>NC_090656.1:66585175-66910348 GCF_040937935.1 Hyperolius riggenbachi | reverse complement strand
TGATGCGCGCAGGAGCGAGCACGCACATGACCATGGCTGAGCTGCTGCAGTTCGAGTTCAGGAGGAATTAGACCAGGGCCGGCAGCAGCTAACAGAGAATTGTTGGAGGACGGTGCAGGCCATTAAAGCTGCAGGGGGCCGATAGAGTCCCAGGTAAGTGTCAGGTTTTTGTTTTTAATATGCTCCACAGAACCCCTTTAATTCCTCAGTTTGCAAAGATTTTTATCTCATGGGTGTACTCAGCTTGAGAATAGGTAGATATGCTCTCTTACTACATGGAGGTGGTAAAATTGGCCTTAGAGCTTTAATTTAATTTCCAAAGACTATTATCTCATGCGTGTAACCTAGTTAATTAGTGCAATCTAATTATACCTCTCTAGGATTATGACACCAAAATATAACATACTGCATTGGTTGCCATTATCTTTCATCCAAACTCATTGCACAAAATACAACAAACACAGATAAGTAAATGTATAAATAATTTTCCAAATGTTTTTCACCTCGCATCTTCTAAAACAGTAACTCACATGACTCCGTAAATTATTCAGTTCAGTATGATGCCATCATATCAAACAACGTTTTTAATCCTTGTATTAAATTCTCATCAAAGTGAGGAAATTAAAAAAATAATGAGCATAAAAGTAATATTTTAACAGTTGCAGTTTAGACGTGCTGCTAACAAATATCAAGAATATGTAAAGTGCAGTAATTATGTGTTTGGGTCTACTGGGAGGCAATTTGAGTTTATAATTCATTCTACTCCGTCTCTCTTTCCTTTAAAGATTTCATGATCTCGAGGTAGAAAGCGTGATGGAAGTGGTCACTTTGAGGGAAGTCTCAGAGAGCTGCATAAGTGATTTATTTTCCATGTATTTGAACTCCTGTGTGAATATTAAATATCCTGTTAAAAAGCAGACGTGCAACTGTTCAACCGAGGGTAGGCTGAGGATAAATATCTCAAATTCAATATGCATGCAGTACAAAAATAAGTTTGGCTCGTTTACATATCCCTTATGAAATGCTTATTTAGGATGTAAACTGTCAAACTACCATGGGAATTTCTTTCAGTAAGGATCGAAGTAAAGCTACCAGTCTAGAATAAAGTCAGGGGTATTACTACAAGACAAACCCCAAGCAGAACTCCAAATGTTCACATGCAGTTCCCCAATGGAGATGTTCATGCCCATGAGGCCTGCATGCCAGGAAATAAATGACAGCTGTAGGCTCAATAACTATCTCCACACCCATAACAAGCATGGCCATTGGCCACAGCAACACCTGTTTTGAAACTAGATCCCAATATCAGGAAAGGTGAGGATGCAGAGGTGGGTCCAATATAATCATGCTTTTAAATTAGGCCTATGGTGACTCACTAACTGGAGAGCTATCCTTGATCTCGATTACAGGGATAGGTAGAGAACTTATTACTTACTATTATTAGATGGAGACTCACTTAGAACATTGCTCATTGGACACTCCCCCCCCCCCCACACACACACACACCACCATCTCCTTACCCAAGCCAAATCCTATGCTAACATTAATCTTGTAGTTCCAAATTTCTAATATAAGCCTCAGAGTTTCACCTAAGCCTAACCCCAGCCTGAACTCTAAGCTCAACCCTCTTCAAGCAATTATTAACGGCCTCTTCTGCTGTTCAACCTAACCTAATCCAATGAGGTGTACAATGAAATGTAACTGGATTGGCAGGTTGTTTGTATCCCATGGACTTTCTGTATTATGCATCCAAACTGTACAGAACATGGGGGGGGGGGGGGGCAGATGCAGGAGTTGTTGCCGGGTGTGACAAAAAGTCTAGAAACAGCCCTGGATGAGAGGCACAGGCTGGCTGTGTGCTGCTGCTTGGAAATAGAATCCTCAAGGTGCATTGTGTCAGGCAGCGAAAAGTCTAGAACCGGCGAAAGCAGGAGAATTTTTAACTATGGAAATGTCACATATTTGGGCCTTTTCCTCCCTTTAAACCCCCCTCCCTGACACACACACACACACAGTCACACACACAATATAGTTTTAAATAAACAGGTTTAATCCTCCTGGCAGTAGCCCCGACATACACTCAGGGTAGCTGCCGCAGAGGATTACATGAGTAATTTTTTTGAAGAAAAGTTGTTGCAATACTTGTAGCTAGCACTAGGCTAGCTACCTGTGTCCCCCAAGTCCCTCCGCTCTTCTTCGATCCCCCCCAATAGCCGCCATTATAAGTACCCCGACCCTCGAATCTCGCGATGGTACAGCCTCTCCAATCACCTCCAGGCTTCGCTATGGGGAGGATCAGGACTGCGCATGAAGTCATGACGTCGATGACGTCAGACGTCATGTCCGATCGTCACCACAGTGACGACTGAAGCTGATTGGGGAGGCTGCGGCTCTCGCGGGATCGCGGCTGGGCAAAAATAAGCGGCGGCGATCGGGGGGATCAGAGAGGTGCGGGGGACTTGGGGGACACAGGTAGCTAGCCTAGTGGTAGCTACAAGTATTACAACAACTTTTATTTAAAAAATTACTTCAACGAATGCAGCTTCAGAAACTGCGTACCACCAGGGAAGTTAAATATTAATAATAATAATCAATCAAATTAGTTTCAGCTGAAGTAGGGTGGTCCTTGACCATGATTACTCACATAATGACTGGGGTTACTTTATTTTATTTTTTTATTTTTTTTTTGGTTTTTGCTAGTACATAATAGTTCTAGGATCTTTACCCCATGCCTTCATCCCACATACTTAGGAAATAACTGGGATTACTATAGCGGTATGGAAATTGCTGTATTGAAGTGAAAGTGAGTAGCGCTTGTGCCTGGTGGTCACAGACGATCTGTGTGAGATTGGAAGGGATCTATTGCAAGGAAAAAGCTGCTCTGTACAAAATGCAGGGTGGGTTAAGGCTGGTGGTAATTTTGCAGGGGCTCCCCCCAGGACCACACCAACATTATGCTGTATAACCACACCCATTTTTTTTGTGTGTGTCTGGGTGCAGAAAACCCTAACTATGCCTCTGCATGCATACTGGGACAGTTCATGCCGGAGGCTTTCCACTGTAGGAAGGAACAAAGCAGTAAAATTCACCATAATTGATCTGCTGCTTAACCAAATTATGTTGGTAATGAGATACATCAACTGGCATCAAACTGTTGAATGAAAAAGAAATCACAATAAGTCATTTTCAGCTGTCAATATTCTAAAATCCTTATAGGGTGTAAAGTGATATGAAACTCAAATTTAATCTATGATCTAAAGCACACAATTAGTAGGGAAAATAATTAATAGGGAAAATGTACAAGTTATGGGGAGGGTTAATAATTCAAACCTCCACTTCACACAGAAGCTAATTGATGAGAGTGTCCTCACCATTCCAAAATCATCAGATTGTGTTGAACTGAGAAAACCATACAGCAAAACTTCTGTGCTGTTCAGGAGGGAAGCACAGACCTTTCTTTGCTTTATTTGCTCAGCAAGTACTTAATTACAAGACAATCTGATCATCTGTCCTGCAACCAGCAATGTTATCAGTTAGCTTCAGTGAAGTCGAAATTAAAGGTAGCCATACACTGGTCGATTTGCCATCAGATTCGACCAACAGATAGATCCCTCTCTGATCGAATCTGATCAGAGAGGGATCGTATGGCTACCTTTACTGCAAACAGATTGTGAACCGATTTCAGCCTGAAACCGTTCACAATCTGTGGTGGTGGTGGTGGTGGTGCTGCCGCCGCCCCTCCCCCCCACCACCCGCATACATTACCTGCTCCGCCGGCGCGCCTGCCCCCGGTCACCGCTGCTCCGTCTCCGCTCTGGTCTCCGGGTCCGGCATGCTTCACTTCTTCCTGCCCGGCAGGAAGTTTAAACAGTAGAGCGCCCTCTACTGTTTAAACTTCCTGCCGGGAAGGAGGAAGTGAAGCATGCCGGACCCGGAGACCAGAGCGGAGACGGAGCAGCGGTGACCGGGGGCAGTCGCACCGGCGGAGCAGGTAATGCATTGCCGCTCTATTGCGTCGGTCGTCGGGCACTCGAACACCGCTAGCGACGCGCTCCGTACCTGGGGGCTATCGACGGTAATTTTCCGCACGGAGCGATCGACGGGATCGGACGAAATAGATCGAAATTCAGCATATAGCGGGAATAATGTGACAGCAGATTCGATCCCAGTGATCGAATCTGCTGTCGATCGGCGGGGAATCGGCCTAGTGTATGGCCAGCTTTAGACTTCCAGTGACATTATGGCAGGCATTTTATATTTGCTGCAAGGTTTTGTTTTTTTTTTTCTTTTTTGCCGTGTGTACTGTTTTAAAGCAAATATGTTACTCAAAGTAAAGTAGTTTCATACGACTTTAACCTAAACCCACCTTTAAAAGGGCCAAGCTTTCCTTACTTTATTAACTTAAAAAAAAATAGAGATTTTTATAGGAGCAGGAAAATCCACATAATTGATTGGGTGTATCTTTGCCCTCAGTTAATCGGTGCCATAAATTACCGCTCATAGCATTGACGATTTTCCGAGTACAGATTGTTTTCCACCGTAGTTGTAACCATTTTAAAATGTCACAGTAGGAGTTTATTACTTCCACTATTTTTTAATGATCTTTCCAGATAACACTTCCATAAACACACATGGAGAAGTCGTACCTGATCCCATTCCTGTATCTAAATTATTATTATATTCCTGCTGATTTCAATATTTGTAATCTTACCCTGCACCAGAATCTGTCTTTTCTTTCCGCAGTCACCAGCAATAAATGGGTTATCGGCACGCTACGCTAGGAGCAACCTTATCATTTCTTGCAGATGCATCTCAGAAAACAGCAAATGTCAAACGTCTTAAAAGGGCTAAACAAGAATTACTTTGTATTCCGTGGATCTCTCTTGGAAGTTAGATGGTGTTATTTGGCAGTGTCATTACCCAATATGAAGGATATATAGTTGCCTTTTTGGAAACATTTGAAATGTGTCTATTAAGATAGGCTAGGAGACAACTCCAAGCTATAAATATGTATTAAAGGCTGTATTCTTTTCCTTCTCTCTCTCTCTCTTTGTACTTTTAATTTCCATACATCTTTTGAGGTGTCAATTTTTGCATAAAATATATTCCTGTAGAAGGAACATTTCTGGAAAAATATAAATAAAATACCTGCCTAAATAAAGCTTATCAGAGTATAACTTTACACCTAGAGGATGCTTGAAGTAGCAGTCCAATGAAAAAGCTTTGTACTGTTCTCTGGCTATTGGCTACTGGTTGCAGGACAAACCCAAGATTTTCAAGGTGGGCATGGATTTCTGAAAGGTCTCCCTCAGCCACGCACAATACAGTATAATAATATAGTAGGACATCATGCTGGGTACACATAATGCAATTTCCCCTCCCAATGACAGGATCTGACAATTATTTCCTAAATGTCTGATCTGCTCCCGATCGATCAGGAGCAGTTTGGATACAAATAATAATGAGAACAGCACACATTGCTAATGAAGGGGAAAGTGAAGCATTCACACAGCAGTGCTGGTCCTTGCTCTGTACACACGCTGCTGCTCCATGCTCTGTACACACGCTGCTGCTCCATGCTCTGTGCACATACTGCTGCTCCAGCCAAAGTCAACTGTAGCAGGGAAAGAAAGAGAGAAGTGCTGTAAGCTGCAGGGTACCTACAGATATTCTGGTGTCTCAACTTGGGCCTGTCCCCAGACACTGCACCGGCCCTGGTCTGAGGGGGGATTCTGTGCAGCTGTAACCCCCCTCGCGTTTTCCTATGAGTTGGGGATATTTATCCTTCTCACTTCCTTTCCCAGTGGCATAACAACAATAACATTTCTATAGCACTTTTCTCCCATAGGACTCAAAGCGCTTAGGCTCTCTCAGATTCAGTAATTGGTAGTAGGTTGACGTATTAACACAATAAAATTATATTTCTGCAAGTACCACACTGGAGCAGGTGGGTTTTCAGTCTGTATTTAAACATGTCCAGAGGTGGAGCTGTCCTGATCTGCTGAGGCAAGGAGAGTTCCATATTGTAGAAGTGGCATGGTAGAAAGCTCTGGGACCAAAAGTTTCCAGGTGGGCTCTAGGTATGACTAGATTGTAGATCTGAGATTGCAGGGATTGCTACGAAGCTGCAACATTTCTTTCATGTATCCAGGGCCCAAATTATGTAGTGATTTAAATGTCAGTGGGCCGATCTTGAATAGAATCCTCCATTTTATAGGTATCCAGTGAAGGGAGTGCAGGAATGGTGTTATGTGGCAGTGACGGGGTTGGTTGGTTAGCAGTCTGGCAGCAGCATTCTGTATCAGCTGTAGGCGGTACAAGTCCTTTTTTGGTAGGCCGGTGTAGAGAGTATTACAATAGCCTATTTGGGATGTAATAAAGGCATGTACTAAAGTTGGCAAATCTTCTAGGGGGATGAGGTGCTAGATTGCTAGATTTTTTTTATTTTGACGTGATCAACAAATGATAAAACAGGTAAGGTGCAAAGGGAAGATTTTTTTTTTTTACTTTCTGCTTCGTGTAAAATTTGGTAAAAAAAAAAAGAGAGATAGAGACTTCTCCTCCACAAGAGTGACGTTTACAGAGCAAATATGCTGGCTGCCTTGAAACCAGACTATTCTCCAGCTTTCTGAGTGTTCTGAAAACACTTTTGCCATGAGCTGATTCATTTCAACAGATACGGATTGAAGACATTGGAGCTTTCTCTGCTCATACTTTCCTGTGCATGTCTAGCTTAGAGGTTTAACTTAGATATTTAAGGTAAGCAGTTAGCACTAATGTAAGGTTAAAGTGGGGGCAGAGCTACTGTACTGCTGGGTTAAAGTTTGGCTTAGGCATTCTACTGTATATTGGATTAGACTATATAGGGTTTAAAGTTAGAGTTAGGCCGTTCACAGTGGTCATTGCATTGCATTCTCTGTAAAAACAGGAACACAGTGCAATGGAACGGGTAAGTCAACCTTCAGGTTATTCCATCATAGTGCCACGTACAATGAAGCATACAGTCAATGAAAAGTATACCTCACAGTGAATGTTAACTCGTGAATTTTGTGGTAACGCACGACATACAGTGCTTTGGGGTGCCGCATGCCATTAAACCGCACGTACTAGAGGCACTGTGAAATAAGCATAAGTGTTACATCACAATACCACACACCAGTGTGAACGTAGCCTAGGGATTACACTAAATAGTAAACATGAAGATTTAAGAATAAAGGTTACTATATGTATACACCAGTCAACGGGTTACTTTCTGATGAGAAATTGATTGAGCTGGGGAAATCAATTGACTTCCTTATGCTAACTGATCAAATCACTGACCTGCTGGTTTTATACTGCTCAAAGGTATTGATAGATCACATTAAAATTTAACAGAAGTCATCCTCTCTAGTAGAAGATCAATCCTGTGAATGGTAACCTGTTGCCATATAATAAGTGTGATTAGCTGGTGTTAAAGTGCATTGGACTGAGGGGCTTAGTAACCTAATGGTTAATGTTGTTCTTTGACTTAGGGGTAAAATATTACTGTTGGGCATATGAGAGTGAAGGGAGTCCATTTTGGTCATTTTGGGGTTAGTGTGAGGCCAGGTGACACAGTCTACTTTTGTAAATGAGCAGTGACAATCAGGGGTGTTGATAGGATACCAAGAGATCTGGGGCACTTTTGGGCACTACAGACAGAAAATGGGTGTGACCATGTCCCAGAATGTGGGTGTGGTCATGGGTGGAGCCAAAATTACATGAACTTAACAGTAGTCTAAGTAGGCCTGCCCAGCAAAATGTTGGATGGAGCCCCCTGTCTATTAATGCCAAAATACAAAAATGCTGCAAATCACATAAATAGACAGTGTCACTTAAACATAACTAGGTAGTTACCTGGCTTCTGGGCAGGCTTGTCTGCCTTTCTGCTGGGTTGGCTGGCCTGCTGCCAGGTTATCTGGCAGTTCCCCCAAAGCATTCATTGACCTTCTAGTGGACCCCTCCAACGCTCCCATGTCCCTCCCATTGAGGCACCACAACTCCCAGCATGACCCAATAGAAGAACCACAGCTCCCTACATGCCCCCATAAAGGCATTACAGCATCCAGTATGTCCACATAGAAGCACCACAGCACACCATACCCCCAACTAATGCACCACAGCTCCCAGCATGTCCACCATTGAGGCACCACAGCTGACTCTGCCTAGGGGACATTCGGGGAACCCAAGGTGAAAGTGATATGGAGGCTGCCACATTTAATTCTTTTTAAGCTATGCAAATTGTCTCGCTTTCCCTTGACTCTGTGCTTTAATACTTTTAGACCCTGAACAAGCATGCAGATCAGGAGCTCTAATTGACTTAATTAGCTGCATGCTTGTTTCAGGGTTGTGACTCCTCAGACACTACTGATGCCAGAAGATCAACAGGACTCCCAGGCAACTGGTATTGTTGAAAAGAAAATAAATATGGCAGCCTCCATATCACTCTCACCTCGGGTTCACTTAAAGAGGAAACTGGTAATTATTTAGCATAGTTTTTAACCAATGTATCATTGTGATATTGAAATATGGGTCCCTTGTTGGTTGATTTGTTTAATTTGGAACCTGATTATTAGAAGTATTGTTTTTAATGGAAATCATTCTTCATGCTATCTGTAATATAGTTTTCAGTTGTTTAATGACAGTCTCAAGGTCAGGCATTTTCTCTCCTGGAACTCAGTGTAAAAAGAATACAGTACAGCCAAGCCACACATTAACGTATCAAGTCTCGGAAAGTGGCAGCGAGTGACAATGACAGAGGACAAACCCTGGCAAATTGTAGTTACATAACTGGCATAATCAATCCTTTTGGCACTTGGTATGACCTCTCAAAGGATAGATTAGATGCTGCACCCTTAAATAACCAAATATACATAATATAATGTTAAAAATAGCTACAGTCCAAACACAAAGGGGTCTATTATTAATGTATATGTTGGAAGTTTTCTCTCTTTATTATATTTTATAAATTGAAATAGAACAAGTGACAGTGAAAGAGTTTGTCCTTAGAGTCATTATTTTAGTAGAACTGAATTCTGAGCAGGGGTAATATATCAAATTCATTATAGATAAACATACATACAGATTGTATAGCAACATGACATGGAGCACAGATTAAGAAGAAGGAGGTGACTTACTGAAGGTGAAATGAACTGCAGACAGTGATGTGAACCTGTATCTGCTTTAAAGGACAACTGAAGCAGAAGAAAACAAGTTGAGTTCTACTTACCTGGGTTCTCTTCCAGCCCCCTGTACTCTACTATCAGGTCCCACAGTTTCCTCCTGGTCCCATCCATTGTGCTGCTGTCCCTCTCTGAAAGATTGATGGCTAGACTAGTCACTGGGTACTGCCCATGTGAGGCCCCATGCCTCCTAGATTGCACATCTGTGACCGGGATGTACCGAGGGCACATGGGAGACTGGAGTGGGGGATGGAGGTGGGGGGACAGGGGGTGGTTGGAAGAAGCTGGTTTAACCAGAATTGCGTCTTTATGCTCCAAATTCTGATTTTTGGTTATTCCAGCAGACCAACCCCTAAACAATCCCAGTCCACATGGTCTTGGACGTTAGAGGTTATGCTCTAAAAAGTACTTTTGTTTCATCACGTTACAATAAATCTACATGCACTTGTTAGATAAAATCAATTGAAACAAATGACGAGCAATAAATTATATGATTATCATTGCAAAATTTGCCCTAAACAGAGTCTCAAGCTGCCTGGCCCCATCAACTTTCTTGTGGTCCCCTACAAAGCTTTCAGCAGTGTGTCAACTCACCTGTCCTGTCTGATACTCTCCTCATGACTCTGTGCGTTCCCATCTTCATCCCAACTGGCCATATCTTCTTAGAGACCCAGTGGAATATTACAAAATAACATGCACCGGGTCATGGAGGAGAATCTCCCCTGCAAAGGATGAAGATGGCACGGAGCCACGGACTAATGGAGAAGTCCTAGCCAGGACAGGTGAGTTGCTACACAACTGAAAATGCTTCAGGGTTCCTGGGGACCACAATACAGTTGGGAGAGGAGTACCAGTACCAGGTCCAGGGGATGGGGGGGCTTTGTTGGCAAAAAGGGCCTTTAATGTCACTTAGGGGCTCAGGTCTGTCAGAGCGGGGAGAGCTGTCAGGAGGGGCCCCTAGGTTGATTTTGCATTCGGGACCAAATGTAACTAGGACCAGTCCTGCTGAGTAATAAATGATGATTCCTGCTGAGTGATAAATGATGATTCTTGATCATGTTGACTGACTCCAACTAGTCAGATATTTAGAGGTGTTAATCATTAATATTTATTGGATTTATATAGTGCCAACAAATTACACAGTGCTGTACAATAAATAAGATTACAGACAACGATAACAGGGGTATCCGACAACACAATGCAGTTAAAAAGCAATAAGAAAGACACACAATGCCAGATCATACACTGGAGTAGTAATCCCAATAATACAAGTTCATATTACTCTGTGGGTAGAGTGCACAATTAAATATGAAACACAAGGAGAGAGGGCCCTGTCAATCTGGGGGGGGGGGGGAGCATACAAGGAGGGGGGCTGCATCGAGAGGTTCTCGGCAGAGAGAGTTAGGGCAGCAGTGAGGTTGGGTAGGTCTCATTGAAGAGTTTTGAGGACTTGTATAAATGGGCAATGGGAGAGGGTTCCACAGAATGGGGGCAGTTCTAGTGAAGTTCTGTAGCCGTGAAAGGGAGTGCAAGGTGCATGGGGTGATTAGGAGGAGGTTTTTGGAGGAGCGACGTGGCAGGTTAATCAACTGGAGTTCAAGAGGAAAACTTGCAGCATATGGCCGGATCCAGGGGAGGTGATTAATATATGCTCAGTGGGAGGGGAGGGTGAACTGTCTTACTACCTATAATTGGGGGCAGGACACACTTTGCATACCTACGCCTTTGGGGACCTCTCTGGCTATCTAAACTGGGAGAGGGGAGACTCTCTGGCTACCCATAATGGAGGGCGCACTCTGGCTTCCTGTACTTGGGTAACTACCTGCCTACCTACACTCACGCCAAGGAGGTTAATGAAATCATTGTTAGAGCATGTTAGAGCATTATGTGAATTACCCTGGCAATGCGTATGTTACCTATATATCATGGGCTGTGATAACTGCACAACATCAACCATGTAGTCAGTATAGGCAACTGTAAATCTTTACCGATCTTTAGTGGCTATGGCCCAAATTAACTTATGAAGCAAGTATTGTATTATAAGATCAATATTGTATTGAGGCAAATTCCAAAGACATGCAAGTATTAAAGGGGCACTACGGCAAAAAAATAGTAAAATGTAAAATATGTGCAAACATAGACAAATAAGAAGTATGTTTTTTCCAGAGTAAAATGAGCCATAAATTACTTTTCTCCTATGTTGCTGTCACTTACAGTAGGTAGTACAAATCTGACAGAAGTGACAGGTTTTGGACTAGTCCATCTCTTTATAGGGGATTCTCAGCGAGGCTTTTATTCTTTATAAAGATATTCCCTAAAAAAGGATTTAAACAATGATGGTGGCCAACTTGCCTGCTCCCTACACAGTTTTTTGGCAGTTGGACAGCGCAACTGCCATTCACTAAGTGCTTTTGAAAATAAATAAATCCCTGAGAATCCCCTATGAAGAGATGGACTAGTCCAAAACCTGTCACTTCTGTCAGATTTCTATTACTTACTGTAAGTGACAGGAACATAGGAGGAAAGTAATTTATGTACTTCTTATTTGGTTGTTTGCACGTATTTTACATTTTACAATTTTTCGCCATACTGCCCCTTTAAGTATAACACAGAGATAGCAATGATATGCAAATGGTACAAATGACAGTCAGATAGCAATGTCATGCAAACATTACCAAAGACAATGATATTTCGACAACTAGAAGGTATGGCATTTTATAGGCAGATAGCAATGATATGCAAATACAACCAAGGGCAGGCAGATATGAGACAAGAATATAAAGTCTCCTTAACACTGCTACTGCCTACTGAGTGCGCTCTATTGGTTGCCTCGCAAGCGCTTTGAGTCCGACAGGAGAAAGGCGCTATACAAATACTGCAATTATTATTATTATTATTATTAATATTCTAGTGATGTGAAGATAATAAAGATGCAGATCGCCATTATATGCACATAATATTAATCACTTTCACCAAATTGGTCATTTATACATTTCCTATTTATGGACCATCAGTGCAAACAGGATGGTTATAAAAGTCCTGCCATGTTGTTAAAGCGCAAATACATGCAGAGAAACACAGACTGCGCAAAATGGCCTTCAGGCTCCACTGCCCTGCACCCACCCACACCGTGCTATGTAATTTTGACACATGCATGTTTATAAATAAAGCAGTTGACAGCAGTGTCGAGCTGTTTCCTCCTCCTTCATGCAATTATATTCCAATGGGGCTTTAGACATCAAGTGCCGTGCGGCACGTTGGGTTCTGCACTAACGCACAGCATGCATTAACCGGGCAAAGCGTGCATTTACAGTGGGACTGAGGCATACTTTCATTGCACTAGATGCCTCACTGTATGGTCGCAACACAACCATGCAGTGCGACTTTTCAGCCATGCTACACTGTGATAGTGCAATGTACTAGTGTGGGAGGGCCCTAATAGTTACAATCAGGGGCGTAGCAATAAGAGTTGCAGAGATTGCAACTGCATCGTGGCCCTTGGGCCAGAGGCGCCCCGAAGGGCCCTCCCTCAAATGCAGTATTAGCTCTCTATTGGTCCTGTGCTGCGTAATATGTTGGCGCTTTATAAATACAATGAGTAAATAAATAATAATCACTTTTATAGATACTTTGAATAGTAGTAACCATTAACAAACTGTTTCCCATCCCCTTCTTGCACCTCTGACACTGTAGTTGCAATTGGCAGGTTTTGGTGCACCATATCAATTGTTATGTATGGAGTGCTTGGGGGGCCCTATTGAAAAACCTGCATCGAGGCCCATAGCTCCTTAGTTACGCCACTGGTTACAATACTTACAAGTGAAAGCAGTAGAGAGCATTGCAAAAAAAAAAATCACCTTTTTTCACTTAGGATATAGACTTTTTTTTTTTTAAATATGTCAAAAACCAAAACACTATGTATTCATATTTGTCTCTCTGTAATTGACCCCTGATCAGTGTTCTCCTGTCAGAAACTGCCATGTGCTTCTTGTTTATAACAGTGTTGCTTGCAAATTTTCGGCAACGTCATTTTCGCATCGAAAATGCTATTTTCGATTTTGAGAAAATACTCATAATATTTTTGCAATATGGTCAAAGAATTTTTTTTTTTTTCCAATGCAATAATTTGTGTACAATCATGATTTCCCTTGCAAAAATGTGTGAAAAATGCAAAAAGTCACAAACTTATGATAAAAGGATTTTCGGCATTTTCACTCAAAAACTGGGAAAATTAATGCATAAAAAATATTGACATTTTTGCTCATCACTGGTTTATACTCAGATAGCAGGTATAATATATTTTAGTTAATTAGGACAGAGGTCAGAAAGGGAGTTTTTTTCCCTGTATGAAACAGCTCACTCACCATTGCTTAGCGACTTTTTGACCACAGTACCTTGAAAGATAACGAGATAGAGCAGGTCTCATTTTACTGTAAGAAGAGGGATACAAAAAGCCTTGAAGTGGTGCAGAAAAGTTTTACTTTCCTTCCCCTGCTGTTTAATGATCCCCCTACACACATCGGTGGTGTCTTGATTGCTGATGTGTGAGAGCCAGGCCAGATCACTCTATAAAGCACTATATAGATACTCTAACTTTTCCTTTAGAAACTTTATGTAGCAATAAATAATTCACCAGCCAGTCACATTTAATATAGATTGCAACTCATCAGTGTTTTGATCCCAGCGTGAGGGCCTTGCAGGTATTTTCTTGCCCTCTCGAATTTAATAGACTAAATTTACTTTTTTTTACTGTGTTTTGTTCACAAACTTGAAAGAGGGAGCATTTCTGATAAATCGTTTTTGATAAAACCATGAAACAAATAGACAGCCTGGACCCATTTCTGAGCATTGTTATGACTTTGGATACAAAGTGGAATATCAGTAGATCAGAGAATACAAAAGGCCAACTTCCACAGGCCAGCTGTCTGTGTTTGTAGCAAGATTTTGCGGTTTTTCTATTTACTTCAATAATAACTATTGCAACTGCAGTGAATTCACTGGGGGACTTTTATCAAGCACAACTGCACCAGAATCCAGCGCGAATATGATGCTACAATGGATGCACTATACAATTTGTTTCTTTGTTTTGTGCCTATTAACAACAGTGTTGGTTGGTTGAATCTCTGAGACAGCTTATCAGGGGCTATTGAAGGAGAAGATGTTCAAAATATAAGCTATGTTTAGGTAGAAATTTAAACCATACTAGCAAGCAATAGTAATGACTTAATTTCAGGGATTGTCTAACACACAATCGTCCAATGAGGCCCAAGACAGCAACCGATGGATAATGCAACAATTTAAATCCAATAGATCTATGTATATACACATGGGCAGCACAGTGGCATAGTGGTTAGTGTTCTCGTCTTGCAGCGTTGGGTTCCCGGTTCGAATCCCAGCCAGGTCAACGTCTGCAAGGAGTTTGTATGTTCATCCCATGTCTGTGTAGGTTTCTTCTGGGTACTCTGGTTTCCTCCCACATCCCAAAAACATACAGATATGTTAATTAGATTCCCCCTAAAACTGGCCATAGACTATGATACATGCACTACATGATATAGACATAAGACTATGGTAGGGATTAGATTGTGAGGTCCTCTGAGGGACGGTTGGTGACAAGACAATATACTCTGTACAGCGCTGCGTATTATGTCGGCACTATATAAATACTTACATAAATAAATGTATACTCAAGCACTGTGAAGATAAGAGAGGTCTAAAGCAAAGGATTCCTTAATTATTTGGGACCACCTCCACACATCACTTCAATACAACATTCCTCTGATCCATAAGTTATATGGGTTTGCAGCACTTTTTCTTTCTTTCTTTCTTTTTTTTTTTTAAACCAAGTGTTATAAAATTGCAAGGTACAAATAATGTCTGAGCAGCTGTATAAGCATTTTCCTTCTTTTCCTGTCAAATATCAGATTCAAAAGCTGTAATTATTTGTGTGTAAGTTGTAGCTGCATTGGAATGCATTGGAAGTTGTAGCTGCATAGGGCTACCGTTCCTTAACAAACCAATGGGGATCAGGAGGACAGTGGGAGCTGGCGGTGGAGAGTCAGGAAGACAGCACTCTCAGCTATACTTAGTACATGGATTGGATAAGCCCTTGTCCATGGATTGGAGGGGCGGCCAAGGCTATAGCTCAAGGTGCGAAGAAATTCTGGCTATCCCAGCCTGCATGGGGGGAAAGAAACAAGCTCGGGTGGGGGGACACCACCTCATTTTTTTTTATTTCCCACACTCTGAACATACTGTATATATAAAAAAATACATTTATATACAAAACTGTATTTTCTTAGGAGTCCATTCGGAATTACTACTGAAATTCAAATGCAATTATGGGTGCATTTATAATTGCCATTCATGATTGTGGCTGATCGTAAATAATGATTACGATGTTGAAAATGCAGAATTTGTTTGAAATTATGAGGTCGTAATAAACATCCCTGATTATTTTATGCTGCACATACCAAGATGCATTTCCTCTGCTCTCAGTGCATTATTGTCCGCTGACAGCTCATCGAGAGAGACAAGCAGTTGCAGTTCAAGCTTGTGAGACCCCTGTCATCTGCAAAAGATATAAAGTACACACAGGGTTAACAGATTTAAGAAGAAGGATTCCCCCACCCCTCATGATTTACTGGTCCACCACCCTGGCCCATCTATCTCCATGAGTAAGTTGTGAAAGCAATTTAATAACATGAAAGGAAGAGCTAAACAGTGGGAAATACACAGCACAGTACTCAGGAAAATTTAGACAAACTATTCTCCACCCAGTTAAAAAAAAACATGAAAAACATGTAACATCTTATTACAATACTGCAGATAAAACATGGCATGAACATGTCGGCAGCCCCAGGACCACCTAACACTGATCAGCGTGCAGTCCTGGGGATGTGTTTTGCAAGAGATTGCGCATGCCGCTGCGCACGCGATTGCGATCGCCGCTAGGAGACTGTTAGATGGTGAAACCGCCATCTATTTACATGGTACAGCGCTGCAATCTATTTCAATGCTGTACTGGGGACAGCTGTGTCACACGGCTGTCCCCCTGGGTGGCAGGGAAGCAATCCGCTGTCATAGGCTGAAGCCTATGGCCGATCGCGCTGATTGGCTGGCAGGGGAAGGAATTAAAAAAAAAATATGTTATTTTATTTAGAAAATAAATACATAAATATTTATAAAAAAAATAAAATAAATAAACATCCAGGGAGCTATCATTGCCTACCAATAGAGATGTCCCGAATGGTTCGCTGGCGAACAGTTCCCGGCGAACTTTGGTGGTTTGCGGAGAACCGCAAACTTTTCTGGAAGTGTTCAATTCGCCCCCATAGTGCATCATTAGGGTCAACTTTGACCCTCTACATCACAGTCAGCAGGCACATTGTACCCAATCAGGCTACACGCCTTCCTGGAGTCCCACCCCTCCTTATAAAAGGCAGGCAGCGTCAGGCATTGGACTCACTCGAGTGCCTGCAGTAATTAGAGAAGGGAGAGCTGCTGTGCAGAGACCTATAGGGAAAGCTTAGTTAGGCTCTTGTAGGCTTCTTAGCTTGCTCCTTGCTGATTGTTATTGCTAAAAAAACACCCCTCAACAGCTCTTTTGAGCGCTAATCTTGTTCTTGTGATTTTTTTTGTGTGTGTGTCCCACTGACACTTGTGTTGCATACGCATAGACAATCTTGCTAATTCCTACTGGGTGTGCCACTGCCAGGCCCAGCACATTCAGTGACTACCTGTGTGTGTGACAGGTGCACATTGTAATACCCATCACTGCATATACCTACCTGTTGTTCACTTCAGTGCACCCACCTACCTACGTGAGCGCACGCAGTGTCACTGTGCCTGTCTGCTACCTGTCTGTGTGTGACAGGTGCACATTGTAATACCCATCACTGCATATACCTACCTGTTGTTCACTTCAGTGCACCCACCTATCTACGTGAGCGCACGCAGTGTGATATATAATACCAACAGTCACTTTACCTGTTCACGGTACGTGTATGTGACAGGTGCACATTTGTAATACCCATCACTGCATATACCTACCTGTTGTTTACTTCAGTGCACCCACCTACCTACATGCGCACATGCAGTGTGATATTTAATATCACTACTAGTCACTCTACCTGTTCATGGTAAATGTGTGTGACAGGTGCACATTTGTAATACCCATCACTGCATATACCTACCTGTTGTGTTCAGTGCACCCACCTACCTACGTGAGTGCATGCAGTGTGATATACCACTCCGTGCATACCTGTTAACTGCACCTGTGTGACTGCACATTGTATTAGTCAAGTCAGTGCATACCTTTCACTTCATCTCCCCAATATGGACAAAACAAAAGGCAGAGGCAGGCCACCTGGCTGGTCTGTTCGAGGTCGCGCTGTTGTGATTTTGTGCGGCCCTCGACCAAAGTACAGTGTTCAGAAGAAGGCATGTGCCATCAACCCCCAATATTGTCAGGATGTAGTTGATTAACACAGAACACCTCATCTTTCTCAGCTTCCGCATGGAAGCGTGACATATCTTCCTCCTCCAGCTCTGATTCTGGCACCCCACTTAACACTCAGTCGGCCGCCACCACCAAAGTGCCATCACCCCAGGGCTCTGCGGTGTGGAAATTTTTTTGTGTGTCTGCCTCAGATGAGAGCAATGCCATCTGTACTCTCTGCCACTGAAAACTGAGCCGTGGAAAGACCAAGACCCGCGTAGGGACAACTACCTTATGAAGGCACATGATTACAAAGCACAAACTGCAATGGGATGACCACCTGAGGAAAAGCAGCACACAAAAGCAAAGCCACACACCACAGTGGAAGATACCAGGCCGCAATTTTTTCTCAAAAACGGCGATACCTAAACTGCACCGTGATGTTGAAAGGCAAGTGGTGACATCTCTGGCACACAGCGTTGGGTCAAGGGTCCATCTGACCACGGATGCCTGGTCTGCAAAGCACACTCAGGCCTGCCCGAAGCTTAAGTGAGTCCCCACACAGCATCTCTGCCCGCAGACCGGTTGACTGCCTTCTCTGCCACCACCAACAGGGTCCAGGACTCCAGGTAGATTCCCGAATTTTTAAGGCCGCTGCTAGCAGCTGCCGCTATAATAATTTTTCTGGTGTGTGTACATGCCTGCCTAATTTTTCTGGCTGCACTGCAGCTGCAACAACAAAAACAAAAGGCATGTACATGTGCCAATTCCCCTTCGTGATTATCACCTTACCGCGGTGAAGGGGCTTGCGTATCACAATCAAGCAATGACCGCCGGCTATATGAGTGTGTCGGGGGGGGCACACCCACGATAATAAGGTCATTGCTTCATTGTTGACAGACCAAATTTGATCAGCTGGACAGTCACTGTTCTGTCATTCAGCTACCTCAGCCCGGCAACCATATGGGCTGGAAAGCCACCATCACCTGTACTCTCGTCATGGTACGCACCAGTCCAGCAAGGCCATCACTACACAAACAGCTGTTTGCAGTGTGCTACACAGTGAATTTGGTGTGTCAGTGTGAAGCAGTACTCTAATTACACTCCCTGATTGATGTATACACATGCAAGATGTTTTAAAGCACTTTAGGCCTGCAATTTAGCATGCAATGTGATTTCTGCCCTTAAAACGCTGCTTTGCGTCAAATCCAGATTTTTTTCCCGGGACTTTTGGTGTCTATCCCACTCATCCATGCAAAAACTCAGATGTTAGACCCCTTGAAACATCTTTTCCATCACTTTTCTGGCCAGTATAAGTGTTTCTAGTTTTCAAAGTTCGCCTCCGCATTGAAGTCTATTGCCGTTTGTGGAAGTTCGCGCGAACCGAACTTTTGCGGGAGTTCGCGAACCGAAAATCGGAGGTTCGGCCCATCTCTACCTACCAACAGAGAGCTCTGTTGGTTGGCATAAAAGGGGTAGCTGCAGTGGCCTTAATTGTAAAAAATAGCCTGGTCACTAGGGGGGTTTAAGATTGTGGTCTTCAAGTGGTTAAAGTCCAAAATCAGTACAAAGAGGTTAGTTAAATCTGACATATTAGCAGAATAACTATTTGTAATACACCAGGAGAAAATGAATATATAACCCCTAAAAAAACAACAACAATATAACATCAGAAGAATTAGCACTGACCCATAAACCATTCTGTATGGAAAATACAGCAACTGTATTTTAGTGCATAAGGACTGCTGCCATTCAGACCAAATCTTGTTAAATCTATTATGAACATCTCTGGATGCATATACTGCCTTGTGGTATTGGAAAGTTGTATTCACTAGTCTAATCAAGTCATCCATAGTAGGGACCAGCGATTGAATCCAGAATTTAGCATATAGTTTATAGGCAAGGTTCAAGAATACAAGAAGGAGGGACTTAGTATATTTGCTAGTAATAGTATCCGTAAGAATGTTTAATAAACATAGCTTGGGGTCCACCGACACAGGAAATCACAGGTCATGGAGGAAATGAATTATACAGTACAGTACATATTAGCTTTGGGGCAGAGTCAGGTCATATGAAAACAGGTACCTTTCCCCAGTCCATATTTGGGATATACATCAGAATAACCTAGTCTGTATTTAGCCAATGCTATAGGTGTGAGATAAGCCCTGTGGTGAATAATATACAAAGCAGTCAACCTATCTGGGAATTGTGGTGAGACCTGACCCATTGCTAAAAGAGCACTTTCCCCATTCCTTGCTATCAAGTAGACAAACATCCCACTCCCAAGTGAGTGTTTAAATGTATACTCTATGGGTAGCTCCAAGGACCATAATCGATGAGCCTAAAACAGAAATTGAGTTTTTTGGAGAAGGGCTTGTGAGGATGTTAGGTATATCTGAATGTGCAGCCTCATGTGGTAGTATTGGATATTGGGACTTAAGAGCATTTGTTAATTGTAGATAGGGGAAATATATGACATAATGAAGATCATACTCCACTGCAAACTATCAAATGATTTGAAGACACCAAATTTGAGGATCTGGTATATAAATAAAAGACCATTATTAGTCCATAGACAAACAGATTGCAGATTGTAAAATTCAAACATACCCAAAAGCTTTCCCAAAGAGGGGTATATTTCAGCGGCTGTTTAACATGTATCAATTGGTGGACTATGTCCTATATTCTCAGGATGGAATTGTCTCTGTGTGATTGGGAGAGTAACAACACAAGGGGTATAATTTGCACCCTTCAGAGTAATAAAAACAAACAAACAAACAAGTATTTACAGGTGAACATAGTTTGCATGCCTGACATTGAGGGCACTTCAAACGTTTGGGTTTTCGGCATTGCAGCATAGGCAACAAGGTGATGGATACCCTTGTATAGACAGGGACTATGGAGCAGCCCCCTCCCCCATAGGTAATTAAATCAATGATGCCCCCCCAGAAAGCACACATAATTTATGAACCTACCTTAGGGGGTGATTTTGTTTTAATTATTTTGACATAAGACTAGAGGTGCTCAGTTCCCTTTAAGATTGCTTCACTATCCATCATTGGCTTGTGGCCTGTGGGACCAGGAAACAACCATATATATATATATATATATATATATATATATATATATATATATATATATATATATATATATATATATATATATATATATATATATATATATATATATATATATATATATATATATATATATATATATAGATGATAGATAGATAGATAGATAGATAGATAGATATTTGCCATAGTGTAAAAATGTATATCAATTTATGAAAATGCAGATTTTTCATTTAGAAACAAATGGTGAATCAATTGCCTAGAGCATTATTGGGCTCCCCAGCACCATCACCACCACACACAAACACACAAGTCACCTGGCCAGCTCTTGGTCTGTGCTGCTCCTCCAAGATGCCCTACACAACTCTGTAGTGCTACTCTATCTTGTCTCATAAAGTCGCTTATCAGGGGTATGTGACTGCACAAGTATTTTGGATTGGAATTGTCACATTATATTATTATTATTATTATTATTATTTACACTATGCAATGGTTGCTATCTTGGGCTTTGTCGCACTATCTAATAGACATCGACTGGGTTTTATAGATTCATCATAGAGGATCACTGTGACTAGTGTTGGGCGAACAGTGTTCGCCACTGTTCGGGTTCTGCAGAACATCACCCTGTTCGGGTGATGTTCGGGTTCGGCCGAACACCTGATGGTGTTCGGCCAAACTGTTCGGCCATGTGGCCGAACTAAGAGCGCATGGCCGAACGTTACCCGAACGTTCGGCTAGCGCTGTGATTGGCCGAACGGGTCACGTGTAGTGTTGGGCGAACATCTAGATGTTCGGGTTCGGGCCGAACATGGCCGCGATGTTCGGGTGTTCGAGCCGAACTCCGAACATAATGGAAGTCAATGGGGACCCGAACTTTCGTGCTTTGTAAAGGCTCCTTACATGCTACATACCCCAAATTTACAGGGTATGTGCACCTTGGGAGTGGGTACAAGAGGAAAAAAAAATTAGCAAAAAGAGCTTATAGTTTTTGAGAAAATAGATTTTAAAGTTTCAAAGGGAAACTGTCTTTTAAATGCGGGAAATGTCTGTTTTCTTTGCACAGGTAACATGCTTTTTGTCGGCATGCAGTCATAAATGTAATACATATAAGAGGTTCCAGGAAAAGGGACCGGTAACGCTAACCCAGCAGCAGCACACGTGATGGAACAGGAGGAGGGTGGCGCAGGAGGAGAAGGCCACGCTTTGAGACACAACAACCCAGGCCTTGCATGAGGACAAGAAGCGTGCGGATAGCAATTTGCGTTTTGTCGCCATGCAGTCATAAATGTAATACAGATGAGAGGTTCAATAAACAGGGACCGGAAACGCTAACCCATCACAGATGTTCATTGTTCATGTTACTTGGTTGGGGTCCGGGAGTGTTGCGTAGTCGTTTCCAATCCAGGATTGATTCATTTTAATTTGAGTCAGACGGTCTGCATTTTCTGTGGAGAGGCGGATACGCCGATCTGTGACAATGCCTCCGGCAGCACTGAAACAGCGTTCCGACATAACGCTGGCTGCCGGGCAAGCCAGCACCTCTATTGCGTACATTGCCAGTTTGTGCCAGGTGTCTAGCTTCGATACCCAATAGTTGAAGGGTGCAGATGGATTGTTCAACACAGCTATGCCATCTGACATGTAGTCCTTGACCATCTTCTCCAGGCGATCGGTGTTGGAGGTGGATCTGCACGCTTGCTGTTCTGTGTGCTGCTGCATGGGTGTCAGAAAATTTTCCCACTCCAAGGACACTGCCGATACCATTCCCTTTTGGGCACTAGCTGCGGCTTGTGTTGTTTGCTGCCCTCCTGGTCGTCCTGGGTTTGCGGAAGTCAGTCTGTCGGCGAACAACTGGCTAGAGGAGGGGGAGGATGTCAATCTCCTCTTTAAAGTCTCCACAAGGGCCTGCTGGTATTCTTCCATTTTGACCTGTCGGACTCTTTCTTCAAGCAGTTTTGAAACATTGTGTTTGTACCGTGGATCCAGAAGGGTATAAACCCAGTAATTGGTATTGTCCAGAATGCGCACAATGCGTGGGTCGCGTTCAATGCAGTCCTAGGCCGAAGAGGTCATAGCCTAGGGTCACAAAAACCTGTTTATTTGGGCTATTTCAATGGTTGTAATGGTGACGTACATAAATCTCAGCCATGGCCGTTAGCAACGTCTGAATTTCACGAAATGTCTCATGCAGGTAGAAGACATATTGTTAGACTTGGATTCCAAAGATGGGGTCCCTACATCTCTGCAAACCAGAGTTACAGGGGTCCAAAATTGGTAAAATCCCCCATAGGCTTTCATTGCCTCCTATTTACAGTTCCAAAATCTCACATCTTTTCAAAGGGCAATTGATCAGCAGTGGCAAATTTTCTAGCATTGTAGGGACCCTTAAGGGGGAACATGACTGGTGAGTTTCGGGCCCCTAGGCCAAAGAGGTCATAGCCTAGGGTCACAAAAACCTGTTTATTTGGGCTATTTCAATGGTAGTGATGGTGACGTACATAAATCTAAGCCATGGCCGTTAGCAACGTCTGAATTTCACGAAATGTCTCATGCAGGTAGAAGACATATTGTTAGACTTGGATTCCAAAGATGGGGTCCCTACATCTCTGCAAACCAGAGTTACAGGGGTCCAAAATTGGTAAAATCCCCCATAGACTTTCATTGCCTCCCTATTTCACTTTCCAAAATCTCACATCTTTTCAAAGGGCAATGGCTCAGCAGTACCAAATTTTCTAGCATTGTAGGGACCCTTAGGGGGAACATGACTGGTGAGTTTCGGGCCCCTAGGCCAAAGAGGTCATAGCCTAGGGTCACAAAAACCTGTTTATTTGGGCTATTTCAATGGTAGTGATGGTGACGTACATAAATCTCAGCTATGGCCATTAGCAACGTCTGAATTTCTCGAAATGTCTCATGCAGGTAGAAGACATATTGTTAGACTTGGATTCCAAAGATGGGGTCCCTACATCTCTGCAAACCAGAGTTACAGGGGTCCAAAATTGGTAAAATCCCCCATAGACTTTCATTGCCTACCTATTTCACTTTCCAAAATCTCACATCTTTTCAAAGGGCAATGGCTCAGCAGTACCAAATTTTCTAGCATTGTAGGGACCCTTAGGGGGAACATGACTGGTGAGTTTCGGGCCCCTAGGCCAAAGAGGTCATAGCCTAGGGTCACAAAAACCTGTTTATTTGGGCTATTTCAATGGTAGTGATGGTGACGTACATAAATCTCAGCTATGGCCGTTAGCAACGTCTGAATTTCACGAAATGTCTCATGCAGGTAGAAGACATATTGTTAGACTTGGATTCCAAAGATGGGGTCCCTACATCTCTGCAAACCAGAGTTACAGGGGTCCAAAATTGGTAAAATTCCCTATAGACTTTCATTGCCTCCCTATTTCACTTTCCAAAATCTCACATCTTTTCAAAGGGCAATGGCTCAGCAGTACCAAATTTTCTAGCATTGTAGGGACCCTTAGGGGGAACATGACTGGTGAGTTTCGGGCCCCTGGGCCAAAGAGGTCATAGCCTAGGGTCACAAAAACCTGTTTATTTGGGCTATTTCAATGGTAGTGATGGTGACGTACATAAATCTCAGCTATAGCCGTTAGCAACGTCTGAATTTCACGAAATGTCTCATGCAGGTAGAAGACATATTGTTAGACTTGGATTCCAAAGATGGGGTCCCTACATCTCTGCAAACCAGAGTTACAGGGGTCCAAAAATGGCTGCTGAGCCATTGCCCTTTGAAAAGATGTGAGATTTTGGAAAGTGCAATAGGGAGGCAATGAAAGTCTATGGGGGATTTTACCAATTTTGGACCCCTGTAACTCTAGTTTGCAGAGATGTAGGGACCCCATCTTTGGAATCCAAGTCTAACAATATGTCTTCTACCTGCATGAGACATTTCGTGAAATTCAGACGTTGCTAACGGCCATAGCTGAGATTTATGTACGTCACCATCACTACCATTGAAATAGCCCAAATAAACAGGTTTTTGTGACCCTAGGCTATGACCTCTTTGGCCTAATGGCCCGAAACTCACCAGTCATGTTCCCCCTAAGGGTCCCTACAATGCTAGAAAATTTGGTACTGCTGAGCCATTGCCCTTTGAAAAGATGTGAGATTTTGGAAAGTGAAATAGGGAGGCAATGAAAGTCTATGGGGGATTTTACCAATTTTGGACCCCTGTAACTCTGGTTTGCAGAGATGTAGGGACCCCATCTTTGGAATCCAAGTCTAACAATATGTCTTCTACCTGCATGAGACATTTCGTGAAATTCAGACGTTGCTAACGGCCATGGCTGAGATTTATGTACGTCACCATCACTACCATTGAAATAGCCCAAATAAACAGGTTTTTGTGACCCTAGGCTATGACCTCTTCAGCCTAGGACTGCATTGAACGCGACCCAGGCATTGTGCGCATTCTGGACAACACCAATTACTGGGTTTATACCCTTCTGGATCCACGGTACAAACACAATGTTCCAAAACTGCTTGAAGAAAGAGTCCGACAGGTCAAAATGGAAGAATACCAGCAGGCCCTTGTGGAGACTTTAAAGAGGAGATTGACATCCTCCCCCTCCTCTAGCCAGTTGTACGCCGACAGACTGACTTCCGCAAACCCAGGACGACCAGGAGGGCAGCAAACAACACAAGCCGCAGTTAGTGCCCAAAAGGGAATGGTATCGGCAGTGTCCTTGGAGTGGGAAAATTTTCTGACACCCATGCAGCAGCACACAGAACAGCAAGCGTGCAGATCCACCTCCAACACCGATCGCCTGGAGAAGATGGTCAAGGACTACATGTCAGATGGCATAGCTGTGTTGAACAATCCATCTGCACCCTTCAACTATTGGGTATCGAAGCTAGACACCTGGCACAAACTATCAATGTACGCAATAGAGGTGCTGGCTTGCCCGGCAGCCAGCGTTATGTCGGAACGCTGTTTTAGTGCTGCCGGAGGCATCGTCACAGATCGGCGTATCCGCCTCTCCACAGAAAATGCAGACCGTCTGACTCAAATTAAAATGAATCAATCCTGGATTGGAAACGACTACGCAACACTCCCGGACCCCAACCAAGTAACATGAACAATGAACATCTGTGATGGGTTAGCGTTTCCGGTCCCTGTTTATTGAACCTCTCATCTGTATTAAATTTATGACTGCATGGCGACAAAACGCAAATTGCTATCCGCATGCTTCTTGTCCTCATGCAAGGCCTGGGTTGTTGTGTCTCAAAGCGTGGCCTTCTCCTCCTGCGCCACCCTCCTCCTGTTCCATCACGTGTGCTGCTGCTGGGTTAGCGTTACCGGTCCCTTTTCCTGGAACCTCTTATATGTATTACATTTATGACTGCATGCCGACAAAAAGCATGTTACCTGTGCAAAGAAAACAGACATTTCCCGCATTTAAAAGACAGTTTTCCCTTTGAAACTTTAAAATCGATTTTCTCAAAAACTATAAGCTCTTTTTGCTATTTTTTTTCCTCTTGTACCCACTCCCAAGGTGCACATACCCTGTAAATTTGGGGTATGTAGCTTGTAAGGAGGCTTTACAAAGCACAAAAGTTCGGGTCCCCTTTGACTTCCATTATGTTCGGAGTTCGGCTCGAACACCCGAACATCGCGGCCATGTTCGGCCTGTTCGGCCCGAACCCGAACATCTAGGTGTTCGCCCAACACTAACTGTGACCTCAATTCACTAAGCTTTATCAAACACTTTATAAAACGTTTGATAATTTACCTCATGGGTAAAATCTAATTTTGAATTCACTAAGGTGGTATAGATTTATTTAATGTTTTATTTATGTTTTAGCGATAAAACATTCGATAAATCTATAACACCTTAGTGAATTCAAAATTAGATTTTACCCATGAGGTAAATTATCAAACATTTGATAAAATGTTTGATAAAGTTTAGTGAATTGAGGTCATTATGTTCAATGGCAATGCAGTGTTCAGTGTTTGTATTATTTTATTTAATGTCAGGGAATACATGTCCAGAAAGTAAATTGTCACCCAAAACAATCACAACTGACAATTTCTTCTGCCTGTATTTGGCCACACTGAGCCTTGGTTTTATTATACCGATGTCCTCAACAGGAATTCCTTGTACACATTTTATATGCAAAGTTCCTGTTTAACTCGAGAACGCCCTACAAAGAATTCTTCCCTTTATGAGTCCTGTATCCATAAACTTCACTGTAAACAACAAGATCTAACACCAAGAAATCATAAATGGATCATTTACCTTTGTGGGGGAATGAACCTCCCCCTTGTGGGCTGACTCAGCATGGATTGGGAGCTATAGTCACAATCTGTTTAGAGTTAAATCGAATTGAGGTTGTAGGGTGCAGATTACTGATATAAATGTGAAGTCCTGAGAGACTGCTTAAGGTTTAAGAGATTCACTAACCTTGCAATAGTAAACAATATAGATTGTACAGTCTCCAATCCCGTCTTTAAGGAAGCAACATCAAAGAAAATTGTCTTTTGAGTCACAGATAACCCTTTTTTTCTTTTAGAATGTTAAACATTTCACATTGGTTGGTTTTATACCTTTTTATTGAATTCCATGCTGCTTCACTGTATCCAGTAGAAGTAACACTGTATCAGCATAAACAGCCCCAATCTTGCTGGCTGACTTTAATGGTTAATGTTCCATATCCTGCAGACCTGTTGGGAGTAGTAGACATTACTGCGGTGGTGGCTAGCTTCCTCTGTACAGCTTCCTCTTTTTCATTATGTTGAAGACTGAACTTTGTTTCAGGCTAATAGTCCATGACAGTATGCCGAGGAAATGAGACTTTACCAAGATACAGGATATATAAAAATTGTGACAAATTGCACTGACAAGGTAGAATGGGAGATATAGAAATGAAATCTTTGAGCCTGACCTGACGATATTGATAGTGTTGTTTTATATTATGTACCATAAAACTAATGGAATATTGAAAGAGTAATTACATGTTCTTATTGTCCAATGCCTTGTAATGGCAGTGCAACTCATAGCGAGGCAATGTAATACTGAAAAGTCAATAAAAAAGCCTTGTTGGCGTGAAAGTAAACAAAATCTGTTTCTTAACATGATTAAAGATAACCAGTCATATTTACTGTTATGGAAAAAAATAAATTGTATTTTTTTTTGCACGTATGGACAATATCCAAGATTATTTGAACATCTACTCTTCAGGTATGAGGCTAACTCTCTAAATATCTTGTTTATTTTTATTTTTTCATCAAATGATATTATTACTTATCACCACTAGCTATATTGTTAAATGAAAAGCTCTCTTAACATGGTTGATAGATGATGGCTAAAAGGATTATCCATCTCCCACCAGCCTCTGGCTATGGACTGGGTACTGTTTATGGCCCCCAATCACTTTCGCTGTTTGACAATCCTGAAAATATTTTCTCTTTTTTATCCTTGCAATAAAAAAAAAATACTACATAATAATAGGCTGTCCGAAGGGCTAAAACGCACATGCATGCATCAGAATGGGCATTTACATAAATGTCCTACTTGCATTAATGGTGCACACTTAGGACATTTATAAACGTCCATTTTGCATGATGTGGTTAAAGCACACCAGAAGTGGCATGATGAGATAAACATACTGTAGGTGCATACAGTACTATCATTGCTGAAAACCATGCCTGAAGTCACTCCCTTTGTGTTTTTCAGTACAGCAAGGTTTACAAACCTAGGGTTGTGTTAGCTATGCAAATGAGCTTGTCAAACAGCTTGTCAAAATCAGACCATTTACAAAAAAGTAAATAGAAGTCAAAAAAGCTTTATCTAAGTGAGAAAAGGCTTCTGATAAGGTTTTACTGATGGAAAGTTCAAAGTGGCATTACTTCTGTTTATTTTTCATCTCAGCAAATAAGATTTATCAAAGCTGCTGTTTAGAATCCAGTCTTTAAATGATGTCCTTAAACTGAAAATAAAAATATGAGACCCAGTTCTATATTCTATTTACCTTGAGTAAAACACTTCAGGTGTGCTTTAAATTATAAAATGTTTTAAAAGTGTGTTTGTTTGTTTGTTTTTTTACTGAATATATACAAACTATTTTTCATCTGCTGATACGTTTTTATGACAAGTTGTAAACAAAAAAAAACTTTTTTTTAGTGCTGGGCTGAATGTGGGCTAAAGGTGGCCTGTTCAACCACCGTTATTTATTTTTTAATGATTTCTACTTTTTTGGATACAATTAATAAAGTTAACATATTTTGACTAATATAAAACATTTTGTTTGTGGTGTTTAGGGTATATGCCCTCCTTATTTCTCCTCCAAGGTTTTTGTACTATTTTTGTGCTGTGTACTAAAGAATTGACAATATAACTGCATTGCAATTATATAGTTATAATACGCTCATAACCGCATTCCGTCAGAACAACACAGAGCATGCTGTGCATTTATTGTGCACATTTACAGTTGCATTGAAGCATATTTCTATGTATTGTACTGTATGTTTCACTGCATACATACAGCTTGCAATAAACCAAGTACAGTTAGTCATTAAAGGTATCACCGGAATCAACGTTTGTTGGTTTGAAGTCTGCATACATACATACATACACCGCATGACGTTTATCCCTTTGTTGCTTTGCAACCCTTTTTTTTTCAGATTGTGCAACACAATGTCCATAGTGTGCCTGTACCCTTGATCATCAGTTAGTAAGTCAGGAGACATGGCTTTGTAATTATTATTTATTAGTATATGTAGCCAGGGGTATAGTGGCCCCAGTATAGCCAGGTGTATAGGTGTCCCCAGTATATGTAGCCAGGTGTATATGTGTCAGGTGCCAGGTGTCCCCCCCCCCAGCTGGAGGGGAGCAGCGCAGTGAAGAGGAGCATTGTGCAGAGCAGCGGGGAAGGGCAGTCGTATCCCCCCCTTTCCCTCACCTTGGGGCTCCTCTTCCTGGCTTTCCCCTCCAGAACGATTGTGGCGGTGGCTGGCAGCAGGCATCAGTGGGCGGAACTTACCTCCTCCTGTACCGGCGAGTTGACGGTGTGCATGCAGCTAGTCTGGTATAGTGAAGATCAGAGCAGCGGCACGCACAGCGTCAACTCGCCGGAACAGGAGGAAGTAAGTCCCGCCCACTGATGCCCGCTGCTAGCCACCACCGCAATCGTTCTGGAGGGGAGAGCCAGGAAGAGGAGCCCCAAGGTGAGGGAAGGGGGGGGGAGATGTCCGCCCTTCCCCGCTGCTCTGCCCAATGCTTCTCTTCACTGCGCTGCTCCCCTCCAGCTGGGGGGGGGGACACCTGGCTACCTATTCTGCGGACACATATACACCTGGCTACATATACTGGGGCCACTATACACCTGGCTACATATACTGGGGACACCTATACACCTGGCTATACTGGGGCCACTATACCCCTGGCAACATATACTGGGGACACCTATACACCTGGCTACATATACTGGGCACATATACACCTGGCTATACTGGGGGCACCTATACACCTGGCTACATATACTGGGGACACCTATACACCTGGCTACACTGGGGGCACCTATACACCTGGCTATATATACTGGGGACATCTATACACCTCGCTAAATACACTGCGGACACCTATACACCTGGCTATACTGGGGACACCTGAACACCTGGTTACATATACTGGGGACACCTGGCTATACTGGGGACACCTATAGACCTGGCTACCTATTCTGGGGACATCTATACACCTGGTCACCTATTCTGGGAATATCTATACACCTAGGCACATATTCTGTGGACTTTTTGGGGATACACTACGACAGAGCTCAAACTTCCCCTGGCAGACCTTTTATACCACTGCTAAGCCCATGTATATTTGGCCACACCCATGACCACGCCCATGCTATGCTTAAGCACGCCCATTTTGGCAGAGATTTTTAAGGTGAATCCACTCACCTCTTTTTCCAGGACTAGACCCCTGATGCTACTTGGGGGGTAAGATTAATAAATCAGGCCAGTAATGTCTACATTATTTTTAAATACAAGACGAAAAAGGAGTGCTCTATGGTGCATTAACGTTTTATTGTAAATAAAAGAGGATTAAAATTACACTTACAAGATGCAAATGCTTTCAAAGCATGTCTCCCATATAGGGTAATCAGAAGTCCCTTCTCCTCTCTCCTATCTCTGATTCCCGTAGCTGTGGTCAATAGCAAGGGCGTCCAGGTGTATAACAGACCATTGGGGTGGGGTGGAGTGGTAAGGACCTCATTCACAGTGCTTGCAGCATCATTCTTTTTAAATACAAACTGTGTAATCAATGTTCTCCAACATGTGTATTGAGTTTAAGCTTTTATTTTTAAACTACTATGGTTGGTTAACAAGTTTCACCTCTGAAATCCAATTGTTAGCAAAGTATACTGTACATGACCTGAAGCAAAGCTACCCAAGATAAGCACAGTGGCAGGTTCCTGCTGGTTTCACAAACCTTTGTGCATTGTCCGTTCCTCTCCCTGCCCCCCCCCCACACTAAATTACTCCTTAAGGAGAGTGAATGGGGTGGGGAAGAAGAAGAAGTAATGGGACGGTGATAGGAGGGAACAAAAGCAATAGTCCCCAGGCTCAACCATGGGTACTTCAAGTACCAGGGAGTCAACCAGTCAAACACCTGGATCCACCATTGGAAAGCACTGCAATAGGAAAGAATAACTGGGTCTCGACCTGGATTTTATGCAATTATAGCTGTAGCTTTATTTACACCATAGTAGCAGAAAAAACAACGTTTAAAGGCCGCAAGGTCAAAACGTTGCATTTTCTGCTACTATGGTGTAAATAAAGCTACAGCTATAATTGCATATAATCCATGTCGACACCCAGTTATTCTTTCCTATTTCAGTGATAGAAGGGAACATTCCAACAAGCCTGTCTCTTCCTGTTTGAACATTGAGGGTATGATGAAGAGAGGCATGGACAACATGCATACCTCTAGTCTTACCTTGGCTTGCTTTGCCTCTGGTCATGTTTATGTTAAAAACTCACATGTACTGCATACTATATATGACTAATGCATTGTATTAGTCATTGCTTCAGTTATTTTGATTAGGATTTGAATCAAGTTTATTTGCCAAGTAACGAGGATTTTTACATGGAATTTTTTTTGGCACAAACAAGTTCAGTATCAGTAAAAGGAAAGAAGTAGGCAGTTGGGGGAGACAGTACAGCATTCAGGTAGTGGGTGCAGGGGTGTAACTACAAAGCCTAGGCCACCCAGCAAAACTTTGATGTGCCCCCAAATATTCCCAACCTTTCCCCTGTCTATCCTTGGTGACCCTCGGAGCCCATTTTGCAAGGGTCATAAAACAAGTGTGGACTTCATAATCTTCAGACTCATAACAAGTGTAGCCACAAAAACACCTGATCTGAAGGATGGACCCCTTTATCAGAGGGAGTGAAGTAAGCTCTTGGGGCCCCTTACAGCTCTAGGGCTCCCAGAGCAGCATCAAGGGTGAGCTAACTCCAACCCTCTGCCACAATCCGCTCTGCTTTTTTTTTCCTTTTTTTCTGTTCCGAATCATTCTGAACAGATTTTTGATATAGAACACGAATGCCTCTTTGATATGATTAGCCACTTGCTAAGCTGGAATTTAATGTGTATTCAAAAACATTAAATATTTACTAAAGACATACTTGTGCCTAATGAACTGAGCTTCCAATGTTCTAACAATTCTGACCAACAATGTTATAATATGTTTTAATTTAACCTGATGGAATTTGTAGGGTCAGGCTCAGGGGCATAACTAGACTTCATAGAGTCCCCCTGCAAAAATTATAACATGGGGAACACTTTGTTCCTGAACCCCATGCAGGTCACGTGATTGGGAGCCGGCGAATGGCAAAAGAGAGTGTTTTGCTGAAGCAGCATCTGGAAGCAGGAAACCATTACACATGTCCCTGCACACGGTGAGCGTTGGCTGCACTTGCAGTTGGGGAGAAGGAGGAGGGAGGGTCCCCAAGCCTTTGCTCCCCCCGCCTGCAATGGCAGGGGTTTTTGCTACACTCATGGTCAGGCTATATTAATAATATTTTATAAATATGTCTCGTATTAATAACACATTGTGGCTAATAGGGTTAATTCTCTCTGAAAATACACTGCCCTACTTTCTGCAAGCAACTTATAGAGAGCACTGGGATGTGATGTTGTAGTCTGTAAACTGACTAATTGCTAAATCATGTTTGTAACTTGCTAGGTTATGTCCTATAACCTTCACCTTCAGGTTTCAAAGATATCTGACTATTTATTTGAAGATTTAAAATGTAAATAAAAAAGATGCCATTGTGGAAGAAAAAAAAAATATTTCCAGCCAAATGCTTTATTATATTTTTGTATTAGACTGAATCATAATTAGATGGTGACAAAGAATCACCACCATTTCTGTGAATAAGTAATTGTATATCGAAACTGTAACGATCGGTGTCAGCAACCAGAGAGAGAATCTGATCCTTGGCAATCCGCAGCATCCCCAAGAATACAGACATACCCGATTATTGAGGATCTGCGGAATCGTCAATAATCAGATATGTCTAACCTCTGTTTGGTGCAACAGTAATACTTTGAGGAGGGTCCCCGTAAATGGGATACAAGGCAGTATGGGATACTGCCTGAAGGACAGGCTCCTTCCTCGGCCTGAGGCTCCCAAAAGGGGGGGAGGCTGAGTGAAGGAAGGACCAGAGTGTGAGTGACACCAAGGGTGGAGTGTCACTGACAGATCTGTGAACTATCTCTAAACAGAGGAGATAGTTCTCGAGGTCGGACTAGCCAGGTTGGCAACAGACAGACAGATAAGGTACAAAGACAGAAGGCTGATTCGGTATCCAAGACAGGCAGGGTTTGGCAACGTGATAACAGATATGCGTGGTACCGAATCAGAAAGCAGAGGGATGGTCAGGAAAGCAGAAGGTCATAACAGATAATATACAATGCCTAGTCTTGGGTGTGAGTTCCGTGATCATCAACACCCAGGAACTAGTCTGGAATATAACACAAAGACAATACAGTTCCCTAATCTTGGGTGTGAGGGCCTTGATCTCAACACCCTGGAACTATGCTAGAGAATACACAGAAGATATACAGTATTCCTAGTCTGGGGTGTGAGGGCCTTGATCTCAACACCCTGGAACTGGTCTAACAAATAATACAATGCAATTAGTACTTTAAGCTATCAACAGAATCTGGCTAAGTGTGAATTCCCAGGTCCACCTAGTTCAAACACACTGTAAGGATCGGACTATGGTCTGAGTGCCTTCACGCAAGTGTTAGCAATGGCAGACAACCAGCAACTGACAAGCAGCAGAATATATAGTTGCTGGACTCTGCCGCCCCGCCCGAGCCATTCAGCCAATCATGAGTCCTGTAGGAATCAGCTGATCTTCCTAATCAGCTGACACTTCCCCTGCTGGTATAAAGGTCCTGAGTTCAGGCCCGTGCGCGCGTAGCTCTCCATCTGCCTATGTGCACTAACAGACCCAGCCACACCAAGCGCACGCTGCTGCATGCAAACCGCCGCGTTGGACGCGGAAACAGCCGCTATGCTGTCAGGACATGTGGCGGCTTTTCCGCATTCCACCATACTACCTGATGCATGTCTATACGTGTAAACCGCCGCGTTGGACGCGGAGTCAGCCGCCTTGCTCTTTGCACATGCGGCGGCTTTTCCGCGTTTTCTCACAGAAACAAAGTATGATTAAACTGGACCTGATCTCTTGCACAGGACAGAAGGAAAACATAGGGAAATGTTCCCTGTATGTATTTAGATAGTTTAGCCTGCCTAATTATCCCTCCCCAGTGCCTAATCACAACTGGATTTTGAACTCTCAGCTGTGTCAGCTTTCTGCCTTGGCAGAGCAGCTAATTTGTAAACACAGGATGTTAACCCTGCTTCCATAAAACAGGAAGTAGACACACTGCAGATTTATTGAAGGATTTATACAAGCCTGTAAAGGTTTTTATGCTCTTGCTTATATTTTAGAGCAGAGAGGAAGTACTGAGTTCATGTCTGCTTTAAAAAAAAAAAAAAAAACTGGATATAATTTGTATTTTTTTTTTTTACATACAACTGGTGCATCACAAAAATGTAGAGAGTTAACTTACCTGTCTCACCACTAGTCCTAGCCACTGCATTCAGTGCTGCTCTCCATCCTCCTGACACTTTCACAGTGGACGTTACAGCTGTGAAGGTGAAACTCTAAGGAGGACGATGTGCAGCAGCTAAATGCAGCAAGACAGGTAGGTTAACACTCTCTGCCCAGGCCCCTGCTGGTTGCACACAGGTGGGTACAGTTTTGCTTTACACTAAACTGTGCTCAATCATCCTTAGCAAAAATAATAATAATAATAATATATAAAATTTAATGATATCTACAACAGTAAACTCATTTGCACTGATTCAATAAATGTTTTCGCCTTAGTTTTCTCCAAGGAGATTATGTTTTATCTTCCATTCTAAATATCTTTTCAGCACTCAGTAATTGAAAAAGTACTAAAAAGTCAGTTAAATTGTTCTGTCCAAATTATTCTGAGTAATTTCTTTCTTGCTGGTGGCTTAAAAGGCATCTTATTGATAAGGCGTAACAATATTGCCAAGGAGAAAATTGTTTCAAGCGTAACATTTATTAATTATTATTCTTTTATATAGCGTTAGCGTCATTTGTGGCATTGTGCAACAGAATAAAAGGCATAACAGTACATTGTAAACAATACAACAGATAACATTACAAGACAATGGTGGATTACAGCTTATGCAGTTAACTAATTAATTACAGATTTTTACATAATGACCTCGATTCATAAAGCATTATCTCATTCAGTAATGCTAAAAACAACTGACTTTACTTAGTAAAATGTCAATTCATAAAGGCTTTTACTGCATGAAATGCTAAAATTACCCAGCAGCAGGCATGGTCGGAATAGCCGATTTCCGTTTCCGGCACAATTCCGAATTCCGTCATATAGAAATTCCGTTACCGTTCCATTCCGACGGTATACCGAGGCAGCTCCGCGGAATTCCGACTTATCCGGAATTCCGTCGGAAAAATTTTAAAATCTCTCTCTCCCCCTCCCTCTATCCATCCATATCATGCAGTAGTGAATTGCAGATTTTCAAAACAGCTTATATACCATAGCTGGGATTTGAACCCAGAACCTAGTGTGTAGTAGGTATCTGTCTTAACCTCTAGACCATGACCCACACTACATGCTAAAGCTGGCGGTAGCATAAACCATACTTCCATTATGATCAATTCGATAGAAAACGTAGAATGATTAAGGATTTGTACTTTTTGAAAAGCATGCTTATATACCATAGCTGGGATTTGAACCCAGGACCTAGTGTGTAGTAGGTATCTGTCTTACCCTCTAGACCATGAACCACACTGCATGGCAGTAGGTATCTGTCTTACCCACTAGTAAGGCTGAGGCTGGAGAGGCTGCAGCCTCAGGGCGCAGTGTAGGAGGGGGTGCACAATTCATTCAGCTGTCATTCCCAATTGTGTTTGAAGCAGAAAGAAATAAGAAAAGGTGATACATGGCAGCGACTGCAAGCCAGATAAGTAAAGATTAAGGTGTTGGGGGTGGGGGGGGTGGGGGCCCTGGGGTACCTCTTAGTGTAATAGCAATCAGTGTGTGACAGCTGGGGTGGGAGGGATGGGGGGGCGCACTTTGCTGTCTCAGCCTTGGGTGCTGAAGGACCTTGTCCCACCTCTGACCACACTACATGCTAAAGCCTGGCCCTGTGTGTGGTTGATGGTCTAGAGCAGTGGTCCTCAAACTAAGGCCCGCGGGCCGAATGTGGCCCCCTAAGGCTTTCTTACCGGCCCCCCACACAGAAAATGTATTGCTTATAAATGCAGTCAGCTACATCTTTAAATATTGGTGGTCCACATATGGAATAGCAGTGCAGCACCCCCCATCCACATGGAAGCCAGAAAGCAGAAATTTTGCTGGTTTCCAATCAAATTCCACATCAGGTGACACTGCTGTCCAATTGGGTTGCAGATTGTCACCTGGGTATGCTTCACTGTCTGGTCCGCAAAGACGTCTACATCATTTTATGTTTACTCCGGCCCACCAGCGGTCTGAAGTATGTTGACCCGGCCCTCAACCCAAAATGTTTGGGGACCCCTGGTCTAGAAGGTAAGACAGATACCTACTACACACTAGGTCCTGGGTTCAAATCCCAGCTATGGTATATAAGCATGCTTTTCAAAAAGTACAAATCCTTAATCATGCTACTTTTTCTATCGAATTGATCATAATGGAAGTATGGTTTATGCTACCGCCAGCTTTAGCATGTAGTGTGGGGCATGGTCTAGAGGGTAAGACAGATACCTACTACACACTAGGTTCTGGGTTCAAATCCCAGCTATGGTATATAAGCATGCTTTTCAAAAAGTACAAATCCTTAATCATGCTACTTTTTCTATCGAATTGATCATAATGGAAGTATGGTTTATGCTACCGCCAGCTTTAGCATGTAGTGTGGGGCATGGTCTAGAGGGTAAGACAGATACCTACTACACACTAGGTTCTGGGTTCAAATCCCAGCTATGGTATATAAGCATGCTTTTCAAAAAGTACAAATCCTTAATCATGCTACTTTTTCTATCAAATTGATCATAATGGAAGTATGGTTTATGCTACCGCCAGCTTTAGCATGTAGTGTGGGTCATGGTCTAGAGGGTAAGACAGATACCTACTACACACTAGGTTCTGGGTTCAAATCCCAGCTATGGTATATAAGCATGCTTTTCAAAAAGTACAAATCCTTAATCATGCTACTTTTTCTATCGAATTGATCATAATGGAAGTATGGTTTAAGCTACCACCAGCTTTAGCATGTAGTGTGGGTCATGGTCTAGAGGGTAAGACAGATACCTACTACACACTAGGTTCTGGGTTCAAATCCCAGCTATGATATATAAGCATGCTTTTCAAAAAGTACAAATCCTTAATCATGCTACTTTTTCTATCGAATTGATCATAATGGAAGTATGGTTTATGCTACCGCCAGCTTTAGCATGTAGTGTGGGTCATGGTCTAGAGGGTAAGACAGATACCTACTACACACTAGGTTCTGGGTTCAAATCCCAGCTATGATATATAAGCATGCTTTTCAAAAAGTACAAATCCTTAATCATGCTACTTTTTCTATCGAATTGATCATAATGGAAGTATGGTTTATGCTACCGCCAGCTTTAGCATGTAGTGTGGGGCATGGTCTAGAGGGTAAGACAGATACCTACTACACACTAGGTTCTGGGTTCAAATCCCAGCTATGGTATATAAGCATGCTTTTCAAAAAGTACAAATCCTTAATCATGCTACTTTTTCTATCGAATTGATCATAATGGAAGTATGGTTTATGCTACCGCCAGCTTTAGCATGTAGTGTGGGGCATGGTCTAGAGGGTAAGACAGATACCTACTACACACTAGGTTCTGGGTTCAAATCCCAGCTATGGTATATAAGCATGCTTTTCAAAAAGTACAAATCCTTAATCATGCTACTTTTTCTATCAAATTGATCATAATGGAAGTATGGTTTATGCTACCGCCAGCTTTAGCATGTAGTGTGGGTCATGGTCTAGAGGGTAAGACAGATACCTACTACACACTAGGTTCTGGGTTCAAATCCCAGCTATGGTATATAAGCATGCTTTTCAAAAAGTACAAATCCTTAATCATGCTACTTTTTCTATCGAATTGATCATAATGGAAGTATGGTTTAAGCTACCACCAGCTTTAGCATGTAGTGTGGGTCATGGTCTAGAGGGTAAGACAGATACCTACTACACACTAGGTTCTGGGTTCAAATCCCAGCTATGATATATAAGCATGCTTTTCAAAAAGTACAAATCCTTAATCATGCTACTTTTTCTATCGAATTGATCATAATGGAAGTATGGTTTATGCTACCGCCAGCTTTAGCATGTAGTGTGGGTCATGGTCTAGAGGGTAAGACAGATACCTACTACACACTAGGTTCTGGGTTCAAATCCCAGCTATGATATATAAGCATGCTTTTCAAAAAGTACAAATCCTTAATCATGCTACTTTTTCTATCGAATTGATCATAATGGAAGTATGGTTTATGCTACCGCCAGCTTTAGCATGTAGTGTGGGTCATGGTCTAGAGGGTAAGACAGATACCTACTGCACACTAGGTTCTGGGTTCAAATCCCAGCTATGGTATATAAGCTGTTTTGAAAATCTGCAATTCCCTACTGCATGATATGGATGGAGGAGGAGGAGGAGGAGGAGGAGGAGGAGGAGGAGGAGGAGGAGGAGGAGGAGGAGGAGGAGGAGGAGGAGGAGGAGGAGGAGGAGGAGGAGGAGGAGGAGGAGGAGGAGGAGGAGGAGGAGGAGGAGGAGGAGGAGGAGGAGGAGGAGGAGGAGGAGGAGGAGGAGGAGGAGGAGGAGGAGGAGGAGGAGGAGGAGGAGGAGGAGGAGGAGGATTTTGGAAAATTCTGTCGGAATTATAATTTCCGCGGAATTCCGTTTCAGAGGTATAGGAATTCCGATTTCACTACCGGATTCGTAATTAACCTAATTCCAGCCGGAATCACGGAATTCATAATTCCGCGGAATTTTCCGAGCATCCCTACCCAGCAGTGAGGTAATTTACCGACTTGTGCGGTAAACACCTCAACACATTTATTTATATATTTTTATAGCGCCAACATATTACGCAGCGCTGTACAGTGTATATATTGTCTCGTCACTAACTGTCCCTCAGAGGGGCTCACAATCTAGTCCCTATCATAGTCATATGTCTATATTGTGTAGTGATGTATCGTAGTCTAGGGCCAATTTCAGGGGAATTAACTTATCTGTATGTTTTTTGGATGTGGGAGGAAACTGAAGTGCCCTGAGGAAACCCACACAGACACGGTGAGAACATACAAACTCCTTGCAGATGTTGATCTGGCTGGGATTTGAACTGGGGACCCAGTGCTACAAGGCAAGAGTGCTAACCACTACACCACCGTGCTGCCCAACACACGTCAGCAAACGTCAATTCATAAAAACTAGAACATGCGCTAAAGCTCAGGAAAATTACCGCCACCTCTGGTGTCAGTGCGGAGACTGTGCTGGGAGCCGTGACACTGAAGCATAAGCAGAGACAGCTGTGACTGACAGGAGCAGAGAGCCAATAGAAACAGCCCCTGTCTCCTGCAAGTCCCGCTGATGTTATGTTGATAGGACCTGCAGTCTTTTCTGGAGGGAAAAATGTTTCTAACCCAAGGCAGTGAGCAGAAAGATTGAAACAAAAGAGGCTTCCCCGTTCAATCGTTTAAACCATTAGGTTCCTGTTTGAAGATGCAGAGGAACTAGTGGGGAAATCACCTAAGCATGACATGTTTAAAGTCCTGGAAGTACTTCTAAGCTATGGCAATGAAATAAAATGTCACGAAAGACTAATAAACAGAATTAGAGCGAGCAGAGGCAGTATAACAAACATGTACATCCATCTAAAGGGATGTGGGGATGCCTCTTAATATTGTAATGCCCTCACTGCACGGAGAACAGCATGTAACAACTCAGACAAATACACTATTCTGCTGTTACTGACAGGTTTTTGTCAATGGGCTTCAATAAATTACAGAACTTCTACTGCACCTGTAAACATTTTTATGAATTGGCACACACAAGTCTAAAATGCCATCCAGATTTTATTTTTTTTTATCACACAGCATTGCAGTTAATAAAGATCACATGTAATTACCAACTGCCCATGTTAAACCCATGAACAGGCAACATCTGGCTGGATGCAATTAAAGTGGACCTGAACTCTTGCATAGGACAGAAGGAAAACAAAGAAGTGCATCCTGTATGTATTTAGAGAGTTTAGCTTAATTCCCCCCATCTGTGTCTAATCACAAATTGTAATTTAATCTCTACCCTGTGTCAGCTGACTGCCACGGCAAAAAAGCTCATTTGAAAACACTGGATCTTAACAATATGTCTGCTTCCATGAAAGCAGGAAGTAGAAACACTGGAGATTTATTTCAGGATTTATAGCAATTTGAACAGAGGCGCCAAAAGAATAATATCAAATATTAAAAGGTTAAAAATTGCTTTGGAGGCAGCGGTGGACTTACCTCCTATAAGCAGACACAATAAGCTGTGTATTTCAACAAAGGATATATTTATTGATACACTCCAAAAGTAAGTTTCACCAGTGAAAACTTACTTTTGGAGTGTATCAATAAATATATCCTTTGTTGAAATACACAGCTTATTGTGTCTGCTTCTAGGAGCTAAGTCCACCGCTGCCTCCCAAGCAATTTTTAACCTTTTAATATTTGATCTTATTCTTTTGGCGCCTCTGTTAAAATTGCTATATGTTATATATCCATATATATAATATATATATCTTGGTGGAGAGGGATATCCCTTTTTTTCACATGTACAGAGAGCGACTTCTTAATCCTGAGTGAGGACAGGCTAATCTCCTCACCTGCCTATACAGTGGTTGCCTGGAGGTAACCCTGGTTTGTGAGTATTCATTTTACTCCTTTTCTTTATATCAATTGTGTAGACATACTACACTTTATTGGGCTCTCGGTTCTCTTTTTCATATATTTCAGGATTTATGTTTGCTGTACCTTTTGGACCAAAGAGCAAGTTCTGAGTTCAGGTCCGCTTTAAGTTTTTCCTTAGTCGATATGTTCAAATTATAAATAAGATGTCTTTTAAGCCACCAGCAAGCAAAAATATACTCTTGTTTACATACTTTTTGGCACTTTTTCAATTGCAGAGTGTGAAAGGTAATTTAAACATAAGATGAAAAATGATTTCCTTGTAGAAAACTTAAGAGAAAAAGTGATTGGATTGGGCCCATTGTCATGATGTAAAGGACACTCATGCACCCTCCAGGTACACCACTTTGAAATTCAGCTCAGCTATGGGGAGTAGTAGTCTTTAATAAGGTACAATATCATAATATCCAAAGACTAGTAGAGGACACAGATACATATAAAAGTCTGGATGGGGTTCCAACATTTTAATATATTAAAAAACATTTGGAAAAGCCAAAGAAAATATTAGAGAAGGGCAATTCATTGATCACTGTGAATATATTTTTTTCATTATTCTATTTTCTAAAAACCCAGCCCCGAGGATTAAAGAAGTGTCTCAAGATACAAAAGGATAAATCTAATCCATGAGGCTGTTCTATAATTAGTGAGATTGGTTCCATCACCCACAGAGACCATACCTGGTCTGGATGCATTTCAATACACTAAGTGTATTAGCTTCTTTATATCTTGTGTGATAATAAACAAACTATGAATGTACTGGTCTATAAAGGATGTGCGTACATGGGGTGGACATTACCAGTATCCACCATAAAGGCTATTTGACACCAGACGTTCAATGGTTTTATAATTTCTCATTAGGTATATAGTGTAAATTACCAGCCTTTTGTTAATCAGGGCTAAGGGGTTCAAGAGAAAGCATAACATAGGAAAGAGTTGTGCAAAGAACAGGAACAAGATAGGGTTAAAGCACTAGAACTAATTAATGGTAAACCAAAAAAACAAAAATAAAACTTAATATCAAAAGAGTCACATATCTTTAACTGCTTGCCGACCGCGTCACGACGATGGGCGTGGCCACGGCGGCAGTCCCAGGACCACCTAACGCCAATCGGCATAAAGTCCTTGGGGCTCATAGTGCAGAAGATCGGGCGCAGGGATGGCGAGCAAAGAGGGAGGGAGGGGGGGGGAAGTAATTAAAAAAACTATATTTATTAAAAATAAAATAAGAAAAATATTTACAAAAAAATAAATAAACACGGGGAGCAATCAGACCCCACCAACAGACAGCTCTGTTGGTGGGGAGAAAAGGGGGGGGATCACTTGTGTAATATGTTGTGTGACCCTGCAGCTTGGCCTTAAAGCTGCAGTGGTCTATTTCAAAAGAATTTGCCTGCTTACTAGGGGCATGTGACACTGCAGTCCTCAAGAGGTTAAGCTCATGCAAGTAGCCCCAAAGATTTCCATTTCTGTTGTTGTCCATGGAGGAGCTAATAAAGGACATCTTAGCACAGGACATGATTTACATTGTATTATAGCAGTTTGCTGACATATTTCAAATATGAATGATTGCATAGGGCCATAGGAGGTATGATATGGTGCCAAGATCTTTATTTTAAAATATTTTAATGTGATTTTTTTACTAGAGGTATTCATTAATAGATATGGTGGGGTATTGGATAGTATTTTTGCCTTGCAGTGCTGGCTCCCTACTTTGAATCTTGGCCAGGACAGTATGTATGGCATTTGTTTGCTCTCTGTGTTTGTTTTAGTTTCCTCCAGGCACTCCGGTTTCCTCCCACATTTTGAAAAAAAAAAGATACATAGGCTTCTTCCAAAATTTCCCTTAGGCTATGATAAAGTTATGATTTTGTTAGGGATTCGACTAAGAGATTCATGGAGTGATAGTGACATGACTGTCTGTCTGTCTGTCTGTCTGTCTGTCTGTCTGTCTGTCTGTCTATCTATCTATCTATCTATCTATCTATCTATCTATCTCTTCTATCTATCTATCTATCTATCTATCTATCTATATGTCTATCTATCTAGTATTAGCTACCAAAGGAAAAATACAATGCTGATGGATGGAAGATGTTTAAGGGGAGCAAAGATGAGGTCATATACAGTAGTAGAGGAATAAGGTTTGCCTTCCATCATAGGCAAACTTTTCAGAATTCCCTTCTCATTCTAGATGGGGTGCATGAGAGTAGAAGATAATCTGCCACCTTTTTTCAAAAACGTAGTTTTTTCAAAAATCGTAGTTTTAATCTTCTGACAATTCTGATTCAAATGTCTGTCATTCATGGGAAAAAGGAAAATTTACTCATATCTCTTAACAATACAAGGGCTTCAATTCATCAAAGGCTGTTCTATAACAAAATCCAAGTCGTTAAAATACCGCATTCTGTATTTTACACTTGTGTGTGCTAATTTATTAATATTTTCACATGTGCGGTAGATGTTCATTAAGTTACCGAACTACTACGGCTTCAATTCATCAAAGGCTGTTCGATAACAACAGAGCAGTGCAGAGCAGCTTGGAGTGTCTCTGTGTTGTTACAAGCTGCCATGAGGCATTTACAATAGAAGGCATCCCGACATCCCTTTAGATGTATACATTTGTTATATTTACTGTTTTTATACTGCCTCTGCTGCTCTGAATCTGTCCATCAGTCTTTCTTAACATTTTATTTAATTGCCACAACTTAGATGAACTTCCTGGAGACATTACAAATGCCATGCTTGGCGATTTCACCACTAGCAACTTTGCATTTTCAAACAGGGACTCAAAGGGTTACACCACCGAAGGGTGCCTGGAAAATATCTTTTGTCCTGTTCTCTCTGCTCACTGCCTGGGGGGGTCTAAAAGCTTGTTCCACTGGAGAAGCCTGTGCAAACCTATCAGCTGCACTTGCAAGAGAACAGGGGCTGTTTCTATTGGCTGCCTGCTCCTGTCAATCATGGGGACATCCAGAGGAAGGCATTCGAAGCTAGTTGCCGACAGGAGAGCTGTCTTTAATAACGTTTCTAGAGTTATCACCATGGTGATAAGGCATGTAGTATTCAGGAAATGTTTTACCTCAGGCAAACCTGAAGTTAACTCTTCTGTCTTTAAGTTAAGGTGAGATCTCTATCGTTAACTCTTCAATCCTTAAAATAACTACAGAATTCTAAAGTTAAAGACAGGCTGTTAATTAACTGCATGTGAAAATAACTACAGAGGAGGTAACTTAACCACCCTGGCGTTCTATTAAGATCGCCAGGGCGGCTGCGGGAGGGTTTTTTTTAAATTAAAAAAAAACTATTTCATGCAGCCAACTGAAAGTTGGCTGCATGAAAGCCCACTAGATGGCGCTCCGGAGGCGTTCTTCCGATCGCCTCCGGCAGCCAGAAGTAACACGGAAGGCCGCAATGAGCAGCCTTCCGTGTTTGGCTTCTCCTGTCGCCATGGCGACGAGCGGAGTGACGTCATGGACGTCAGCCGACGTCCTGACGTCAGACGCCTCCGATCCAGCCCTTAGCGCTGGCCGGAACTATTTGTTCTGGCTGCGCAGGGCTCAGGCGGCTGGGGGGACCCTCTTTCGCCGCTGCTCGCGGCGGATCGCCGCAGAGCGGCGGCGATCGGGCAGCACACGCGGCTGGCAAAGTGCCGGCTGCATGTGCTGCTCTTTATTTCAGCAAAATCGGCCCAGCAGGGCCTGAGCGGCAGCCATCGGCGGTGATGGATGAGCTGAGCTCGTCCATACCGCTAAGATGGTTAAGGACTGAAGAGATAAAATAACTCTCTCACTGTGAAAACTTATCTGTACACCTTAATTAGGCAAGATCGATGTGTGGTGGTAAGTTTTCTCTTGCCTTATTATCTCCGGCATGATCTTAGTGAATTGAGGCCAATGTGGTCTGTTGGGTTGTGTATTCTTAAGGTTCTTTTCTCATAATCTTTCTAGCTAAAGGTAGCCATCTGGTTTTTATACCATAGCCTCAGTAGTCTTCCCATTTTCCTCTGACCTTGTTTATTAGCAAGGTATTTTGCTCTGTTGAGCGTAACAATCCCAAGAGATAAGTAGTTACAGAATTTCTGAGGCCAGCTTGCCTGCTGACACCACCAATTATTTCATGTTCAAAAACATTGCAATCACATTTTCCCCTAGTTTGACATTGGATGTGAACATTAGCTGATTTCACTTTTTCTCTGTGATTTTATGCTCTGCACTGTTACTGGTATGGAAAATATACAAATGTTTTGAATAAAGTGCTCAGTAAGTGGATTGTCTACTTTTATTATACTACGTTTTCTAACTAGGAAATCTTGATCTTCAAAATAAAATATGTCTTTTCATAGTGTGAGGTCAGGTGTGCTGGGAGTGTGACAGTTTATAGTATAAGTATTATTATTATTATTATTATTATCATTATCATCATCAATATCATTATTATTTAGTATTTATATAGCAGTGACTTCTTCTGCAGCGCTGTACAGAATTCTTGTCACTAACTGTCCCTCAGAGGGGCTCACAATCTAGTCCATACCATCATATGTCTATGTATGTACCATGTAATGTAAGTATTGTAGTCCAGGGCCAAGTTTAGGGGGAAGACAATTAACTTATCTATGTGTTTTTGGGATGTGGGAGGAAACTTGGTGCCTCGAGGAAACTCACACAGACTCAGGGAGAACATACAAATGGAGAACATACAAACTCCAATCATATAGTGATAAAAAAGAGAAAAGGATGGGGTGCTGGCCACACAGGGAATCAATTCAAAAAATGCAGATAGTCTTTATTATGATCTGTTACAAAAACTTAATTGCTCTATAGCCATTAAAAACATTTAAAAGAGCAAAAGAAAGGACTTATCAGGGGTCGACCTCCTGCTGAAACACAATCACCAGACCCCTCACTCTTAACCAACAACTACACTACTGTAACTATTAGCAACCACTGAGTGTTGCATGCACTATTGTGTAGCTCTTAGCCACAGTTCAGTTCCTTCAGCAGTAGAGAATCTCCATTCAATATTCAGACAGATTAAACAATTGGCATCATATAAGTTGCATAGCTGTTGCTGTTGCAAAAGCGCATAAACAGTTCAAGCAAGTATCAAGCCGGACACATCAAGCTGCTGAGATTTTGTTAATTGCATAGCTGTAGCCATAGTGAAGACACTTGTGCAGATCAAGCAGATATCAAGCTGTTATGAAAACGGTGGGGCATGCAGATATTGCCCTGGCCGGGATTCGAACCGGGGACCCAGCACCTCAAGGCAAGAGTGCCAACCACTAGGCATAACGCCCATACTTGCTTAAAAAAAAAAATGTTTTGCTCATCTTAGCTAATTAATGTGATTTAATCCATTGTGAATTTCTTATACGTTAGTCACAGGGGGTGGTGCTGGGTCTCAGTGAACTAACGAAAAAAAATATTGCATAGCAGCTGGGAGAGGTTCAATAGATCTTTCAGAAAGTTCTGAAAAAATAACAAAAAAATAGATAAAAAAAATAGCTAAATGGAAAGAAGGAATTCAGATTCTTGTTTCTGCTCACTGGACTATTTACATTTTATATAAATTGACTTATCGCTAATCTTTGTTGTTAATACAGTCTATTGTAGTTGTTTCACTGTAGAAAAAAACACCGAAGGATTCAATTAACTCGATTTCTTTTCTCCCTTCAAGTTGTCTAAAAAGTTTAACTTATAAGAATGGTCATCTGATCTGACCTTTATTCCAAATAGACAACCAATCCATCAAGATCAACAGTTGCCAGGATGCTAATGAGCTTCTAATTAGGAATTAACAATCCATTTTAATTTTACAGAAGTTGTTTTTTTCTTTCTTGAGTATGGAAAACCAAGAAAATGTAAAACCTACTAATCTTGTATGCTGGCTGCACTCAAGCATGTTTAAACATATGACCTTGACTATGCTAATTATAGAACAATTTTCCCCCTCTAAATCTTTAGTGTAATAACAAGCTTTTTACATTTCACACAGACACTTTTTAATGATCTTGTTTGCTTGTATATAATCTTAAAAGAGGAGGCAAATGCTGTTTTGTTCTATGTTTTTCTTATTTTTATTTTTTAAATTGTTGCGCTCTATGGACCTCATTAGCGGGCCTAGAAAAACAGAGGGCAATATATTAATTAATTGTCTACGTTAGTCTCGATCAACGCTTTGTAGGATCAATGAGGAAAAACTAAACAGCTGCATGGAAAGCTGAGGCTATGAATTCTGAATGAAGTCTAGATATTTAGAGTTTATTTCCTGGCGCTGAGCCAGCAGCAGAATGTTATGTATTTATAATAGTGGAACGATATTGATTAGCAAAATACAATTGGCTTATTAAGTGAACTCCCTATTTAACAGGGTAGACTTTGTATTAAATGGAAAAATAAGTAACACTGCCATACTTTTTATCTTTCTGAAACATTCATACTTGATTGAGATCGTATGGTTTATTATACTGTTAATTTGTATTAACTCAAAAAAAAAAGTTTATACTGTTACCAGGATTTTATTATTTTTGAGGGTGCTATGCAGGTGCTGGGTCCAGAGCTGGGGCATCTCTCTGCCCGCACCCATGGCAATGCCCGATTTCACCCGCTCACTACCTTTGCACACTGAAAGCACCGGCAACCCCTGCCCGCCACAGTGGGGGCAGATATGCCAGTGCTATCAGGGTGCTAATGAGAATTTAGGCGTGCTACAGCCAAACTCCCCCTGGTGCCGCCACTAACTGTTACTTGGGATTAGCTCATAAGTAAAAAACTAAATTAGTTGCTTCACTTATTATTATATTATGATACTTGTTGTTTATAATTAATCCTGTTTGGGACCTTATATCAATTTCCCACTGATTATTTTTCCGCTGGGGCCAATGGGAAGCCTCAGTGGGAAAATGAGTTTTAAATATGGCAAAGACAGGATTTCTGATCAGTATTGCTGTGGCATATGGTGAATATGGGCAATAGACTTTCGTGGTAAAAAGGAGAAAAAAAAATAGAGCAAGGATGACAAATGCCAAACAGGATAAGAGAGGCGCAGAAGAAGAAAGAAAAACACAAAAAGACAGAAATATATAAAAGAAGATAGAAGTTTACAGAAGTACTTGTGCAGAAGTATACACAAGAAAAAGAATACTATGATGGCGGATGATCAAAATAATAGCTTTATTAATAGATTTTTAATCAAGTATTTTATTAAATTGTTTTTCTTTTTTTTTTTTGTTTACAGCGTGGGTGCTTTTACTTTTAACTTACACAGGTAGGGGATCATAATTTCCTGTTTTACCTATTTACATAAGAAGCAGCAGACCAATATCTTTTCCCTTATTTAGGATTCATGTATGTTGCCTAATTGGTAACAAAAACAAGATATTAATCTTTTTGTTGAGATAAGCAGTGATAAAGTTATTGGAGAATTAATGGAAGGAGCGCTGAAAGGTGAAAATTGCTCTGGTCCTTAAGGGGAAAACCCCCTCAGTGATCATCAAATACCTTTCTTTTTCTAAATGCCATATTTGACACACATTGGTCTCAATTCACTTAGCATTACTACATTTGCTAATGCAGAAAACAGCTGATTTTACAAAACATCTGGTGAACTTTCAATCACTAAGGTTGTTATCACATGGAAAAGTAAAATTGCCAATTAGGGAGGTAAAATACTGACCTCTGCGGTAAATACCTCAATAAACATCCAATTACAAAGATTAGAGCATGCAGTGCAACAAGTCAGATGTTTAGTATTTTAAGATGAGCCTAGAGCTGTTAGTAACTAAAAAATAGATATTTAGTAAAATGCTATAGGCAAATGAGCCAGCCCATAGAAGGAGCCCCTCAGTCCAAGCACTAACCCCATTAGTGCCAAAGCACTGCCGAGTGGGACATCAGATATTTTCTTTATAACTCACCCCCTAGCCCGGTGTACCCTGCCCCATTGTAGATGAGTGCCTTGGCACTTTCTGTATCCAAGGTAAAGAGTTCCATTGAAGCACCATGTCATGTCTCTGCAAGTGGGTGGGGCTACGTGTCAAAAGCCTGTGCACACGGGACTCATTTGTGAGTTGTATAGCAAAGCCTCAGCAAGTCAATATAACTTTTTATGAAGAGGATATATACAATGTGTATTTTAGACTGAATAGTCTTTTTTTTAATAGCATGACTATGAGCTCTATAAATATTTACAAAAGATGTAAGCACTATATAAAACACAATAACAATACAAATTTACAAGGTGATCCATTGGATCTGGTATATTATATTGACTTTTAATTCATTTTATTCCATTACTTGAAAAAAATCTTTTTGCGCAATAACAATAAAAAAGAAAATAAAAAGCCATTATGGCTTGCTCCTACATTCAATACAGGAATTGATTCAACATTAAAAAGAGCCTTTCTTCAGAACAAGGGATAAGCCTGTAAAATTGATATTTTTTTGCTCAGTGTTACTTTAATGTTGTCATCAGGAGAAGAAATTGCATTGAATTTTCACTAGGAACACATTTCTTAAAAATATGGATTTTGGTGAAAATGTACATTTTTGTGAGAAAGCATTTATTGACTTAAACACATTTCAAACAAATGATTATCTTTGTGAAATTATTTACAAAAATTAAAAAAAAAAAAAAAACTTCATTAACATTTTGAAAAAGTGAAAATGGCCATATTCAGTCACCAGTGCTTGACTCAACCATCCAACAGACTCACTGGTTTCTCACTGATTCCCCAGAAAGTGTCATTTAGGGTGTGAAGGGAGGTAGTGCTATTACAGGAAACACACTGTTCCTGTTGGATGAACTGTTTTAGAATGTATTTCAGAATGACAAACCAGCATACTTGTACCAGAGCTCTTTTGCTATGGGGATATTTACCATCGCTTGACTTTCTGGAATGTTATTGACCAGAGAGAGCCTTTACACTTTTCCATATAAACAAATATAAAACTGTGAACAAAAGATCAACACTTTATTTTCTTTTTTTTTATAGTAGTGGTGTTTCCATTGAAGCCATTTTAAGCTCATGAAAACAAAAACATAATTTAAAATGCTAAATACTTATAAAGGTGGATGCCATAGAATGGCTAAAGAGTACAACAACATGTCAAAGGACAATGTATGATGAAAGTTGTGCCCTCTCATATTGTCTTTACATTTTTGCAATGCCTTTGTGAAGTCACTGTAGGTAATCCTTCCATGTAGTTAGCAGTATGCAGAGAGATGGCTGGCTGTATGCAGTGGTGTAGCTAAGAAGCTATGGGCCCTAGTGCAAGTTTTACATTGGGCCCCCAGAGCACTCTATACATAACAATTGATATGGCACACCAAAACCTGGCCATTGTAACTATAGTGTCAGAGGTGCTAGAAGGGAATGGGGAGCAGTTTGTTAATGATTTCTACTATTCAAAGTATCTATAGAAGTGATTATTATGAGCACAGAACCAATGGAGAGCTAATACTGAAGTTGAGGGAGGGCCCCTCTGGCCCAAGGGCCCCGATGCGGTTGCCACCTCTGCATCCCCTATTGCTACGCCCCTGGCTGTATGTGAACTAAAGCCAGAGAAATTATCCAAACAGATAGTTTTGTCTGAATAGGGTGGGCACCTGGGCCGAACAGGAGAATATTTATTTTAAATGTTTTTTCTCAAGAGAGTATACTGGCACCTACATATTAATATATGAAATACATATCACAGGCAGAGGAGACATCCACTCTTATTTACAAGACTATGGGGTTGATGGACGAATCTTTGGTAATATTGCCGTACACAGGCAGGGCACAGCAATATTACAGTTTGTACTGCCAGCTGTCTACCACATGTTGTACAATTAGTAGGACCCACAGTGCATAGGTAACACAATCAACACAATCATTGCTACGGTAATGCATGTTACGCTACATGTGCAATGCACATTATTGGCATAACTGCACAACATGCGATACATTGCTGGCGGTAGCAATGGTAATATTGCAGTGCATTGTCTGCACACAGCAATATTACCTTTGATTTTTGCATCAACCCCTATGTGAGTTAACCTACAGATTATTTGTTCTGTGTTGAGAGTCATTAAAAAAAAAAATTGGAGCTAAAGCTACAGATACCATGTACATGTATACACATTATTTGGTCCAGAGATCGCCATTGCAACCCATGCAAATATCTCATGATAAATGTTAGAAATGAGAAGAAAGGAAAAAGAATGATAGAATTGGAGGTAACTGAATGATTTGTTACCTAGAAGTGAAGACTAGTGTATAGCGTGAATAGTCCATAAGAGTTAGACAGCTCTCTTACATGAGAAACAAACTACTTAGATCTACTAACAGAGCAAGAGATTGGCTAACTAAACTCTTTCACCCTAAAATGGTGGCTAACACCTTTAACCACTTTACCACTGAGGGTTTTTTGTCCTTATGGACAAGAGCAATTTTTACCTTTCTGCGCTCCTCCTTTTTATTTGCCAGTAACTTTATCACTACTTATGACAATAAATTGATCTATATCTTGTATTTTTTTTTAACTACCAATAAGGCTTTCTTTGGATTGTACATTTTGCTAACAATTATTTTATTTAAATGCATTTTAAAGGGAATAATAAGAAAAAAAAAGACACAAAAAAAACATTATTTCTCCGTTTTCGGCCATTATAACTTGAAAATAATACATGCTACTATAATAAAAACTCACATATTTTATTTGTCCATTTGTCCTGGTTATAATACCTATTGCAATGTATGGTGCCAATATTTATTTGGAAATAAAGGTGCATTTTTTTCAGTTTTGCATCCATCACTATTTGCAGGCCCATATTTTAAAACATAACAGTAATATACCTTCTTGCCACACATATTTAAAAAAAAAGTTCAGTCCCTAGGGTAACTATTTATGTATTTTTAAAGTTTTATTTGGGTATTTATGGGAGAGTGTGGGAGGTAAGGCGGTCATTTTAAATTATATATAGGTCTTTCTTATTGAAATACACGTATGTAGGTGTAATTTTACTATTAGGTCACAAGATGTCCTCACACATTTCTTCCTGCCATGTACTAACAGTACACAGAGAGGAAGTAATGCATGAAAGTGTAGCTTCATTTTTTACAATGACCACAGGCATCTCATTGATGCCGGCGATCATTGACATGGGGACTTAGATCAATGAATGGGAACTGCAATGCCATGCATTGATCTCCCCTCTAACGATGGGCGGTGAAAACACGCGCAGGAGTGAGCGGCGGCGATAAACAAATATTTATGCCCCTGGGACGGGAAAAGTCTTCCTGCAGGGCGTAGATATACTGCCCCAAACATGGCTAGTGGTTAATGGGAATCTGAAGTGAAAGGTACAGGGGTTGGACAAAATAATGGAAACACCTTGAAAATCAACAAAATATATTTTAATATGATGTAGGTCCACCTTTTGCGGCAATTACAACCTCAATTCTCTGAGGTATTGATTTATACAAATTGTGAATTGTTTCCCAAGGAATTTTAGCCCATTCTTCAGTTAAAACACCCTCCAGTTCTTTTAGAGATGATGGTGGCGGAAATCAACTTTTTACTTGAATTTCTAATAACGACCATAAATGCTCAATAATGTTGAGGTCTGGGGATTGTGGTGGTGGTATGAGATGCTCAACTTCTTTAGAATGTCCCTTGTGCCATTCTTTAACAATTCTAGCTGTATGGATTGGGGCATTATCATCTTGAAAGATGGCATTCCCCTCTGGAAACAGTTCTTGTACCACAGGATGAACTTGGTCGCCCAAAATTCCAAAATAGTCTCGACTGTTAATTCTTCCATGAACGGAAATCATTGGCCCGGCGGATTTCCAAGAATTAGCACCCCAGATCATCACAGAACTCCCGCCATGTTTTACGGTTGGGAGAAGGCAGTCTGGATGAAATGCTTCTTTTGGCTGTCTCCAAACATACACTCGGCTGGAAGTCAGAAATATGATTGATTTGTCAGAGAAAATCACATTTTTCCACTGCTCGAGGGAACAATTCTAGTAGTTTCTACACCACTCTAAACTTTTTGAAACATTTGTCTTTGAGAGCAGAGGTTTTCTAATTGCAGTTCTTCCATGGAATCCAGATTTATGCAGCTTAGTGATGATCTTAATGAACAAATTACGCTTTCACAAAATTTTGCGTACTTATACGTAATTAGGATTTGCAAATTAAATTGATTTTGGGTAGTCATTCGTAATTTCGAATAAAATTTTGCTAAATTTTGCGTAATTTCTTGCCGACTTTAGCAGTGAATAGCAAAGCCCCCATGAATGCTATTGACACCAAAATTGCATTTCTCAAAAACTACAAAAACTTTTCTTTTTGAAAAATTCTTTTTGTAACTTATACCCACTATTCTGCTTAACATAGGTAGCAATTTTGGTAACATGTATTACATGTATAGGGTCTTTGCTATTAACTTCTAAAGTCGGCATGAAATTATGCGAAATTTCACAAAAATTTCGTGCAAAATTTTGAAATAATACTTTTACATACGAAATTAATTATGATTTTCTCTGAAATTTTGAATTACGGATACGATGTGTAATTGCGAATTTCGATGCAAAATTTTGCACATGCAAAATTTCAGCCCACCACTGCTGCAGCTCCCGACAGTTTTTGTGGAAACTGGGTTCTGTAGGTGTTTATTCAGCTCTGCAGTGATTTTAGGAGCTGTGGTCTTGCAAGCTTTTCTAACAATTCGATTTAGACTCCGACGGTCTCTCTCAGACAACTTCGACTTTCGGCCACAACTGTGCTTTGCTGAGGACGTTTTTCCTTCTCTTTCGAAGGCAGTCATTACTTTTAAGACAGTACCTCTTGAAATGCCAAGCATTCGGGCAGTTTCTGCTACAGTAGTGCCTGCCATACGAGCACCAACAATTGGGCCTCTTTGAAAGTCTCAGAGATCTGCCATTTTTATAAATTATAACCAACTTTGGCTTAAATGTCTGTAAAAACAATTATTTTAATTAAACATATCAAATAATGAAAAAAAAATAACATATGTCAAGTTTTGATTGCTTAAAATATGTTCAAAGATTATGATGCCAAAATGTTAGGTGTTTCCATTATTTTATCCAACCCCTGTATATGGAGGCTGCATTATTTATTTCCTAAACAACACCAGTTGGCTGGCAGTCCTGATAATTGTCTGCCTCTAATACTTTTAGCCATAGACTTTGAACAAGCATGCAGATCAGGTGTTTCTGAGAAAATGTGACTGAATTAGCTGTATGCTTGTTTTAGGTGTGTGACCCAGATACTACTGCAGCCAAAGAGATCAGCAGGAATGACAGGCAACTGGTATTGTTTAAAAGGAAATACATTTAGCAGGATTTATATTCCTCTCATTTCAGGTTCCCTTTAAGGGCCCATTCACACTAGAGCGTTTTGCAGGGGATTTTGGCAAAACGCTCAAACGCTAGCGGTTTTGAAAGTGCTAGTGCTATTATACCCTATGAGCCCATTCTTTCTCGGGTAATCGCCGCAAATCGCAACACGCAAACGCGTAGCCTGCACCATTTTCAGGCGATTTCCCGGCATTCACGAGCGCTAAACGCGATCGCGAAAAAATCGGCAAGTGTGAACTGTGATTTTTTTTTTGCATTAATCGCTCAAAATCGCCATAGCAAAACGCTAGCAAAAGCGCTAGCGTTTTGCGAACAGCAAGTGTGAATGGGCCCGAACATGTCAGATGCAGGTGTGCATTGTCTGGTTCTTTCAATTGTAAGTGCATTTTTTTCTTTCTCATTTTACTGTTTACTGTAGGAAAACCTGCTATGCTATCAATCATTAACTGAACAGGCTTGTCAGAATTATATATAATTTATATTTATGCTTAACCTCTCCGGCACAGTGTACATTTATAAACCATAAGGGCAGTTATACACGTTACCCTTACATGATTATAAGAACTGCCTAGGGCAGCACATTTCTTGACATGGATTATATGACAGCTAGTTTCTGTCGGACTTTAAGTTAATTTTTTTTAAGTATTTTATATACATTTGAAAATGCAAAAATGTTCACAAACTTGCAGCAATGACAACTCAGCAATATGGTTTGTAATTTTATTTACCAGGTTTGCGTTTACTGATCTATTGAAATTTCTAAAGCAGTTTTGCAGTTCTGAAGTTCTTTTGCCCAATTTTGTAGGCATTTTTTTTGCCTATTCATCTATTTCCCACATGATATCAGATCAGTTCATAAGGCAAATACAGTAGATATGTATGTTTGCAGAGAGAAGGAAGTGAGAATTACTGGCACCGTTAATACAAATGTCTGAGCCATTCGGCAATGGGCAGGTGCTTGATAGTGTACTATAGAATAGGGATGGTTGGAAATACTGATTTCCATTTCAGTCAGATTTTATCTTTCTGATAAGTGTTTTCCTGATTTCCATTGAAATATACAGAAATCGGAATTTCCGATTTCTGCAGAAAGTTATTTTTTTATCAATAAATTTAGTTGTTAACTGAAAAAAAAAATGAAAACTGGTATATTTTGTAGATGTACACTATTGTGTGGAATCTGCATTCCCAATCAGCAACCGTGGTAAACTTCTACATTCTCTGGTTGTCCTAATACTTCTGAGTCTTCTGATTGGCTTACATTTTCCACGGTAATCCAATTTACAATGCAAAAGACTAATCCTCTGATTGGTGCAATGCTTCCGAGTGCGATTGGCCTAACATTTCTGAGTTTCTGTAACGCAGTATTTCTGCAGATAACTGAATTCCACCATGAAAAGATGAATTCCGACTGGAAACTTGAAAGTCATGATTCCACTGAAATTGCACAACTGTTTTACAGTAGGGATGAGTTTTCAAACAAGAGCTGTTGGTGAGTTCCCCACACAAAGGGGTTGATTCACTATAGGGTGGCAGTGCAGAGGAATTTTACAGATACTTCCAGAAGTAGTGTAGCATTCATTGCTCACATATCGCAACCAACACTATATATGCAATGCAAGCTGCTAGTATAACATGCATTACCAAACAATGTAGTGTGTTTTATAGAAGTAACAAACACCTTACAAACTGTACACAGGCTATCATTCATAAAAGTGAGTTTGGTAACAAAAATCTGTGCAGGCTAATACTAGTTTCGGTACTTTAGACTTCTGGGTGCTCATTCATAAAAATGTTGCAGTTGCGATAGCAGTGCGGTGATTTCTCGAACTAGGCTGGCGGTAGGCTGGCGTAACAGGAGAAGCTGCCTGAGTCCTTCCGTGTGCTGCTCTCACTGCTGCTGCTTGGGAGGTCTGTCTCCATTAACTTAAATGTATTCCGCATGCTTATTGCTACTTCCAAGGGAGCGGTATTCCCCGTCCGCATACCGCTTGCTCCAATCTTTATAAATTGACAATTTGTTACATTTGTTAAGATTGTCATTGTGATAAGTAGTGATAAAGTTATAGGCTAATGAATGGGAGGTGAACATTGCTCGGATGCATAAAGTGAAAACAACTGGAGGCTGAAGTGGTTAAATCAGAATGTGGTAAAATGATTGCCATTTCCAGGCCAGTTTCTGATCAGCAAAGTCAAAATGAACTTCCGCACACTCATACAAATCCTCATGCGAATCCATTCACAAATATCATGCAGCAATCAATGCTGTCCCTACAGCGAAGTTAAAAACCGCTCCCTTGCAGGATTAGTTAGATGCACTATATGTCCCAGGGAGGATGGTAAGGGTATGTGCTCCTATTCCTTAGATAGGTTTTGATGCGCTGAATGCGTGCATGTTTGTGCAATGCATGTTACAGGGCCAGAGTTAGGACACAAACGACACTGGGCTACCTCTATGCGGTGTATGTGACTACGCAAGAGACTTTATTCTTGTAACGAAGATCCCAGGTTTTAACATAGCTGTAGGGACAGCATTGATTGCTGCTTGATTTTTGTGAATACATTCACATGAGGATTTGCGAGAGTGTGCGGAAGTTTATTTTGACTTTTCTGTTTTGCTTGCCACACCTCTTCCATCACCTCCCCATTAAATCTGCAATTGTTTAAATGTCCTAGCTCAAGGTGAGGAGCCTGGATTTTGTGTTTTTTAAACAGTTTCTGATCAGGACAGGTTTGGCTGCCATCACTTACTGGATAGTTACGGTACTTTAGGCCTATTCACTGATTTTGATTAGTCTTTTTTATCTGTGATCTCCTTGTGCCTTTGGCAAGAACAGTAAATTTACTGGTATCTAACTGTTTTTCCACACCTTTGCTCCCGACATCCATAATTAAGTTACCCTATTTTGGACCAAGAAGAGAAGGAATAAGACTTCATCACAATGGCTTAAAAAATGTCAACCTATAATCGTTTCCCGGGTGCTGTTTTTTTTTTTTGGGCAGTAAACACCGTAAAAGTATTTCGGCAGTTTCCAAATTGCCTTTGTTCTGCAATACATTATGATTTCCCTTACCAGTAGAGAGAATAATAGATACACCATAGGTTTATTTTCTTCTATCGACAATAAATTGCTCTAACTGGGACAATTACACCTCCTAATGTCACCTAACGCTACCCTCCCGGCAATGTTGACTGCATCCTGTCTTTTTTTTCCTTTTCCATGTTTCCAAGCTGTCCTAATTTCTGTGTCTTTGAAAATCCATGTGGAAGAGCAGAGCACTAAAGCTGGCCACTAACGGCCCAATTTCTAGCGAAAAATCGTTCGAGCGATCAGAAATTCTGATCGGACGAAAAATCGTTCACTACACCATCAACTAACCAATCATTGCTTCCTATCTATCACGACCACCAAGAAAATCCAAATTTTCGTTCGACGAAAATTCATTCGGGCGACATTTTTTTCACTCGTTCATAATCGATTGTGTCCACCAATGGAGATTATTTACAACCAATCCGATCAGAATTTCTGATCGCTCGAACGATTTTTCGCTAGAAATTGGACCGTTAGTGGCCAGCTTAAGTGACATCATCTCTTCTCAGCTGACAAACTCACTTCTGATTACTATTCTCCATTGATTGCCTTAAAGCAAGACTGTCATCATTTGTTTACAGCTTTAATTATAAACATTTATACTGCAGTGAAAGAGTGAGTTTTCATGGATAAAATAAAGTGTCCTGGCTGTGACATAAGCTGATTTATAAAAAAAGGGACAAACGTTAACATTGTGGAGGGGTTGGAGAGGCATCAATATTTTAATATGGCAATTAGCGATAATGAGCAAAAATGCCGAAATTATTTTTACATTATATTTCACAAAAATAATGAAAAATTTGACTTTCAAGTGAAGAAACCAAAGAAAATATTTGTGTAATATGTTTGAGATTTTTTTTGTATTTTTCAGAAATGTTTGCGCTAAAAATAAATAATTTACCACGATAGATCAACAGTCTTCTGTTTATCCTTCTAAATATATGTAGCCCTCTATATTTTGCTCATTTAAGAAACAATGTACTGTATCTGCTAGAATTAGATCTGATGGAGGATTAATCCATGTCTACACAGCTCGCACAGAGAAAAAGCATGTTGATAAGATCTATTTTATTCAGCATCACAGGCTACTTTTTGATATCTGCTTAAAGTGAACCTTAAGCCTAAAAAAAAAAAAAAATAGTTTTACTCGCCTGGGGCTTCCCTCAGCCCCCTGCAGCTGATCAGTGCCCACGTAGAGTCGCTCCGATCCTCCTGTCTCTGCCGGCGGCTACTTCTGGTTTCGCCATCACCGGCCGTCAGGCTGGGAACGCGAGTGATGCCTTCCTTGCCGCAATAGCAGCATAGGGGGCGATATTGTGGCTGGGAACGCGGAGAGTCACTCGCGTTCCCAGCCTGATGGCCGGTGACTGCGAAACCGGAATAGCCGCCGGCGGGGACAGGAGGATCGGAGTGACTCTACATGGGCACCGATCATTGCACGGGGCTGAGGGAAGCCCCAGGTGAGTAAAACTCATTTTTTTAGGCTTAAGGTTCACTTTAAAAGGGGGAAAAAAATACAAAAACACAATAAACATAGACAATAAATATAGATAAATATTTGTAAAAAAAAACAAACAAACAACTGGGGGGGCGATTAGATCCCACCAACAGAGAGCTCTGTTGGTGGGGAGAAAAGGGGGGGGAGGAATAATGCATCTGCTGTGTTGTGCGGTCCTGCAGCTTGGCCTTAAAGCTGCAGTGGCCAATCATTCAAAACACAGCCTGGTCTTTAGGGGGTTTACCACTGTGGTCCTCAAGTGGTTATTAGGATGCTGAGGTCACCTGTTAGTGTGATTAATGATATTCTACTATTGTTTTTTGAGTTCTTGATGCTGCTCCCCATTAATCAGGTATTATTATTATTATTATTATTATTATTATTGATTTATAAAGCACCAACATATTCCGTGGCGCTGTACAAAATACCCCATAACAATCCTTTTGTCCTTATCACCTAACCTCAATCTTCCTGTAACGATTGTGGAATCGTCTCCTTGGTCAGCGCACCAGACGTGCGCTGACGGGGCGGATTTCATCCACAAGCGTATAATTGAGGACACCCAAGCTAGGTGCTATGCACCCGCAGAGGGCAATTCCCACCGGCAGATGGCGCTGTGGAGTGCAGGCGAACACAGCCGCTGACAGCCACAGATGCCAAATGGGAATTGTACAGATCCAGGACAAGGTACAATCAGGCAGGGCTGGATAGCCCACAGGGAGCAAAGGGACATAACAAATGTGTGCCCACCAAACTGGTTGCCACCCAGCGACGTTGAACACACAACGGCGAAAACAAAGTAGGAAACGCAATCACAAGAATGGCGATTGCCAATAGCGACACAAGACTGAGCAGGACAGAGCACAAGGGTAGCAAAGGCACCGCAAATCATACAAAGAGAAAGATAAGGAAAATAACAAACGCTAGCTGAACGCGAACACCGCACTCATTCGCAACAGTGCACGAGTTCGTGCGCGGTCTCCGCGTGTTACGCACAACAGAGACAAGCACGCCTAACTAACCAAAGACAGACAAACACGAAACAGAGAACGCGAGCGCTTGCTTAACGGTTACCTCACCGAGCCTACAGCAAGCGTTCGTATCAGACAAGACTGACAAACGTGAAACAGGAACTAGGCAGAAAGGATCCACCACTCTTCCATCAGAGAAAGTGTGATCCAAGCAGAAACACAGATCAGAAAGATCCACAGCCGCTACCGCTAGCGTTTAGTGTGATCCAGGAAGACAGATCAGAAGGATCCACAGCACTAGCGCTAGGCGAGTGCGATCCAGGCAGACAGAGTAGCAGAACAGAAGGATCCACAGCACTAGCGAAAGTGACCAGCGCGATCCAGGTACAGAGTAGCAAAACAGAAGGATCCACAGCACTAGCGGAAAGTGGCTAGCGCGATCCAAGGAGACAGATCAGAAGAGATAGCTGGTAGCAACCGCTGCACCAGCTATACTCCAAGAACAGAGATCAGAACCATTTTCTGTCGACCACCGCTGGGAGAGGACAATCGCAACAGAACAAACAAACAGATAAGCAATCCTAACTGCACTAAGGAAACCTACCTAGTGCAGTTTTCCAGGAATTACTCTAAGATAACTTCAACAAGAAGTAGCATGGCTGACACTCTCTAGGAGTGTTTACTACAAACCCTGAAGGAATGACCAGCAAAGGACTGTGGGTAATCCCAACCTTTATACAGCCAGTCATCACAGGAGGCAGGTAGGGGATTTGCATAACGAATGTATGCAAATTCCTCAGCAGCAAGCTGCAATACTGACAAAAAGTCTCTCTTAAAGAGACCTGCAGAATGCAGACCTGAACAGTGGTCAAAAAGCTGCCTGTCTGCACAGGCAGCTGAGCAGATTCTCACACTTCCCTTTAACTTAACCCCTTTCCATGTGGCTACTCTATCCTCCTTACCTACTAATGCGTGGAAGTTGCCAATGCATGCATTTATGTGTAATCCACCTTGGCACTGAATCCTAATCTCTAAAATCCCCTTTTCTACTGCACATTACATCCATTTTGTCACATTTTTGTATAAATGTCATTATGTGCTGCACAATTTAGATTTTTGGGAGGTGAGGGGGTAGGACTTCATGCTGCATAAGGAAATCACATGAAACAATAACATGCAATTTTCTTGTGGTCCCACACAGGGCCGGGCCGAGGCATAGGCTGGAGAGGCTCCAGCCTCAGGGCGCAGTGTAGGAGGGGGCGCAGAATTCATTCAGCTGTCATTCCTAATTGTGTATGAAGCAGAAAGAAATAAGAAAAAGGGATACATAGCAGTGACTGCAAGCCAGATAACTAGATATTAAGGTGTTGGGGAGGTTGTGGGCCTTGTGAGGCCTCTTAGTCTAATAGCAATCAGTGTGTGTTGGCTGGGGTGGCAGGGATGGAGGGGCGCACTTTAGTGTCTCAGCCTTGAATGCTGGAGGACCTTGTCCCGGCTCTGGTCCCACAGAGTATACCTGCGTGAAAACTCACAAAAACAGCAGTATCCAGTGCGACTATGGTTTAGTAAAAATTTCAATACACTCAGTTGCTGTGATGAAAAAAAGGGACATAATGATTACAGTTTTAAATTTACTAAACATTGGGAAAGCACATGTGATCCAATTTTTTAAATGAGCCTAGTGGAAAAGGGCTTTTAGCCCTATTTGTTAGATCTAAACTGCCCTTATTTTTTCCTAATACTTAACCTACAATAGTACCTAAACCTAACCACTGACCCAGGGCTGGTTTAAGGGGCCCTGGGGCCCCAGGTAAAACTTAATCTGCGGGGCCCTCCTTCCCTCCACAGTTTCTTCCTGACCACTAATAATAATAATAGATTGCCTCACCAGGATTGCACTTTTATTTAGCTTTCCTGTATGAAAAGAAGACACCCAGCACTCGGGGAAGAGGGAAACAAGGGTGAATGAGGGAGGGCTGGTGCACACCAAGACATCTTCTGAGCGTTTTTCAAATAGACAGTGATTTGAAAAGCGCTTGGCTAATGTTACCCTATGACGGTGTTCTCACAGCAGGCAGCAGCATTGTGATTTTTTTCAAAATCACAAACACACAGCATATAGCATGTTTTTGAGCGATTCATTCAAAAACCGCTCTGAAAAAAAAACAATTGCTTCACAAAATCGCACAAATTGCTAGCGATTGCTATTGTGATTTTGGTGTGCACTAGCCCAGAGAGAGAAGGAGTGGAGAGAAATTGAAAATAGCCTGAGATGGAGCAGAGAGCTTATCTGTATTGCAGTCCCACATCCCACAGAGGCTATTTGCCTGTAATATGACCCCAGCCCTCCTGGAGTCTAGGGACTGTCAAAAACTTTTCAACTTGTTTAACACCTTATCCACACATGCAGTCATTATAACAATGGGGAGAGACCAGACAGATATTTTCCCACAGACCCTCCAGGCAAGCTCTGCATCATGCTGTGTATATTTACCAGCTTGCCTGCCCTGGAATTGCACTTTTATCAGCTAGCCCAGTGTTTCACATTGCCTTACAACAACAAACCTGAATACACCAGGCACTGGACCAGCCCTAAATCACTGAATAAAAGGTGGCCTGGGGGGAGATTGCCCCCCTTCCCCCAGCACTAGAGAAAGGGGGAAAACAAGGGTGAATGAGGAAGAGATGAGGAGTGGAGAGCTTGAGACTTGAGATAGGGCTGGTGCACACCAGAGCGGTTCTGGAGCATTTTTAAAACGCTTGCAGGGGGGAAAACGCTTGGCTAATGAAAGTGAATGGGCTGGTGCACACCAGAGCGGCTCGTTTTTTCATCAAACGCAAACTCGGGGGCTGCAGCATTTTTTATATTTCTGAGGCATTTCTGCCTCAATATAAGGTATAGGAAAGTGGAAAACTGCTCTGAAAAAAGCTAGATCAGTGCGGTTTTCCAGGCGTTTTTGTTACAGAAGCTGTTCAGTAACAGCTTTACTAGAACAATATATGAAATCTGCTAAACAAAAATGCTCCAAAAACCGCTAGGCATGTTTAGAAAACCTCTCTAAACATGCCTAGAATCGCTCTGAAATCTGATTCAAAAACCTCTAGCATTTTGCAGATCTGCTAGAGGTTTTTGGTGTGCATTGTCTGGGCCATAGAGCAGAGAGAATATCTGTATTGCAGTCCCACATCACACAGAGGCTGCTTGCCTGTAATGTGTCTCCTGTCCCTGCCAGTCTCTCACACAAGTCAGAAAGCAGCCCTCCTGGAGTTTAGGGACTGTCAAAAACTTTTCAACCTGTGAAATACCTTATGTAGCTGTCCACATCAGTCTTTACAATAGTGAAAGAGCTGAGTTTTTCCCACAGACCCTGCAGGAAGCAAGCCTCTGTACAGTTACTAGGTTGCCAGCTGCTTCAGTGATTTCAGGGAATTTTTTTTAAAGGTACAGGAGGTATTCCAGACATCCAGCTAGCCAGTGATGTCTCCCACCCATTCACCTTTTCTTGCACACAGTCACAGCATGTCTCTATCCCTCAGCCCCCTCTCCCAGGAGATCAGGGGACATCTGCAGGCTGAAAGATAAGATGCAATGCACAGTGAGTTAGACTCACAGAGATGTGTCCCTTTTCCTGGCTGCTTCCAGCCTTGTCAGCAGCACACACAGACACAGCATGTCTCCCTCCCTCAACCCCCTCTCCCAGTGCAGTGAGTAACACAGACTCAGGGCTGGTGCACACCGAGCGGCTTTTTGGGCGTTTTCAGATCCGCTTGCGGCTGCGGATCTGCTTGGTCAATGTATCTCAATGGGGTGGTGCACACCAGAGCGGGAGGCGTTTTGCAGAAACGAAAAATGCCTGGGTGAGGCATTTTTTGGATTGCGGATGCGTTTCTGCCTCAACGTTAAGTATAGGAAAAACGCAAACCGCTCTGAAAAACGGCACTTCAGAGCGGTTTGCCAGGCGGTTTTGTTACAGAAGCTGTTCAGTAACAGCTTTACTGTAACAATATATGAAATCTACTATACTGAAAACCGCAGCAGCAATCCGCAAAACGCTAGCAAAACGCCTCATAAAAATAAAAAAAAGCGTTTAAAAATCTGCTAGCATTTTGCGGATCTGCTAGCGGGTTTTGATGTGCACCAGCCCTCACTGAGATGTGTTCATGCTCTAGGCTGCTTCTGCTTCACAGTCTGCCCCCCTGCTTGTACACACAGACACTATCACTCTACCTCACAGATCAGCAGCCGCTGAATGCCTGGGGGTGGGAAGCGGAACTTCCTGAAGTGTGCTGGTAGGCGGGGCAGCCTGCATACACTTGGCTTGAACTTTCAAGCCTCTTTAGTAAAAACAATAAACAGCAGTGGGGAAAACAACTCTGTCAGCAGGGGGCCTTTGAAGTGGTGGGGGCCCTGGGGCAAATGCCCAGTTTGCCTGAATGGTAGCGCAGGCTCTGCACTGATCTGAACTGATAATGGATTTTGGCCTGTACATTCTTAGTTTGCCAAAGTTTGGAAATCTTAAAGTGTACCAGAGAGGATGTATTTGTAATAAGCAGTTTGTATACTTACCTGGGGCTTCCTCCAGCCCATTCCGGCCGTGGCCTCCATCGCAATTCTTCTGGGCCCCTCCTTTCCTCCACTGTGTTCCCCAGTATATAACTCAGTCGTGGCCAGTCGTGGTTCACCGCACATGCATAGCCAAGCCCATCACACTCTCATGGCTTGGGCCGTTCTACACCTGAAGAGTACTAGCTGTGCAGGCACAGAATGTTCCCAGCGATGGGAGCATGTCACGGCCGCACATACACAGTGAATCACGACTGGCCAGGACTTACCTATATACCGAGGGACACATCGGAAAAATGGAGGGGCCCAGGAAAACAGCAATGGAGAACATGGCTGGCATGGGGCTGGAGATAGCCCCAGGTAAGTATAAAAGCTGCTTATTACATCATCTCTGGTTTCCTTTAAGCCAAATTTGTTGGAGGATTAATAACACCCCCTTTCAGTAATGCACAAGATAACCTTGCTGACTAGACTGAAATCCTGTTGATGTTAATTGACAGACCTGTTTTGCCCTGATGAAGGGACCTGAGCATCCTGGAAAAAAATGGCTCTGTGTCGCCATCAATAAATATACACATTTTTGGAAGTGCCAGCCTTTATATTATGCGCACGTAGCCTTTGAGGACATTCAATGGAGCGAAACGGTCGTCAGGCTTAACACCGCTCTCACTTCACCCCACAGCCAGACAAGGATCAGGTAGGATCTGATCCTTTCTAGTATGTATGCACAGTGATGTTATTAGCAAGCCGGATCCATTAAAGCTTTATTAAGACACATTAATTCAAGTGCCGAACTGTTTCTTCTCTTGAACTTTATATTATTTTAACTGATCCTCACCTACTGTTATCTTAACTGGGGGTTGAATCTCTTCAGTGCCATCACTTAGTTGTGGTATAGCCAAACACCAGGTACTGACTCCAGTGCAATTGGACATCAGTCTCATCCATGCACTGAAGCAAATAGCTAATGCTTAGTTAGACAACAGTGCAGCTCCATTCACCTGTTTCCTGCTTCTCCAGAAATCTCCCTGTAATGGAAATTCTCCTAGGAGCATAGTTCATCTGTGCAAAGAACTAGGACTACACCAAGAGTTTTAGCATTTACTATCTTGAAATCTCCTGGCCAAACGCACAATTATAAAGACAAATTGGCCAAGGCTAACAGTAACTCTGCATTATATATTACATTTCATACGACACATTTTTGTAGCAGCGTGTAAAACCACACTTTGTACTCATCTGCCTCTTTTCATCATGAGAGAACTTCTCACTGGTAAGAAAAATTCTGGCACACTCTATTTTTCCAGCATTACTCTGTAGCTCTAAGGGAAATATACTCATTAATTGCTTTTGTGTTGTAAAGAGCCACAGAGTGGAACTTAACAAATGAAAGCCAATTACTCTTTCTGTTTTTGTATATGTGCAATGCATTATTCCGTTGGATGATATTTCATCGCTTCTATGGTATACGACTTTGCCGTCTTAAAAGGAAGACCCTGCTTTTTTAATCCCCATTCACTCTTGCTGTGTGTTTTTTCATTAGTATATCATTTACATACAGCTCTCGTTGGGATCTAAGCTCATGCAAGAAAATAAAAAGCCCTTTATAAGCATAAATAAAAAATGTGCATTTTATTTCGCGTTGTACCGCTAGGGGCTTGACTCTTATTTATTGTGTGGCAGGAATATTGAATCTGAAAAAGCAATTTAAACAGAGCTGACATGTAAATCAAAATTTATTTACAAGAAATGTGTTGAAACATTACTCCGAAGAATATATTTTAATAAGCCAGAATACAATATTTTATGAATTTTAGGTTGTAATTTATCTATTACTTGCATATATTCACCATCCGTATATTTTTTCTTAAAGCAAACTTTAATATAAAGTCCATCTGTAGTGTACAAAATGAAATTTGCTGATGGGCAACAGCCAACTAGTTCAGCACTAGTTAATCTATGAAGCTATGAAGAAAACACAAGGAATTTGACTGTTTAGTGGACTACACAATTAGGGGTAAGATTGTTTCAAGTCCAATTGGTTTGAGTCGCATGGTTCCGCTGGCATTGTTTGCTTGGAGCTTATGCCTGCCTTCCTCTTCTGTTGCACTTTTTTCTCCTTCCCCTCTCTGAAGATTCTGGAAATGCAGGTACCGGCACCGGAGGATGTGTGTAAAGAGTGACTGATGCTATTGGTATATGTATGGGAGTACTCCACTTTGGTCTTTGTTTTTAATGGTGTCATGGTCTTTTTGATTAATAATGAATAAAATTGCCTAATATTTTGGAAACCCTGAGTGGTGTCATAGATCTCTACTGGGCATCTCCCTAACTTATGTAATATCCCTCTCTCTTACTCTTATAGACACACACACACACACACACACACACACACACACACACACACACACACACACACACACACACGTGCAACTAGAACCCAGCAGGCCCCCAATCAAAATTGAGCTGGCTGGGCTCACTGAAAAACTCTTGCCCCCTGGAACAAAAATGTGTCCAGGTCCCCCTTATAAAGCCCTATAACAACCCCCACCACCCAAGGAGGCCGCATGTAGCTACCTTGTATGGTGTAGCCGAACAGATACATGACTGAAAGGTAATTATATTATTTTTATTTATGGAGTGCCAGCATATTCTGTAGCGCTGTACAATGTGCAAAGCATACAACCATTGGGAGCATAATAATAATATGTAATAGGAATAGTAATTTATAACGCTTCCACTGCACTTCCACACTGCTAACAGTTTCCCAGTACTTTGGATCATCTCACATCCTAGTGACACCCCTGTGTGGTTTCATCATCCTTTGTGGCACTGTAAGAAGCAGACAAAGGTACATAAGAAGACAGACATTGATATACATAAAAATAATACAGAACGAAGTGGTAAATAGTATGATAGTAATAATGGCCAGTTTATAGTGATTAACAAAGCATACAGCATTTTCAAGTAGACAAAGGGGAGATAGTCCTGACCTTGTGAGTTCACAAGCTAAAGGAATAGGAAGTAAACAAGAGGTGGGGACATACATAAGGTTTTCATCCAGGATAGTTGTGTTTGTACACTATATTCAGTAAAGAGCACAGCTTGTCCTGGGGCTGAAAGTGGAATCTCCTTGGCAGTAGGCACATACTAGTCTGAAAAGGTGTGCTTGAAGGTTTTAGGCTGGTTTCACAGTGGGACATTACAGGCGCACGTTAGAGCAGCCTTTAACGCACCCCACCGCACAGCAATGAAAAATCAATGCACATGCTCAGTAATGTTGGGGAGGAGCGGAGAGCGGCCAGGCACATGGCTAATTAATATTCACTGCACTCAGTGACTTGCAGTGTTTACTTCCTGGAGCGGCCGCTCTGTGCGGCGATTGGCCGGGCGGGACCACGTGATGCCGCATGCGTCCAAGAGTACACATCACGGCATTACGGATGCCACAGTGAGCTGCACAACGCGGCTCACTCCGACGTCCACACCAGAGAGCACCAGGCTTTGCGTTAGGGGCACGTTATGCGACCTTAACGTCCCCTAAAACGCAACGTCCTGGTGTGAAACCAACCTAAAGGTTTGGAAAGGGATGGATGTTTTCAGACAGAGGGATCTCCAGAGGAGAGGAGTGGCTAGTGAGAAGACCTGTATATATGAGTGGGAGGAGAAGTAGAAGGACCTGTAAATAGTGTTGCTTGCAACTTTTCACCAAAGTCATTCTTGCTTGGAAAATGATATTTTTTATTTCAAAAATATATTTGCAAAAATATATTGTATTTTCTCAATGGGAATTTTTGCCCAAACTGTAAATTGTCATCCATTTGTTAAGAGCAAATTACACCTTTTAAAATGAAAAATTGTGAAAATGCAAAAAATAAAATAAAAATAAAAAAATAAAATGGAAATCACAAAAACACACACAAAAAAAACACATACCATTTAAAGCAAAACAAATAGTAAAGAATGCCCCCCCCCCCCCCCCCAAAAAAAAATCCCAAATTTATTTCAAAATTATTTTCTAAGGCATTTTCACTTGTCAAATTTTAGATTATTTTGCAAAAAATAAATGCAAAAAGAATATCGTCATCTTCGCTCATCACTACCTGGGAAGAACAGAAGTTGACAGTTGGGATGGTATTTGGAAACTAGCAAAGAGATGTACAGGGGAGAACAATTGTGGGGAGCTTTGCAAGCTGGAGTTAAAGAGACACTGAAGCGAAAAAAAAATTATGATATTATGATTTGTATGTGTAGCACAGCTAAGAAATAAAACATTAAGATCAGATACATCAGTGTAATTGTTTCCAGTACAGGAAGAGTTAAGAAACACCAGTTGTTATCTCTATGCAAAAAAGCCATTAATCTCCACGACTTTCAAAGTGGTGGAGAGGGCTGTCTTCTGACTTTTATTATCTCAACTGTAAGTGAACAGTTTTCTTTTTATCTGCTAGAGGAGAGGTCATTAGTTCACAGACTGCTCTGAAAGAATCATTTTGAATGCAGAGTATTGTGTAATCTGCACATATTAGAGAATGATGCAATGTTAGAAAACACACTATATACCTGAAAATAAAAATATGAGAATATTTTCTTTGCTGCTAATCTTCTAGTAATTATTCATAGTACACAACCAATTCATTATATCATATATTTTTTTTTCGCTTCAGTGTCTCTTTAACCACTTCCCGACCGCCTAACGCACATCGGCGGCCGGGAAGTGGAGCCCTTAAGGACCGGCTCACCCACAGAGGCGGCGGTCCATTTAAGGGCATGGGCGGAGCGATCGCGTCATCCGTCGGCGCCTGTCATCCGTCGGCGCCTGTCGGATCGCGTCATCCGCCGGCGCCTGTCACCGCTCGCTCGCCGCAACATCCCGCCGGCTATACGGAAGCGCCGGCGGGATGTTAACCCCGCGATCGCCGCATACAAAGTGTATAATACACTTTGTAATGTTTACAAAGTGTATTATACAGGCTGCCTCCTGCCCTGGTGGTCCCAGTGTCCGAGGGACCACCAGGGCAGGCTGCAGCCACCCTAGTCTGCACCCAAGCACACTGATTTCTCCCCCCCTGCCCCAGATCGCCCACAGCACCCATCAGACCCCCCCCCCTGCCCACCCCCCAGACCCCTGTTTGCACCCAATCACCCCCCTAATCACCCATCAATCACTCCCTGTCACTATCTGTCAACGCTATTTTTTTTTATCCCCCCCCTGCTCCCTGCCCCCTCCTGATCACCCCCCACCCCTCAGATTCTCCCCAGACCCCCCCCCAGACCACCCCCCCCTGTTTACTGTATGCATCTATCCCCCTGATCACCTGTCAATCACCTGTCAATCACCTGTCAATCACCCGTCAATCACCCATCAATCACCCGTCAATCACCCCCTGTCACTGCCACCCATCAATCAGCCCCTAACCTGCCCCTTGCGGGCAATCTGATCACCCCCCCACACCAATAGATCGCCCACAGATCCGACATCAGATCACCTCCCAAATCCATTGTTTACATCTATTCTCTCCTCTAAACACCCACTAATTACCCATCAATCACCCATCAATCACCCCCTATCACCACTTGTCACTTTTACCTATCAGATCAGACCCTAATCTGCCCCTTGCTGGCACCCAATCACCCGCCCACACGCTCAGATTGCCCTCTGACCCCCCCTTATCAATTCACCAGTGCATTAATTACATCTGTTCTTCCCTGTAATAACCCACTGATCACCTGTCAATCACCTGCCAATCACCTATCAATCACCCCCTGTCACCCCCTGTCACTGCCACCCATCAATCAGCCCCTAACCTGCCCCTTGCGGGCAATCTGATCACCCACCCACACCATTAGATCGCCCGCAAACCCGCCGTCAGATTACCTCCCAAATGTATCGTTTACATCTGTTATCTTCTCTAAACACCCACTAATTACCCATCAATCACCCCCTATCACCACCTGTCACTGTTACCTATCAGATCAGACCCTAATCTGCCCCTTGCGGGCACCCAATCACCCGCCCACACGCTCAGATTGCCCTCAGACCCCCCCCCCCCCCTTATCAATTCGCCAGTGCATTAATTACATCTGTCCTTACCTGTAATAACCCACTGATCACCTGTCAATCACCTGCCAATCACCTATCACCCATCAATCACCCCCTGTCACTGGCTCACTGCCACCCAACAATCAGCCCCTAACCTGCCCCTTGCGGGCAATCTGATCACCCACCCACACCAATAGATCGCCCGCAGATCCGACATCAGATCACCACCCAAGCACAGTGTTTCCATCTATTCTCTCCTCTAAACACCCACTAATTACCCATCAATCACCCATCAATCACTCCCTATCACCACCTGTCACTGTTACCTATCAGATCAGACCCTAATCTGCCCCTTGCGGGCACCCAATCGCCCGCCTACACGCTCAGATTGCCCTCAGACCCCCCCTTATCAATTCACCAGTGCAATATTTACATCTGTTCTCCCCTGTAATAACCCACTGATTACCTGTCAATCACCTATCAATCACCCATCAATCACCCCCTGTCACTGCCACCCATCAATCACCCCCTGTCACTGCCACCCATCAATCACCCGCTGTCACTGCCACCCATCAATCAGCCCCTAACCTGCCCCTTGCGGGCAAACTGATCACCCACCCACACCAATAGATCGCCCGCAGATCCGACATCAGATCACCACCCAAGCGCAGTGTTTCCATCTATTCTCTACCCTAAACACCTACTAATTACCCATCAATCACCCCCTGTCACTGCTACCTATCAGATTAGACCCCTATCTGCCCCTAGGGCACTCAATCACCCGCCCACACCCTCAGAATGCCCTCAGACCCCAGCCCTGATCACCTCACCAGTGCATTGCTTGCATCTATTCCCCCCTCTAATCACACCTTGAGACACCCATCAATCACCTCCTGTCACCCCCTAGCACACCTACCCATCAGATCAGGCCCCAATTTGCCCCGTGTGGGCTCCTGATCACTCGGCCAAACCCTCAGACCCCCTTCCGATCACCTCCCCAGTGCATGGATTGCATCTATTTTCCCCTCTAACCACCCCCTGAGACACCCATCAATCACCTCCTGTCACCCCCCTAGCATTCCTATCCATCAGATCAGGCCCAATACAACCTGTCATCTAAAAGGCCACCCTGCTTATGACCGGTTCCACAAAATTCGCCCCCTCATAGACCACCTGTCATCAAAATTTGCAGATGCTTATACCCCTGAACAGTCATTTTGAGACATTTGGTTTCCAGACTCACGGTTTTGGGCCTGTAAAATGCCAGGGCGGTATAGGAACCCCACAAGTGACCCCATTTTAGAAAAAAAAGACACCCCAAGGTATTATGTTAGGTGTATGACGAGTTCATAGAAGATTTAATTTTTTGTCAAAAGTTAGCGGAAATTAATTTTTATTGGTTTTTTTTCACAAAGTGTCATTTTTCACTAACTTGTGACAAAAAATAAAATCTTCTATGAACTCGCCATACACCTAACGGAATACCTTGGGGTGTCTTCTTTCTAAAATGGGGTCACTTGTGGGGTTCCTATACTGCCCTGGCATTTTAGGGGCCCTAAACCGCGAGGAGTAGTCTAGAAAACAAATGCTTCAAAATGACCTGTGAATAGGACGTTGGGCCCCTTAGCGCACCTAGGCTGCAAAAAAGTGTCACACATGTGGTACCGCCGTACTCAGGAAAAGTAGTATAATGTGTTTTGGGGTGTATTTTTACACATACCCATGCTGGGTGGGAGAAATTTCTATGTAAATGGACAATTGTATGTAAAAAAATCAAACAATTGTCATTTACAGAGATATTTCTCCCACTTAGCATGGGTATGTGTAAAAATACACCCCGAAACGCATTATACTACTTCTCCTGAGTACAGCGGTACCACATGTGTGGCACTTTTTTACACCCTAAGTACGCTAAGGGGCCCAAAGTCCAATGAGTACCTTTAGGATTTCACAGGTCATTTTGCGACATTTGGTTTCAAGACTACTCCTCACGGTTTAGGGCCCCTAAAATGCCAGGGCAGTATAGGAACCCCACAAATGACCCCATTCTAGAAAGAAGACACCCAAAGGTATTCCGTACGGAGTATGGTGAGTTCATAGAAGATTTTATTTTTTGTCACAAGTTAGCGGAAAATGACACTTTGTGAAAAAAAACTATTAAAATCAATTTCCGCTAACTTGTGACAAAAAAATAAAAACTTCTATGAACTCACCATACTCCTAACGGAATACCTTGGGGTGTCTTCTTTCTAAAATGGGGTCATTTGTGGGGTTCCTATACTGCCCTGGCATTTTAGGGGCCCTAAACCGTGAGGAGTAGTCTTGAAACAAAAATGACCTGTGAAATCCTAAAGGTACTCATTGGACTTTGGGCCCCTTAGTGCAGTTAGGGTGCAAAAAAGTGCCACACATGTGGTATCGCCGTACTCGGGAGAAGTAGTACAATGTGTTTTGGGGTGTATTTTTACACATACCCATGCTGGGTGGGAGAAATACCTCTGTAAATGACAATCTTTTGATTGTTAGGAGTATGGTGAGTTCATAGAAGATTTTATTTTAGTTCATAGAAGATTTTATTTTTTGTCAAAAGTTAGCGGAAATTGATTTTAATTGTGTTTTTTCACAAAGTGTCATTTTCCGCTAACTTGTGACAAAAAATAAAATCTTCTATGAACTCACCATACTACTAACGGAATACCTTGGGGTGTCTTCTTTCTAAAATGGGGTCATTTGTGGGGTTCCTATACTGCCCTGGCATTTTAGGGGCCCTAAACCGTGAGGAGTAGTCTTGAAACGAAATTTCTCAAAATGACCTGTGAAATCCTAAAGGTACTCATTGGACTTTGGGCCCTTTAGCGCAGTTAGGGTGCAAAAAAGTGCCACACATGTGGTATCGCCGTACTCAGGAGAAGTAGTATAATGTGTTTTGTGGTGTATTTTTACACATACCCATGCTGAGTGGGAGAAATATCTCTGTAAATGGACAATTGTGTGTAAAAAAAATTAACAAATTGTCATTTACAGAGATATTTCTCCCACCCAGCATGGGTATGTGTAAAAATACACCCCAAAACACATTATACTACTTCTCCTGAGTACGGCAATACCACATGTGTGGCACTTTTTTGCAGCCTAACTGCGCTAAGGGGTCCAAAGTCCAATGAGCACCTTTAGGCTTTACAGGGGTGCTTACAATTTAGCACCCCCCAAAATGTCAGGACAGTAAACACACCCCACAAATGATCCCATTTTGGAAAGTAGACCCTTCAAGGTATTCAGAGAGGGGCATGGTGAGTCCGTGGCAGATTTCATTTTTTTTTGTCGCAAGTTAGAAGAAATGGAAACTTTTTTTTTTTTTTTTTTCTCACAAAGTGTCATTTGTGACAAAAAATAATATCTTCTATGAACTCACTATGCCTCTCAGTGAATACTTTGGGATGTCTTCTTTCCAAAATGGGGTCATTTGGGGGGTATTTATACTATCCTGGAATTCTAGCCCCTCATGAAACATGACAGGGGGTCAGAAAAGTCAGAGATGCTTGAAAATGGGAAAATTCACTTTTGGCACCATAGTTTGTAAACGCTATAACTTTTACCCAAACCAATAAATATACACTGAATGGGTTTTTTTTTATCAAAAACATGTTTGTCCACATTTTTCGCGCTGCATGTATACAGAAATTTTACTTTATTTGAAAAATGTCAGCACAGAAAGTTAAAAAAATCATTTTTTTGCCAAAATTCATGTCTTTTTTGATGAATATAATAAAAAGTAAAAATCGCAGGAGCAATCAAATAGCATCAAAAGAAAGCTTTATTAGTGACAAGAAAAGGAGCCAAAATTCATTTAGGTGGTAGGTTGTATGAGCGAGCAATAAACCGTGAAAGCTGCAGTGGTCTGAATGGAAAAAAAGTGGCCGGTCCTTAAGGGGTAGAAAGCCCTAGGTCCTCAAGTGGTTAAAACTGATGCAAATCCTCTGCTTAATTGACAGCCAACAAAGAGCTTGGCAAAGAGGAGCAGTAGATGAAGAGCAAGAAGTGAAGTGGATGAGTAGAGCTGCTGCTTAGTTAAGTATAAACTGGAAGGATCCAAGTCTGTTCATTTATAGTCCGAAGAGCACAGTATTACAGTTAGAGATGTCGCCAATTATTTGTTCCCGAAACGTGAACGTGAACTTGCGACAAAGTCCACGAAACGGTGAATCATGCAAACCGCAATAGATTTAAATGGACACACAGGCGAACTTGAAAAACTACATGCACTAATTCTGGCCACAAAGATAATGGAAAACATGTTTCAAGGGGTCTTACACCTGGAGGGGGGCATGGCGGAGTGGAATACACGCCCAAAGTCCCAGGAAAAAATCCAGATTTGACGCACAGCAGGGTTTTAAGGGCAGAAATCAAGTGTGCCATGGCCGTGTAGGACTGCCTTAAATGCCCACACACCTACCTGGACTACTTCAGGACATCCTGTAAATCTGGGTACTTATACACAAATCTTTAGATTATAAGATTGACCACATGTGCCATGCACATGAGCCATGTCAACTTTCGCAAACTCAAAGCCGAAATGAGATTGCTGCCATTATCACACACCACGTTGCCGATCTCCAAGTGGTGCGGGGTCAGCCATTGATCCACCTGTTTGTACAAAGCAGCCAGGAGAGCTGCTTCAATGTGACTCTGGGCTTTGAGGCAAGACATGTCCAAGATGGCGTGACCCGTCGTACCTGGCATGCAGCATAGGCCCTGCAAAGCTGGGGGTGTGCAGTTGGAGAGGAGATCGCAGCACAAGTAGAGTGGCACTGCCACTCAGCCGAGGAGGAGAAGGATGACAGTGAAGAGGATGTAGCAGGAGGAGTAGGAGGATAAGGAGAGGAGGTGGCAGCAGGCCTGCCTGCAAGCCGTGGAGGTATCACAACTAGGTCCGCTGCACAGCCACGTACTCCTTGCTTGCCAGCGGTCACCAGGTTGACCCAATGTGCCGTATAAGTAATGTACCTGCCCTGACCATGCTTTTCAGACCAGGCATCCGTGGTCAGATGGACCCTTGACCCAACGCTGTGTGCCAGAGATGACACAACTAGGGATGATCGGAACGAACAAATTCCGTTCCACCGGAATTTGTGGATTCCGCCAGGTCTAAATTCCATCACTATGAAAATTCCGCCGGATTTTTACGAAATTCCGCAGAATTCCGGATTCCGCCGGAAAAATTAAAAGAATCACAAATTGAACCTTGTTTATGCTATATGGTAGCCCATAGACCCTATACACTATTCCCTTTGTCCTTTTCTCCCTCACTCCCTCCTCCCGGAGGGAGAAGGGTCTCGTCTTCCAGGGAATTGTAGAATTTCAAAAGGCAGCTTACATACCTTGGCCAGGAATTGAACCCAGGTCTAGTGCTCGGTAGGTAGCTCTCTTCACCACTATATCACCACCAACACTATGCTGAAACCAGCCTAGCATGTACCATTATGATATATCCAAGAGAAAAATGAGCTTGCTTATGGATTTGTAGGATTTTAAAAGCCAACTCACATATATTGGCCAGGCCCAGGATTTGAACCCAGGCCTACCGCTCTGTAGACTGCTATCCTAACCATTATACCACCAACACTACATACTGAAACTTCTTGGAGCAGACGTACTTCCTCCCTCCAAAAGACACACAAACATCCCCATAAAATCATTGAACAGCAACTGCATGCACAGTCTTTGTGGCACACATTCTCTGTGGCACAATTGGTTAGTGCGTTTGGCTGTTAACTGCAAGGTTGGTGGTTCAAGCCCACCCAGGCATGGGTTTTTGTGTTCAACAGTTGTCCGAAGAGAACCGCAGATAACCATGTAGATTCATCTCTCTCTCTCTCTCTCTCTCTCGTAGGGATAGTCACCGCTTTCCGCGGAATTGTATTTTCAGCGATTTTAGGCGGAAATTGGTCATTCCATTCCGTTTGGTCAGAACGGAATTGCTTTTTCAATCTGGCGGAGTTCCGAAATTGCCTGTGAAATTCTGCCAGTATCCGTTGATGGTTTTAAGCTGAAAATTCAGTTCAATGGCATCAAGTCCCAGAGAGAGAGAGAGAGAGAAAGAGAGAGAGCTCATTTCTCTCTTGGATATATCACAATGGTACATGCTAGGCTGGCTTCAGCATGTACCATTGCAGTGTGTTGTGTTGGTGGTATAATGGTTAGGATAGCATCCTACGACGCGGTAGGCCTGGGTTCAAATCCTGGGCCTGGCCAATATATGTGAGTTGGGTTCAATTCCCGGCCAAGACCTGGGTTCAATTCCCTACCAAGGTATGTAAGCTGGCTTTTAAAATTCTACAATTCCCTGGAAGATGAGACCCTCCTCCCTCCGGGAGGAGAAGGGGAAGGAGTGTACTGAGTAGAAAGACTTCTTATTAGGCAGAAATCAGTTAGGGGGGAAAAAACTTGAATTCCGTAAAATTCCACGGAATTCTGAAAAACGGCTATAGCAATTCCGTTCCGTCGCTTCGGAACCAGAATCACCAAATTCCGGCCGGAATCGCGGAATTTTAAAATCCGTAGAATGCAGTGATCATCCCTAGACACCACTTGCCTTTCAACATCACGGTACAGTTTGGGTATCGCCTTTTGAGAAAAATAATTGCGGCCTGGTATCTTCCACTGTGGTTTCCCAATCGACACAATTTTTCGGAAGGCCTCAGAGTCCACCAGCTGGTATGGTAACAGCTGGCGAGCTAATAGTTCCGCCAAGCTGTCAGATGCGGGTAAGGGGGTGACTGGCAGACATTGGATTCTTCAGCTCAAAGATTTCCTTCACGGACACCTGGCTGCTGCTGCGAGCAGAGGAGCAGGAACCACTCAAGGTGAGAGGTGGAGTGGAGGAGGGTGGCTGTGAAGGTGCAAGGGATAAAGCGGCTGAAGAGGCTGCACCTGAAGGAGGAAGAGGAGGCGGAGGGTGGCTTTGCATTTGTGTGCTGCTTTTCCTCAGGTGGTCATCCCATTGCTGTTTGTGCTTTCTCACCATGTGCCTTCGTAAGGCAGTTGTCCCTACGTGGGTCTTGGTCTTTCCACGACTCAATTTTTGGTGGCAGAGTAGAACAGATGGCATTGCTCTCATCTGAGGCAGACACACAGAAAAAATTTCCACACCGCTGAGCCCTGGAATGATGGCACTTTGGTGGTGGCGTCAGCAGCTGACCTTGAAGAGCATGTTGGCTGGCTGTCCATAGATGGCAATACATGCCGCCGGACAGTGCCACGAGCTGTTTCTGATGATGAGCTCCCCCTGCTTCTTTCAGTAACTCATCTCCTCCTACTCCTCTCTGACTCCCCCTCTGAACTGTCCCCCTGTTCATCTTATCTATTGGGAACCCATGTGACATCCATGGCAGTATCATCATCATCATCATCATTATCCTCCACAGCTTTGCTTGTATCAGACACCTCCAAAACTGCACCAACAACAGGTATTCATCATCCCTCACACCTTAGGTCTATACTGACGCCTAACTCAGACATATGAAGTGGTGGTGTAACATGCTTAGCGCCATCATCTTGTAACAATAATGGCTGTGAATTAGTTAATTCCCCCCCAAATAACTCCTGCAAAGTGTCAAATGGAGCTGATGTGGTGCTAGTAGTAGCAGTGGTGGTTGCAGAGGAAAATATGTCACGGTTCCGTGCAGTAGCTGAGGAAGATGAGGTGTTCTGTATTAAATAGTCAACTACGTCCTGGCAGTCTTGGGAGTTGATGGCACGTGCCTTCTGAACACTGTACTTTGGTACAGTGCCGCACAAAATCAAGTCAGCATGACCTTGAACAGCCTCTGGCTCTGGCTCTGCCTTTTGTTGTGTCCATATTGGGGGGACGAAGTGAAAGGTATGCACTGACTTGACTAATACAATGTGCAGTTACACAGGTGCATTGAAAAGGTTGCAGTGACTGCTGGTATAACAATGTGCAGTCACACAGGTGCAGTGAAAGGGTTGCACTGACTGCTGGTATAACAATGTGCAGTCACACAGGTGCAGTGAAAAGGTTGCAGTGACTGCTGGTATAACAATGTGCAGTCACACAGGTGCAGTGAAAAGGTTGCAGTGACTGCTGGTATAACAATGTGCAGTCACACAGGTGCAGTGAAAAGGTTGCACTGACTTCTGGTATAACAATGTGCAGTCACACAGGTGCAGTGACTGCTCGTATAACAATGTGCAGTCACACAGGTGCAGTGAAAATGGATGCACTGACTGCTGGTATATAAAACAGCATGTGGTCACACAGATGAAGTGAAAGGTATGGAGTGACTGCTATATAATACAGCGTGCAGTCACACAGATGCAGTGAAAGGTATGCAGTGACTGCTATCTAAAACAGCATGTGGTCACACAGGTGCAGTGAAAGGTATACAGTGACTGGTATTACAATACAATGTGCAGCTGTCACACAGGTGCAGTTAACAGGTATGCATGGACTGGTATATAAAACAGCATGCGATCACACAGGCGCAGTGAACAGGTATGCAGTGACTGGTATATAAAACTGTGTGCTGTCACACTGGTGCAGTGAAAGGTATTACAATACAATGTGCAGCTGTCACACACACAGGTGCAGTGAAAAGGTAGGCACTGAATGTGCTGGGCCTGGCACAGTATAACAATTAGCAAGAACCAGCTGTGACAGACAGGGCTGTATATGCAGTGTCAGTAGCAGGGGTGCTCGGATACCCTTTTTCAAAATCCGAATTGATCTGGATACCCAGATATCTGTATACCAATCGGATATCAAAATCCAAACTTTTTGGTAATCGAGTAAACTCAGATATCCGAACCCAATATCCTGGATATCCAGCCGGATTCGGATAACCGGATAGAAAACCGGAAGTGACCTGAAAATGGCTTAAAATGCTTCCAAAAGTCAGTCTCTCTCTCTCTCTCTCTCTCTCTCTCTTATAGATTTTTGCCATTGAAGGTGATTTTTGGCTTCTGCTCAGATATTTGAACTAACTATCCACCCGGATTTCGGATTTCAGAGGGAAATCAGAGTTTGTCAGATAGTGCTATTCGGATTTTAAAAAATATCCGAATTGCTATTCAAAGTTCGGATAGTGGAAAAAGTTCGGATTATCTGGGTAGTTCGGATACCCGGAATCTGGATGAGCACCACTGGTCACTGGTCAGTAGGCCACACACAAAAAAAAACACATCACAAAAACATTAGCTCTCAAAAGAGCTGTTTTGCTGGTGCTTTTTAGCAACAAATATCAGCAAGGAGCAAGCTAACAGACCTCCTAACTATCGCTTTCCCTATCTCTCGAATGTCTCTCCCTTCTCTCACTAATACTGCAGCACACAGAGTGAGAACATGGCAGAAGCTGCTGCCTTATATAAGGATGGGGGGGGGGTCTCCAGGAGGGTGTGCAGCCTGATTGGCTGCCATGTATCTGCTGACTGTGATGTAGAGGGTCAAACTTTAGCCCAATGATGTAATATAGGGGGCAGGTCAAACCCACATACAGTTCACGATCCGATGCGAACGCAAATCTGCGTTGTTCGCGTGGATAAGTTTGCATGCTAACCGTTCGAGACTATAGAAAATGGATCAACATTTTGATGTGTCTTGAGTGAGAATGGGTTGAATGCAAGATATGCCTTTGAGTTTTTAGACGCAAGAGGTCATGAAAGAAGATACAGCAGATTATGATAGTTTATGTGCAAAAATGCATGTGCCTAGGCTAGTATGATGGGAAGAAAGGAGAAGGTGTTTTTAACAAGTTGTAGTAAGAAAGAAGGAGCAGAGAGTTAGTAAAATCAGAGATGAGTACGGTATATACTCACAAATAAGTTGACCTGCATATAAGCCAAGGTACAATCTTTTCCCTCAGAAACCAGGAAAAAGTGATTGACTCGCATATAAGCCCACTCCCCAGTATAGTCCCCATCAAAAGTACAAGTCAGCCCTCCTCCCCATAGCCAGATGTACCCCAAGAATGATACAGCTGTGTCTCAAGACACCACTAGATGGCGTCATAGATATGAGATGACATGCCAAGATGGGGGCAAAACACCATCAAAATCCAAAAGAAGGCACAGCAGAGGCTATTTTTCCTGCGGCAACTTAAAAAATTCGGCATGCCCCGGGAGCTGCTGACCAGCTTCTACACCGCCACCACGGAGTCCATACTTTGCTCCTCAGTCATCGTCTGGTATGCTGGCGCGACGGCCAGCGACAGACACAAACTGCAAAGAATCATCAGTGAGGCAGAAAAGATCATTGGATTGCCCCTGCCACCTCTTGATCTCCTCCACACTGCTAGGATGAGGAAGAGGGCAACCAAGATCTCCAGAGACCCCTCCCACCCTGGCAGCCTCTTTTTTGAGCTCCTCCCATCCGGACTGCGCTTCCGAACTATCCGTTCCAAGACCACCAGGCGCAGGAACTCTTTCTTCCCCCAGGCAGTTCTACTGCTCAACAACACCGACCCCTGACTCCTCTCTCCTAGTCTGTAATCAACATGCGTGCCATAGGTGCTGCCCTTCCGCCCTCTCTTCTGGACCTCTAGCACACACTATTACATAGATGTTATCGGAATGTTAATACTGTGTAAGTGTAACTGCAGATGTAAATGCATTGTTAATGTTGTCAATATGTGTAATTTTGCTGTATATGTAATGTGTGTATGTACAACTGTTGTCGTGTACTTGCCAAGCCATGTGTACCACAAGCAATTCTGAGTACGGCACCACCTTACTTGGTGAATAAATCTATCTTGTATCTTGTATCTTGTATGACACAGCAATTTCCACACAAGAAGAATCCCGATCATTGTGCCACTGACATGTTGCTTGCACGCTCCACTCCACAAGTCATGGGACACAGGTAGTCTTGAGCAGGGCACTCTGCACACCATGTTGCAGAGTATGGGGGCACAGACACAGTAGGAAGCCAGCTGGCAGAAGCAGGATCACTAGTGCAGGATTATTACACTCCTCTGCCAGTAATAAAACCTGCTCCACCATTTGTTCTGCTCCACTGACTCGTATATAAACCGAGGGGATAACTGTAACGATTGTGGAATTCTCTCCGTGATCTGCGCACAAGGCGTGCGCTGACACTGTGGAAATCCTCCACAAGCGTATAATTTGAGGAAACCCAGCAGAAGGTGCAATGCACCTGTAGAGGGAAATTCCTGTCGGCAGGTGGAGCTGTGGAGTGCAGAGGAAGAGCTCCTCTGCCCTACCACACATGCCAGACAGGAATTGTACGAAGGGAAGAAACGCAATCGCAAGAGAGGCGATTGAGAATGAGCACAGAGACAGATTGTATGTGGGTGCACCAAACTAGTCGCCAACCCGCGACGGTGCATACACCACAGCAGATATGAAGTAGGAACGCGATCGCGAGAGGTGCGATCGCCAGACGTGACACAAGGCTACAGCAAGGCAGAGCATGAGAGTAGCAAAGGCACAGCAAATCATACAATGAGGAGATACGGAAAATAACAAACGCTAGCTAAACGCGAACACCGCACTCATTCGCAACAGTGCACGCGTTTATGCGCGGTCTCCACGTGATAAGCACAATAGAGACAAACACGCCTAACTAACCACCGACAGACAAACATGAAACAGAGGACGCGAGCGCTTGCTTAACGGTTATCTCACCGAGCCTCCAGCAAGCGTTCGTAGCAGACAAGACAGACACACGAAAACAGGAACAGGCGAGAGGTAGGATCCACAGCACTAGCGAAAAGAGGCCAGTGCGATCCAGGGAGACAGAGAGATGGAGATCAGACGGATCCACAACACTAGCGCTAGGTGAGTGCGATCCAGGCAAGACAGATAGAGGAGATAGCTGGTAGCAACCGCTGCTCCAGCTATACTCCAAGAACAAAGATCAGAACGACTTCCTGTCGACCACCGCAGGGACAGGACAATCGCAACAGACAGACAAAACAGATATTCAATCCTAACTGCACTAGGGAACCTGCCGAGTGCAGTCCCAGGAATTACTCTAAGCTAATTTTCAAACAATGAGCAAGGCTGACACTCTCCAGAGTGTTTCACAGGAAGAATCCTTATGACCGGCAACTTACTGTGGGAAACATAGCTCTTTATAGAGCAAGCCCACAGGGGATGTGGCTAGGCAATCTGCATGACAAACATATGCAAATTCCTCAGCAGCAAGCTGCACAACTGACAAAAGGTCTCTCTTCCAGAGACCTGCAGAATGCAGACCTGAACAGTGGTCAAAAGGCAGCCTGCCTGCGCAGGCAGCCACACGGATCCTCACAGTAACTTTTCAGCACATTTTTTGTGCTGAAAAATTAGGCTTATACAGGAGTATATAAGTTAAATATAGGATTGAGTGTGTGCCCATTAGTGTGAGTAGGGGTAGTGGATCACTGAGGCAGACCATAGAAGGATGTTTAGTGAGAGATGTTTGATGGTGGCAGAATTGTTAACATCAATAGGAATGTGAAAATCCCTTATGATGCTAGTAAGGGTTTCAGTAGACAGAAAGTGGAGAAAAGGGAAATTGGGCCAGAAGGTTGGTGAATGACAAATGGTAGATGATGGTTGATGGATATTAAAGTGGCATATCAATAACTTAACCCCTTGGGGACCGGCTGCCTAACCCCACTTAAGGACCAGGGGAATTTGTATGCCCCCCGCATACAAATTTGCCTGGTCCTTAAGGGGAGTTAGGACACGTTTGGGGGGTCAGGAAGCCGGATCCCTGCTGGGGCTTGCTGGGCATTGTGTCCCCTATGTGGCCAGGTGCACCCCCTGTAGCCAGCAGCATTTATTCATCTCCCAGGCTCCAGCGATGAGCCGCAGTAGACCCCTCCGCTCCTGCTGGCATCCCTGCTCATACTGACTCTTAGTTCCAGGTCATGGCTTGATGACGTCATCCAGCTGGGACCCGGCACTGATGTCAGAGCAAGCGGGGATGCTGGCCAGAGCGGAGGGGAACACCGTTCGTCTTCAGAACGTCAGGGAGGTGAGTGGATTCTCTTCTCCCTTTCCCCTACCGCCGCAGCTGTCACAGTGATCACTATGATCTGCCGGCGATCATAGTGAGCACGTGATCAGAAGCCATACGCGATGGCTTCTGATCACTGATGGGAGTCATATGACAGCTTAATCTACCCTCTCGGGTGTGCACGATCGTGTCGGGAGCAGAAACGGTGGGCTGTATAGATCCTACGCCGCATCAGGCTAGAACAGCCACAAGTGCGGCATAGGATCTAATATAGGCGGTCCCCAAAAGGTTAACTTCACTCCCAATTATTACAAACATGCATAAATTGTAGCAGAGGAAAATGTTACAATATGTTTTTTTTTTCCTGCAATCCATTCTATTTAGTGTTAGCTCTGAAGTTTATATTCAGATTGGTAATTTTCTCCAGCTAAGAAAAACACTATTTACTGACCAATCAGAATTTACTTTTAAGTAGTTTTTATCACTTACGCCAAGCATGGTGAACAGCGATGGCTCCTCTGTTATAAACATAACCTTATTTGTTAAATCTGCTAAGCAGGCATTCCAGCATTTGAGTCTAAACTTTCTGGCAATCAACCTGCTTTCTGCCAACATAACTAAAAGTTACTTAGTGACTAATTGGGCATAATGAAGTACTTTTTGGACACTGATTGGCTAAGTAGCAGTGACAGAATTTGGCTCTCCTTACAGTAAACATGCACAGACAAAGATGTAAACATGAATCTCTTCTCCATCACAGAGAAACCTTAAAAGAATAGAGCAAGCTTGTCTTTATTAAGTGTTTTGTTTATTGTTCTGTTTCCTTGTATTTAACTAGTTGTAGTTTATGTGTATTTACAGTTCTACTCATGAAAATAATTATTGTCTAAAGCTTGTACTACACCTGCCACCTTCTCTATTTCAGCTTACTAAAAGGACCACACTGGGATCCCAAATCTACTATCTTTCCTAGGGGGTCATCATTACATCTTAATCGATCTCTGGTTCCTGGGTATAACATGTTCCATGTCATAGGGAGCAGTGTCAATTGCAATCACAAAATCAACAACAGTCTGAATTCTGAAGTCGAATACTACTGACATTCAGAGTCAAAGTTAATTAACCACTTGCCGACCGCCCACAGCCGATGGGCGGCGGCAAAGTGGACGCCGAAAGGACCGCAATACGCCCAAGGGCGTTGCGTCCTTTTGGCATGCCGGGGGAGCGATCGCGTCATTGATGACGCGTGCTTCCCCCGGCAACTGGCTCTGCCCACCCGCGACAACAACCCGCCGGCCGTTCGGAAGCGCCGGCGGGTTTTTAACCCCACGATCGCCGCTACAAAGTGTATAATACACTTTGTAATGTATACAAAGTGTATTATACAGGCTGCCTCCTGCCCTGGTGGTCCCAGTGTCCGAGGGACCACCAGGGCAGGCTGCAGCCACCCTAGTCTGCACCCAAGCACACTGATCTCCCCCCCCCCCTGCCCCCTGATTGCCCACAGCACCCCTCAGACTCCCCCCCGCCCACCTCCCAGACCACTGTTTACACCCAATCACTCACCCAATCACCCATCAATCACTCCCTGTCACTATCTGTTAACGCTATTTTTTTTATTAGGTCCCTAACTGCACCCTGCCCCTCCTGATCACCCCCCACCCCTCAGTATCTCCCCAGACCCCCATGTGTACTGTATGCATCTATCCCCCCTGATCACCTGTCAATCACCCATCAATCACCCCCTGTCACTGCCACCCATCAATCAGCCCCTAACCTGCCCCTTGCGGGCAATCTGATGGTGTGGGTGGGTGATCTGTGGAACCCCACAAATTACCCCATTTTAGAAAGAAGACACCCAAAGGTATTCCGTTAGGAGTATGGTGAGTTCATAGAAGATTTTATTTTTTGTCACAAGTTAGCAGAAAATGACACTTTGTGAAAAAAAACAATTAAAATAAATTTTCGCTTACTTGTGACAAAAAATAAAAATCTTCTATGAACGCGCCATGCACCTAACGGAATACCTTGGGGTGTCTTCTTTCTAAAATGGGGTCATTTGTGGGGTTCCTATACTGCCCTGGCATTTTAGGGGCCCTAAACCGTGAGGAGTAGTCTTGAAACCAAATGTCGCAAAATGACCTGTGAAATCCTAAAGGTACTCATTGGACTTTGGGCCCCTTAGCGCAGTTAGGGTGCAAAAAAGTGCCACACATGTGGTATCGCCGTACTCAGGAGAAGTAGTATAATGTGTTTTGGGGTGTATTTTTACACATACCCATGCTGAATGGGAGAAATATATCTGTAAATGGACAACTGTGTGTAAAAAAAAATCAAAACATTGTCATTTACAGAGATATTTCTCCCACCCAGCATGGGTATGTGTAAAAATACACCCCAAAACACATTATACTACTTCTCTTGAGTACGGCAATACCACATGTGTGGCACTTTTTTGCAGCCTAACTGCGCTAAGGGGCCCAAAGTCCAATGACGAGTGGAAGACGGCGTTTAACACGCCCGACGGGCACTACGAGTATCTCGTTATGCCCTTCGGGTTGTGCAACGCACCCGCCGTCTTCCAGGAGCTGATTAATGAGGTGTTCAGGGAGGTTTTGGGGAAATTTGTCCTCGTTTACCTGAATGATATCCTTATTTTTTCCCCTACACTGACCGAACACAGAACACATGTGCGATATTACCCGAGGAAGTTACGGCAGAACTCATTGTTTGCCAAGATAGAAAAGTGCCTTTTTGAGGTTTTGGAGGTTCCCTTTTTGGGGTATGTGATTTCCACAGCAGGGTTGTCCATGGACCCCAAAAAGGTGTCTGCAGTATTGGAGTGGCCTCGACCTGTGGGCTTAAAGGCGCTCCAGCGATTCCTTGGCTTCGCCAATTACTACAGAAGATTTATAAAAAGCTTTTCTTCTGTAGTCTCACCTCTTACGGAACTCAACAAGAAGGGGGCAGATACTTACAACTGGTCGGCAGAGGCGTTGGCCGCCTTTTCATCTCTCAAAAACTTGTTTTGTTCTGCCCCCATCTTGAGACATGTAGAAGTGTCCCTGCCCTTTATTGTCGAAGTAGACGCTTCAGAGATTGGAGTAGGGGCTGTGTTGTCCCAGCATTCTGGCTTGCAAGGCAGGTTGCATCCTTGCGCTTATTTTTCTAAAAAGTTCTCCTCTGCTGAGAGGAATTATGACATTGGAAATCGCCAAGTTCTGGCCATTAAACTTGCATTTGAGCAGTGACGACATTGGCTAGAGGGAGCTGAGCACACGATAACAGTATATACGGACCATAAAAATTTAGAGTACATTGAAACTGCCAATCGTCTTACTCCTAGACAGGCTGGGTGGTCCCTATTTTTCACACGCTTCAGGTTCATTATTACCTACAAAAAAACACAAAAGCAGACGCATTATCTAGATGCTTTGAGCCTGAATCAGTGCAGCCTGCCACTCCAGTCAGTATTCTTCCCGAAAAGATTGTTCTTGCAGCTGTTAATTGTCAGGTTGAACAGACTTCGTCTATAAGTTCTTCTTTATTAGACAACGTAAGACAGTCTGAGGAATGGGAGTTCATTTCAGGGGATATAGTTTGGGCTCTGCCAGCGAGAGTCCAGAACTTCCTCTAGTCTGTGTTTTGATTCACTTATACAGGGACATCCCTCTCCCTCCCTCCCTGGATTCGTTGGGACAGATAAAATTGGAGAGAAGTCCCAGGATTTGTGGCTTGTCCCTCAAAATGGATCGTGCCCGGTGTCCACGCCTAGAGGGGGGGTACTGTAACATCTGTAAACTTGGCAGCTGCGGATACGCATGCTATACCCGCAGCCGCCTTTGTTCCCTGTTCACAGGCCTTTTCCGATCCGGCGGCGTCTAGCACGCCGGGAACAGCATTGTCTCTTGCTCATAGGGTCTCTGTGTCACGCGGGCGCGTGCGGAGACAGGACCTTTATGCTGGGAGAAGGCGCGTCAGCTGACCTGCCAGTCGGCTGACGTCAGGAGTGACTCGCGCCGCTCTAATTGGCTGATTGCTAGGGGGCGTGGCGCTGGGCTCTTCTCGGCTTCTTAAGCCTTCACAGATCATTGTCAACTCGTCTGCTGTTGCGAATACACTCGTGTAAGCGCTTAGACGCTTAGACCTGGTTAGGTTCCTGTTGATGATAGATGTATATGCAGTGTTTGCGATATACATCTATATATAGTTAGTTTGTTACATTGTATTCTGATAATCTGCGTATGATTCTGGCTACTCTCTGACCTTGCTATTACTAAACGTTTCTGTACCTCTGGTTCCTGAACCTGATATTCACTACTCTCTTGCCTGCCGATTTTGTACTATCTCTGCCTGCCTGTTACCGAACCTTGCCTGCCTGACCACTCGATTTTTTGTTTGATATTGTTGGAAAAATTGATTACAAGTGTACGGTATATTGATTTGATTTTTCTTAGTAACAAATATAACGGCAGCTGCAGCGAACAGCACCGCCGTCGCAGCTGCCTCTGTGTCCCTGCCCATCCCTCCGGCGTCTAGGACGCAGAGGACGGGTGTATGTATTGTAGCGGCGGCTGCGGCGAGCTGCACCGCTGCCGCAGCTGCCTCCATGCCACTGCCTGTCCCTCCGGCGTCTAGGACGCCGAGGACGGGACTGGACTGTCAATTGCCCATAAGGTCGCCGTCTCGCGCGGGCGCGGGCGCGCGCGCGCGCACAGACAGGACCTTTATGCTAGGAGGAGGCTCGTCAGCTGACCTACTGGTCAGCTGACGTCTGAGAAGACTCACGGCGCCCCGGATTGGCTGATTGCAGGAGGCGTGCCTGTGAGGTCTCCTCTGCTTCTTAAGCCTTCGGGCTTCAGTTATTCCCTGTCTGCTGTCGTGAATACTACGTGTTAGCGCTCAGACCTTAAACTAGTATCCGGTGTGCTTTGATCTGGGAGGAAACCAGGGATTTCACACAAGACTAGGATTACTGTTTATTATTGTATTGATTACCTGTGTATGACTCTGGCTAAACTCTGACCTCGCTTTCGCTTGCTGATTCTGTACTTCTGCCTATCTGCTTATAGTTACTGAACCTCTGCCTGTTTACTGATTACTCTTCTGCCTCACGATTCTGCACTGATACTTACCTCTCTGTTGCCGAACCTTGCCTGTCTGACCACTCTACTCTCCAGTGGGCCCTAACCACTGGTGAGGTGCTGCCTAGTGACTGATAGTACCTTACCAGCTCCTCTGGGAAGGTTTAGCCAAAACTATCCAAGTCACCCATTAGTACCTTCTCCAGCTCCTCTGGGAAGGTTTGATCAGATCTATACAGTCAGTGTACTGATAGGTCCTTACCGGCTCCTCTGGTAAGGTCTCGCAAAACTATTAAAGTTACGGTTGCACCAAACACTCTACACACAGTCTGTGTTAGCTATACTGGCATTATTGGTGATTCTGCAGATCACCTAATAATCAGACATCTGAGTTATAACACCCAACGTTACACTCAGGTTGTATGGTCACCTTTAGAAAAATATTTCCCATGGTGTTTTCACTGTATTCTGGGGTGAGGATGGGCATTTTTCTTTTTTTACAAGGGCATTGTAACGATTGGGTGCTGCAACTCAGACGTCTGATTATAAGCGATCTGCAGAATCACCAATAATGCAGACGCTATACCTGATTATGTGGTGATCTGCAGTATCACCAATAATACAAGTATAGCTAGCAGAATACAAGGTGTGTAGTGCTTGGTGCCACAGTAACTGATTGATTGTACTAAACCTCACCAGAGGAGCTGGTGGGTACTATCAGAAAGAGCACCTCACCAGTGGCTAGGGCCCACAGGTGAGTAGAATGGTCAGACAGGCAAGGTTCGGTAACAGGCAGGCAGAGATAGTACAAAATCGGCAGGCAAGAGAGTAGTGAATATCAGGCAGAGGCTCAGCAACTAGGTCAGAAAGGCAGAGGTACAGAAACGTTTAGCAATAGCAAGGTCAGAGAGTAGCCAGAATCATACACAAATTATCAGAATACAAGGTAACAAACTAACTACAGATAGATGTATATCGCAAACGCTGCATATACATCTATCATCAACAGGAACCTAACTAGGTCTGAACGCTAACACGAGTGTATTCGCAACAGCAGACGAGTTGCCAATAATCTGTGAAGGCTTAAGAAGTTTAGGAGAGCCCAGCACCACGCCCCATAGCAATCAGCCAATCCAAGCGGCGCGAGTCACTCCTGACATCAGCCGACTGGCAGGTCAGCTGACGCACCTTCTCCCAGCATAAAGGTCCTGTCACCGTGCGACACAGAGACCCTATGAGCAAGAGACAATGCTGTTCCCGGCATGCTAGACGCTGCCGGATCGGAAAAGGCCTGTGAACAGGGAACAAAGGCGGCTGTGGGTATAGCATGCGTATCCGCAGCCGCCAAGTTTACAGATGTTACAGGCACCTTCCCTTTTTGGAAGACCCCACTAAGAGCTTTCTGACTCTTTCTGCTAGGCCTGCCTAATTTATTATGGAAACTTATCAATGGACCTTCTCAGGGCCAGTTCTAGTTACACTGGGGCCCTGGAGAAAAAGTAGCCTGGGGCCCCACCCCTTATATAGTAGCCCAGTGTAGTAACCTGATGTGCCCCCCCACCTACCCTTTAAATTATGTGGCTGCTGGTTCCAGAGGCCCTCCCACTCCCCCATCACACTCCCCCTCACAGCGTAACGGAGGCTGTGGGGACAGAGACACACTCACCTCCTCCAACTACTAGGTGATGCAGTTCCCATCTGTTTCCCCTGTAGTGATTCTGTCCTGCACTTCCCGCTACTCCTTTCAGGCACTAGAGCCCAAATGGAGTAACAAGAAATGCAGGACAGAATCACTGCAGGGGAGACAGATGGGACTTGCATCACCTAGAACTTGGAGGAGGTGCGTGTGTGTCTGTCCCGACTGCTTCTGTTACACTGTGAGGGGCGCACAGAGGTGGGGGTTTCCCTCGGCAGCCACATAATTTAGTGGGGTGGAGGGGGACACTTGTGGGCTCCTGTAGATGCAGGGGCCCTGAGGAAATTGCAATAATTGTTTGAATAAAATTAGTTAGATGCATACATTTGGGCACTGTTGTCATTGTATTGATTCCAAAACCTTTGGAACTAATTTTTGGAATTCAAATTGGCTTGGTAAGCTCGGTGACCCCTGACCTACATACACAGGTGAATCCAATTATAAGAAAGAGTATTTAAGGGGGTCAATTGTAAGTTTCCCTCTTCTAGCAATATGGAGGTCTCAAAACAACTCTCAAATGACCTGAAAACAAAGATTGTTCACCATCATGGTTTAGGGGAAGGATACAGAATGCAGTCTCAGAGATTTCAGCTGTCTGTTTTCACAGTTAGGAACATATTGATGAAATAGAAGACCATAGGCTCAGTTCAAGTTAAGACTCAAAGTGGCAGAACAAGAAAAAGAAGCAACAAATTGTGAGAAGAGTCAGAGTAAACTCACAGACCAGTACCAAAGACCTACAACATCATTTTGCTGCAGATGGAGTCAGTGTGCATCGTTCAACCATCCGGCACACTTTACACAAGAAGATGCTGTATGCGAGAGTGATGCAGAGGAAGCCTTTTCCACCCACAGCACATACAAAGCCGCTTGGGGTATGCTAAAGCACATTTGGACAAGCCAACTTCATTTTAGAATAAGGTGCTGTGGACTGATGAAACTAAAATGGAGTTATTTGGGCATAACAAGCGTTTTGCATGGAGGAAAAACAACACAGCATTCCAAGAAAAACACCTGCTACCTACAGTAAAATATAGTGGTGGTTCCATCATGCTGTGGTGCTGTGTGGCCAGTGCAGGGACTGGGAATCTTGTCAAAGTTGAGAGCCGCATGGATTCCACTCAGTATCAGCAGATTCTGAAGACCAATGTCCAAAAATCTGTGACAAAGCTGAAGCTGCATCGGGACTGGATCTTTCAACAAGACAACAACCCTAAAAACTGCTCAAAATCCACTAAGGCATTCAGGCAGAGGAACAAGTACAACGTTCTGGAATGGCCATCTCAGTCCCCAGACCAAAATAAAATTGAAAATCTTTGGTGTGAGTTAAAGAGAGCTGTCCATGCTTGGAAGCTATCAAACCTGAATGAATTAGAGGTGTTTTGTAAAGAGGAATGGCCCAAAATACCTTCAACCATAATCTAGACACTCATTGGAACCTACAGGAAGTGTTTAGAGGCTGTAATTTCTGCAAAAGGAGGATCTACGAAATATTGATTTCATTTCTTTTTTGTGGTGCCCAAATTTATGCACCTGCCTAATTTTGTTTAAACAATTATTGCACACTTTCTGTAAATAAATCCAATTAACTTAATTGCACTTGCATGTCTCCTATATGATATATTTAACTGACATTTTTTATCGTAACAACAGATTTATACAGGAAAATCATGACGATTAACATATTTATATATATATATATGTATGTATGTATGTATGTATGTATGTATGTATGCATATATATATATATATATATATATATATATATATATATATATATATATATATATATATATATATACATATACATATACATATACATATATATATATATATATATATATATATATATATATATATATATATATATACATATATATATATACAGTGGTTTGCAAAAGTTTTCGGCCCTTTTGAAGTTTTCCACATTTTGTCATATTACTGCCACAAACATGAATCAGTTTTATTGGAATTCCACGTGAAAGACCAATACAAAGTGGTGAGAAGTGGAACGAAGATCATACATGATTCCAAACATTTTTTACAAATAAATAACTGCAAAGTGGGTTGTGCGTAATTATTCAGCCCATTTTGGTCTGAGTGCAGTCAGTTGCCCATAGACATTGCCTGATGAGTGCTAATGACTAAATAGAGTGCACCTGTGTGTAATCTAATGTCAGTACAAATACCTCTGCTCTGTGACAGCCTCAGAGGTTGTCTAAGAGACTATTGGGGGCAACAATGCCATGACGTCCAAAGAACACACAAGACAGGTCAGGGATAAAGTTATTAAGAAATTTAAAGCAGGCTTAGGCTACAAAAAGATTTCCAAAGCCTTGAACATCCCACTGAGCACTGTTCAAGTGATCATTCAGAAATAAAAGGAGTATGGCACAACTGTAAATCTACCAAGACAAGGCCGTCCACCTAAACTCACAGGCCGAACAAGGAGAGCGCTGATCAGAAATGCAGCAAAGAGGCCCATGGTGACTCTGGATGAGCTGCAGAGATCTACAGCTCAGGTGGGGGAATCTGTCCATAGGACAACTATTAGTCGTGCACTGCACAAAGTTGGCCTTTATGGAGGAGTGGCAAGAAGAAAGGCATTGTTAACAGAAAAGCATAAGTTCTGTTTGCAGTTTGCCACAAGCCATGTGGGGGACACAGCAAACATGTGGAAGAAGGTGCTCTGGTCAGATGAGACCAAAATGGAACTTTGTGACCAAAATGCAAAATGCTATGTGTGGCGGAAAACTAACACTGCACTTCACTCAGAACACACAATACCCACTGTCAAATATGGTGGTGGCAGCATCATGCGCTCTCTTCAGCATGGACAGGGAAGCTGGTCAGAGTTGATGGGAAGATGGATGGAGCCAAATACAGGGCAATCTTAGAAGAAAACCTCTTGGAGTCTGCAAAAGACTTGAGACTGGGGTGGAGGTTCACCTTCCAGCAGGACAACGACCCTAAACGTAAAGCCAGGGCAACAATGGAATGGTTTAAAACAAAACATATCCATGTGTTAGAATGACCCAGTCAAAGTCCAGATCTAAATCAAATCGAGAATCTGTGGCAAGATCTGAAAACTGCTGTTCACAAACGCTGTCCATCTAATCTGACTGAGCTGGAGCTGTTTTGCAAAGAAGAATGGGAAAGGATTTCAGTCTCTAGATGTGCAAAGCTGGTAGAGACATACCCTAAAAGACTGGCAGCTGTAATTGCAGCAAAAGGTGGTTCTACAAAGTATTGACTCAGGGGGATGAATAATTATGCACACACCACTTTGCAGTTTTTTTTTAAATGTTTGGAATTATGTATGGTTTTCGTTCCACTTCTCACGTGTACACCACTTTGTATTGGTCTTTCACGTGGAATTCCAATAAAATTGATTCATGTTTGTGGCAGTAATATGACAAAATGTGGAAAACTTCAAGGGGGCAGAATAATTTTAAAACCCCTGTATATGTGTATATATATACACATACATACTAGCAGATTTAAAAATGGGCTCTGGTCCACCCTCACAACCCCCCTCCCGTCCGTGATTGCCGCCACCAACCACCTGTCAAAGCACATGCACATGACCACCCCCTGTCCCCATCCTACTCCTATCTTGACGGCTGCCCATCCTACACATGCAGTGTAATGTTAAGCCTATGTCACATTCACAGTGGGACGTTAACGCCGTGCTGTAAATGTTGCGTTGTGATAACTCACTGGTTACAGTGCGTTACTTCTAAACGCATATGCTGAACAGATACAGAGAGGCATACTTTTCATTGACTGTATGCTCCACTGTATCTACTGTATGTCATGGTAACGCAGTGTTAATGTGCATTACCACCTTTTTTTTGTGTTGCGTTTTAATGCTGCGTTGCGACTTTAATGTCACATTACAACGCAACGTCCCACTGTGAATATGACATCAGTGTTCTTTTCACTGGAGCTAAAGGGCCAAACCAAACCCCTGAAAAGCAACCCTACACCATAATACTCCCTCCACCAAACTTAAAGCTTGAGGCCTCATTCCCATTGCATTCCGCTTGTTTGTCCGTCCGTGTTGGGCTTTTTTAAAGGTATTTTTTTTCCTCTACCGGCGCTTGGTTGGGCGATACGGTTTTGTTAAAAGCGCTTTTCTAAGCGCTTTTCCTGAGAGTTTTTTTTTTATTCACTCCCTGATGCAAGTCAGGAAATGAACTCTTTGACCCAGAAAATAATAAATACAATGTATTTATTATTACAAACGCTCACGCAATCACTGCACAAAGTGATTTTGTGAGAATTTGGGTTTTTTTTTCTATACCTTCCATTGAGGGGGAATCGCCTCACAAATAGCCCATGCACCGCTTATCTAAGCGGATCGTAAAAAAAATGTGAACTTTGTCATAGACAATCATTGCACAAGCGCTCTCAGGGCAATTTTGAAAATCGTCAGCGCTTAAAAAAAATCTCAAAAATGCCCCTAGTGTGAATGAGCCCTAACACAAATCAGTCAGGCAAATAGCATTAAACTGCCATCCACCAAAGCCAGACTCATCCATAGATTTTCAGACAGAAAAAAACATAATTCCCCTCCTCTAAAGCAGGGATGAGCAGAAACTACACCAGTGCAAATTTACGCATCGTAGTTTGCATCTACACATCGTAGTTCGTAGGTGAAGTTTCAAAACTACGCTTACGAATTTACGAATTTACGCTTAGCGAAGTACCGCTACACGTAGCTTATGCCCACTATACGTAGTTAACATGTGTAATGCGTAGTCAACTACGAATGCGTCTAATTTTCCACGTGCGATTGTATGCTTACAAATTTACGCATTGGAAAGGGGAATGTACGCATAGAAGAGTTCTCATTGTCAGCATTTGAAGAGGAATTAATGCATAAAATTTTCTGCATACGGGCATAAGCATCCGCATACACTACGCTTCTCACTACGCGTTATTGCGTATTTTAATGCGTAGACTGCGAAATGCATACAAAGCGAATATTTGATTTCAAAGCCGTAGTTTGGCGAAGCGTAATTGCGTAAAACTATGTGTAGTTCCAGCATAGCGAAGTTGGCTGACTACGACCATCCCTGCTCTAAAGTCCAGTAGTGGCATGCTTCACAGCACTGCACCCAACAATTTGCATTGAAATGAATGCTGTAACATTTGGATGCAGCTTTTTGGTCATGGAAACCTATTTCATGAAGTTCTCTTTGCTCTGTTCTTGAGCTAATCTGTAGCAATACAAAGTTTGGAGGTCTGTGGCTGTTGACTCTGCAGAAAGTTGAATACTTCTGTGCAATGTGCCTTATTATGCGTGGACCAAGCTCTGAGATTGTGCATGGACCACCACTCTGTGGCTGAATTGTTTATGTTCCTAATTGTTCCCACTTTGTTACCACTATCAGTTCACTGAGGAAGTTGTAATACTGAGGACATTTTATGAACGGATTTATTGCACAGGTGCCATTCTATCACAGTATCAGGCTGGAATTCACTGAGCTCCTGAGAGAGAGAGTGGCCCATTCTTTCACACATATTTGTAGAAGTAGTCTGCATGCATCGGTGTTTGATGTTATATAACCAGGGCCAGTTCTCTCATGAGGTTCTCTCATGAAGCAAGGTGAAACATTGCATCAGCCGCAGAGATTTTAGGGTCAGCATTTTTGTACTCTGTGTACCTTCTTGAGGAGGAATGGAGTGGCTGAAGGTGAGCAATGTGTTTGTCACAGACTCAGAGCCAGCCAGTGTGCTATTGTGTTGAGCTGCAGCATGTCATGCTAGAACAATAATGAATCAGATTCAATAGTTGGGTGCTGTGCCATAATTCCAAATTGGGGGGCGGATCCTCACAAGTTTGCCTCAGGCAGCAAAAAGTCTAGAACCGACCCTGTATATAACTGTGGCTAAGGAAGTGATTGGAACATCTGAATTCTATACACACACACACACACACACACACACACACACACACACACACACACACACACACACACACACACTTCTGTATCCTTCTCTTATTGTTATTTTTTCCTTTAGCCGTACATCAATTAATCCACTGTGAATATATAGCCCATTGGTAATCACATTCAATATAACTGTACGATCTCACACTGTCTTTTCTATATTCTAAATATTTAAAACTTTTTTTCTGAAGGCGGTATGAGGTCCACAGGAGGAAGTCAATAGCTTTCATCTTGATTTATAGCGATGATGATAAAAGTTTAGACTCACAGCTTGCTGCCCATTTCTGCGCTAGATTGCTGCCTTCGGCATATGTTCATAGGCAGGTTACCCATAGCTGATTGTGACGTTAATTTAGTAAACATTGCCTACAGTTTCAGCACATTGAATCCAACATGACAGTATATAGCTCAGCCTTTAGTCAACCAGTGTAGAGTGAAAATAAGAAAACCCAGCTCAGCAAAAATTAAACAAATATGGAGAAGATCACGTCTTAGCCATATGAAAAATATAATATTCTTTGCTTCAGTTCAGTGAATTGACTTATTGTTGGAAGCATCATATGTCTATGAAATGAGTACAATGTAAAAAAAAACTTTTTTAATGGAGAAATGAAAAATCTGTCTCATACTAATGAAGCAGCACTTTTTAGACTGAACTTTTATTCTTTGTGTACTCCATTGTATCAGTATATTAAGACTGAATTGACACACTACATAAAGGGCTCGATTCACAAAGCGGTGATAACCCAGTTATCACGCCTAAAAGACTTTAGGCGTGATAACCATTGCACCAAGCTGGTGAAAAGCCCCTTATCACGCCTAAACTCAGTTTAGGCATAATAAATTTAGGCGTGATAAGTTTAGGCATGATAAGTTTAGGCGTGATAAGTTTAGATAAGTTTAGATCACGCGCAAAGTCCTGTGCGCAAAGCAGCTCCATTAAACTCTATGTGACGTTTCACGCGCACCAGACTTTGCTAGCGCAAAACTTTTGATCAGCTGTGCACTGTGGTGCTAAACCAGTTGGTGCTATAGTTATCATGCCTAAACTTATCAAGCCTAAATTTATCACGCTTAAACTGAGTTAGGCGTGAAAAGGTGCTTTTCACCAGCGTACTAACTGTTAGCACGCTTTTGTGAATCAAGCCCAAAGAGTTACTACAAAGTTTACGGTCATTTTTTTAAAAGTGGTATTAAACCCCATAAACTAAAATGTAAAGGACAACTGAGGCAAGAGAGATTATAACAACTGCCATATTTACATTCTTGTAAGCAATACCAGTTGCCTGGCTATCCTGCTACTCCTCTGCCTCTAATACTTTTATCCTTAGACCCAGAACAAGCATGCAGCAGATAAGGTGTTTTTGACGTTTTTGTCAGATCTTACAAGATTAGCAGCATGCTTGTTTCAGGCGTGAGATGCAAACACTATTGTAGCCAAGGAGATCTACAGGGCTGCCAAGCAAACAACATTGTTTAAAAGGAAATAAATATGTCAGCCTCCATATTCTTTTCACTTCAGTTGTCCTTTAAGTACTTACTTTTAGGGCCAGTTTCCACTACACACAGATTGGATGCAGAATGGATGCAGAAAAACATGCAGAAAGATGCAGAAGTCCAATGAATGTCTATGGGCCTGTTTCCACTAAACACAATTTTTCTGACGCAGATTTTCCCATAGGCATTTATTGGAGTCAGTTTTTCTGCATCCATTCTGCATCCAATATGCGTGTAGTGGAAAAAGGCCCTATGGTACATGAAAGAACAAATTAAAGCATTCCCTGTGTGTTTAAATGTTTACTTAAAACACACAGAGAGCAGTAAAGTTAGTACTGCTTAGCTAATCTATGCTAATTGACAAATGTAGCCATTGCTAGCTAGAAGCTCTATGCTTGTCCTCTGCTGAACAGACACATTGCCATTGCACATGGCTGAGGGAGGGGTGCTGAATGAATATTCAGCACCCCTCCCTCAGCCATGTGCAATGGCAATGTGTCTGTTCAGCAGAGGACAGATGCGGTGCTGAGTGAATGGACCAGGCAAAGAGCTTGGCCTTGCCGGCAATTATAACACTTTTATGATTCACTGCATTGAAAGTAAATGTTTTTAGTATGTTAATATGATCTTTTAAAAGTGCAACAGTGATATCTTATGAATAAACTGTTGCAATTTGAGGAAGCTCAGCCCTTTAAATTTAAATTTTGTTGTTTGTTTGTTTATTGTGAGGACTACAAGTAAGCTTGAATTTTTGCATCAAGATTTGCATTTTTACCTCTCTTGATATTTTCACAAAAATGTAATGGATTTTTGCACAATACATAGTTTTGTGAAAATTATAACTTTCTTAAAAAATATATTGTTTTCTTATGTCCAGTGACTTCAATGCATTTGATGAAAATATGCAAGCATTTTCATATATTTTACCACATATTCTCACCTGAGCAAAAGTGCATTTTTTTTGTGTCAATGGAATTCAAAACATTAGTTGAGAAAAAGTTTTTCATACATAACCAAGATAAGTTTATTGACTTCCTATTAAATTGGACCTAAACTATGATGAACTATGGTAGGGGTTGAGGGACAGTTAGTGACATGACTGTGTACTCTGCAAAGCACTGTGGAAGTTTGTAGTGCTAGATAAATACTAAATAATAAGAATACCCATACATTTTTGCAGATATTCTCATCTGTGTGTAAATGGGATTTTTTTTATTGCAAAAATTATAGTGACATGAAATTGGCCATATCCAGTGATGAACAAAAACGCTGATATTCTTTTCATATTATTTTTCATGAAAATAATGTTAAATTCATTTTCTAATACATTTGTGAGTTTTCATGAATTTTTGCACTAAAGAAAACCTGTTTTTGCACTTTCCATGAATTTTTGCTGTAAAAATAATGAGATTTTGCTGTTTTCATGAATTTTCACAAATGTGTTTCCTTTTGCGAAAATATGTATTTTCACAAATATTTTCTCAAAATTAAAAAAAAAATAGATTTTCGTGCAAAAATGACTTTGGCAAAATTCTGCAAGCAACACTGGCCACATCACTACCAAGGAAAAATGTTATTAAGCCCTCTCCAGTATGACAGATGCCGCCGCCAGGCCACAACTACATGAGCTCTTGCTGTATTTCCTTCACTGCTACATGGGAATAGCTTTGTTTACAAATAAAATGTCCCTGGATGCGTCTCGTCATCAATTACCTGCCCCAAGTTTCATAAAAACTCAGCTGCAACTTGAAGATAGCTGCCCAGGATCATCTATGAAGTCTGAAAAGAAGAGTAATCAACTGAAAACGGATTCATTATAATCAGTGGATTTTGCACTGATTCTTTTTGCTCACATGCTAAGTAAATTCCTGTAATATGTTCTTGTCGAATGTCAGAGGCTGGATCCCAGCTGATACTTTAATCAGTGGTGGACTCCTCAGAGGCTAAATTTAGTCAACTTGCAAGTCTTTACATTAAAGCTTAGCTCAAGTAGACATTAAGCTTGAAAATAACTGAAGAGCTTCAGGGGCTCAGTCAAGTGAGCGCTAGGAGATGACGGTGACAGATCAATATTGCAATATTCCCTCTGCCTGTTACAGAGATTCTGTAAGTATACAAAATGGCATGTCGACATGAGTGCACCATCTGTTACACTATCAAATATTTCCACCCTTCTTCATCTCAGCTGCTCACATTATACCCCCAAGTCCTTTGAAATTATTTTATATGCCATGTAGCATACATCTGAAAAAAACACATGCATATCTATTTACATTTGCCCTGTTCTTTCCATACATTGGTGTTTAGTTACAAAATGACTGGTATAGTGGTTGAGTATGTTATATACTGTGGATTTTTAATGCAAGGTGGAGTAAATATTTAAAAAGTCATCCCAATCAGTAGCTGATCCTCAGAGATCTTTAACTTTACCCAAATAGTGTATCTGGGACATTCTGGGATATCTTTATAGGGAACCCGAGGTGAGATTTATATGGAGGCTGCCATATTTATTTCCGTTTAAGCAATATTAGTTGCCTGGCTATCCTGCTGGTCCTCTGCCTCTAATACTTTCAACCATAGACCCTGAACAAGCATGCAGCAGGTTGGGGGTTTTCTGACAGAACTGAAAAGATTACTTAGCTGCATGCTTGTTTCTGGTGTAATTCAGTTCACTACTGCAGCCAAATAGATCCGCAGGACTGCTAGGCAACTAGTATTGTTCAAAAGGAAATAAATATGGCAGCCTCAATATTACTCTCACCTCTGGTTCACTTTATAGCTCTTCAGGTGAAACCCTTCCTTCAGTGTGATGCCATGGTCCTGACAGTTTGCTGTCTGTGAACCTTGCTGCATTGTGGGAAATAATGGCATTGGCTGCTTCCAACTGCCGAGCAAGCAGCATCTGTGTGTGTGTATATATATATTTGGCCCTAGACAGCGATACATACACTACACGATAGACATATGACTATAGGGATAGACATATGACTATAGGGACTAGATTGTGAGCTCCTCTGAGGGACAGTTAGTAACAAGACAATTTATACACTGTACAGCACTGCAGAAGATTCCGGCGCTATGTAAATACTAAAATATATATATATACTGTATATATATATATATATATATATATATATATATATATATATATATATATATATATATATATATATGTATATATATATATGTATATATATATATATATATATATATATATATATATATATATATATATATATATATATATATAATATACAGAGTGCTGCCCATAATTATTCAATCTCCTGGGAGCTGCTGTTTTTCACCTGTTGAATTGCTTAACACAGCTGTTCCCAATTAATCAGGATAATTAGGAGGATTTAGAACAGCTTGCACGATTTGGAATGGAACTTTGGATTTTTCCACTGTGACAGTTTGTGAAGGGTATGAATAATTCTGGACTGGACACTTTGCCTTATCAAAGTTAGCACGCCTTATCAACGTTAACATGCCTTATTAGAGTAGCATAGCAGGCGCTACGAACCCGCAGGGGCTCAGGGCAGGATGAGTGGAGCTCTCGTCATTGCCATTTAGTATGCATAAGTTTGCTATGCTACTCTTATAAGGCGTGCTAACTTTGATAAGGCATGCTATTTGTCTTAGTGAATCAAGCCATTTTGCTCAAATATAAATAAAAGCTGAATCCTCTTGTACATGTAATGATCTGCTCTGCTGTCTGCACAGGCAGACAGCTTTTTGACCATTTTTTAGGTCTGAGTGCTGCAGGTCCCTGGAAAAGAGACCTGTCTTCACTCTGCAACTTTCAGAGTTGCTGTTCTGGTGAGGAATTTGCATTCACTTTTCATGAAAATTGCTTAGGTGCTTCCTTTGATGGCATGCAGTATAAATACCATTTCCTCCCAGAATTCCCTGCTGGTCATAGAGGTTTGTTCCTGCTAACTTACCTGGAGTCTCAGCCCTCTGCTTATTGTTTGCTAATATTGCTATCTTAGAGTAATTCCTTGGGAATGCACTTGCATTCCTTCTAGCATAGTGAGGTTGTTATTATCTGTATTGACTTTTTCTGTCTTTCTGTTGCGATAGTTCTGTCGCCAGCGGCGGCTGACAGGAAATCGCTCTCTGTTTGGATCGCATTCGCCCTAGCGTTAGAGGCGGTGGATATCTTTGTATTCAATCTTGGAGTTTAACCTCGGCTGCGGTTGTCTTGTTGTGCGGATCGCACTCGCTCTTGCGGAAGAGCAGTGGATCCTATCTAACTTGTTCCTGTTGTCTGTTTGTCCGGAGCAAACGCTTGCTGTTGCATGAGATAAGGAAACCGATTAGCAAGCATTTCTGTTACTTGTTTGTCTGTGTTTCTGGGTTCATTTGTTAGTCATGGTTGGCGCGTTTTGTCTCTGTTGCGCTTCTCGTGCGGAGACCGCGCCATTAACGTGTTTTGTCGCTGTTGCGCTTCTTGTGCGGTGACCACGTTTAGCTAGTGCGTTTGTTATTTTCCTTGGCGTTCTGTTCATTATTGTTTGCTGTGTCTTTCTTACTGCACCTATGCTCTGTCTTTACTTAGTCTTGTGTCGCTATTAGTAATCGCCATTCTTGCGATTGCTTTCCCACTTGGTCTTCGCTGTTGTGTGTTCACTGTCGCTAGGTGGCGACTAGATTGGTGGACATACATACATTCTGTCTCTGTGCTCACTCTCTCTCACTAGGGGCTATCTTGCCCTGTATTGCTTCCCCTCGTTCAATTCCTATCTGGCATCTGTGACAGTGCAGAGGGTTTATTCCTCTGCACTCCACAGCTCCACCTGCCAGTGGGAATTCCCCTTTACAGGTGCATTGCACCAAAGCTGGGTTCTGTAATTCAAACGCTTGTGGAGGATTTCCGCAGTGTCAGCGCACATCTTGTGCGCTGACCACGGAGATAACTCTACATTCATTACAGTACATCATCCTATTATCTTTTGTAAACCACCTATGTAATTTCCCATCAAAAAATTACTTGCTGGTTGAATAAAAGTAACTTTAAGTCAAAATTTGCCAGGGATATAAATAATTATGGGCAGCACTGCGTGTATGTATATGTATACAGTATATTGCATGTTTAAGCCTATCACATTTTTTGTGGGTGTATAGATAACACCCTGTTTTCAAAATAATCACATACTACAAGTGTCATGGAGAACCTGCCGCCCAACACCACAACTGCTGCAGATCCATGCTACCCAAAGCCTGAGCGTGCGCCAAAGCCTGCATGTGCACACCACAACCGCTGCACTAAGCTACCGCCCACATTAAAGGACAACTCAAGTGAAAGGGATATGGAGACTGCCATATTTATTTCTGTTTAACCAATACCAGTTGCCTGGCTATCATGCACCTCCGATACTTTCAGCCATTGACCTTGAACAAGCATATGCAGATCAGGTGTTTCTGACATTATTGTCAGATTTGTAGTAAAAAAAAGGTGAAGGAGCACCAACTCTGCTTGCTAAGGTTTACTGCGAACACACCGGCAATACAAGCATACCAGGTAGGGAATAGGTGTGGATACCGGCCTAGAGGCAGTGATGGGTATTATAATGTGCGCCTGTCACATACAAACAAGTACCGGACAGGCACAATGACACTGTGCGCTCACGTAGGTAGGTGGGTGCACTTTGAACAACAGGTAGGTATATGCAGTGATGGGTATTATAATGTGCACCTGTCACACACAGACAGGTACCGGACAGGCACAGTGACACTGCGTGCGCTCATGTAGGTAGGTGGGTGCACTGAAGTGAACAACAGGTAGTAGGTATATGCAGTGATGGGTATTACAATGTGCACCTGTCACACACAGACAGGTACCGGGCAGGCTCAGTGACACTGCATGCGCTCACGAAGGTAGGTGGGTGCACTGAAGTAAACAACAGGCAGTAGGTATATGCAGTGATGGGTATTACAATGTGCACCTATCACACACAGACAGGTACTGGACAGGCTCAGTGACACTGCGTGCGCTCACGTAGGTAGGTGGGTGCACTGAAGTAAACAACAGGTAGTAGGTATATGCAGTGATGGGTATTACAATGTGCACCTGTCACACACGGACAGGTACTGGACAGGCACAGTGACACTGCGTGCGCTCACGTAGGTAGGTGGGTGCACTGAAGTGAACAACAGGTAGTAGGTATATGCAGTGATGGGTAATGTGCACCTGTCACACACACAGGTAGTCACTGAATGTGCTGGGCCTGGCAGTGGCACACACACAGTAGAAATTACCAAGGCTTTTTATGCAACACAAGTGTCAGTGGGACACACACAAAACAAGAACAAGATTAGCTCTCAAAAGAGCTGTTGAGGGGTGCTTTTTTAGCAATAACAATCAGCCAGGAGCAAGCTAACAAGCCTACAAGAGCCTAGCTAAGCTTTCCCTATGAGAGTCTGCAGCAGCTATCCCTTCACTAATTACTGCAGACACACGAGTGAGTCCACTGCCTGACGCTGCCTTTTTTATGGGTGGTGGGGCTCCAAGAGGGAGTGTAGCCTAATTGGCTACAATGTGCCTGCTGACTGTGATATAGAGGGTCAAAGTTGACCCTCATGATGCACTATGGGAGCGAACCGAACTTCTGGAAAAATTCGCGTTCACTGGCGAACGCGAACTTCCGAAGTTCGCCGGGAACCGTTCAGGCCATCTCTAGTGCTGAAGTGAAGTCCACAAGTGTGTAGATACACGATGCAGCAGTGCTAAAGTAGTTAATACTCATGAAATGCAGAATCCAAGTGCTGAATAAATGGTGACTTTTGGAGTGTCAATACCGGTTGTCTTCCTTGGAGGATGAAATCATCTTCCATTCTGTCTTATTTTAGTCCACGTTGAGTGCCTCCTAATTTCCCTACCATTTACAGTTATGAGTTCTAGTACAGAAAATAATTTGCTACAATGATTAAAGTTTGTTGTGCTGATTAGAGATCTATTTAAAGGAGAAGACAAATCAGTGTTTCATAAAGAATGATTCTGTATAAATGCTTCTCTTAAAGCATTCAGTCATGTGTCTGACGCAAAACGAAAGACCTTCCTTTATCTCTTCATGATACCCATTACCTCTGTACTTGATAAATAACTACCAAGATGTAGCATGCCAATTCCAAACAAATTGCCATGTAAAGCAGCCGCTGCTATGAACAAATTGCTTTGTGTGTGGCATACCAATCAGTTAATGGCCTTTCTTTAACTGTTCTCTCTGTGCATTAAATGTGTTTACAGTGAAATGGAAACAGACAATCGCCAAAGACATCGGGGCTTTAAGTTTGGGTGGCAATAAGTTTGCTATCTTCTTAATACTGGGGGTTTACGATAATATGCACAACACCTGCCACTAACGATCAAGCTGGGATGTGCTTAAGCATATTGAGTGACATCTAATTACAGGACTCTACAGATGCTCACTGAGACTCAGCAAAAGTAAATGCTAGGCACTATTTTCCTTATTTCCAGGATCCAGAAATGGTTCACATCTGTGTAGAATAAAAGGGTAAGTAAACAGAAATAAGGCTTGGAGGGAAAATTATTTCTTCTTTAAATCTAGAAGCCCAATATGTTATATGCCTCAGGTTCCCGCTCCCCTATGTGAAGTAAGCATTGCATTTCTGAAGTGAAAAAAAAATCTGTTTCTCAAATGATCTCTCCTGTACACACACTAGACCACAGGTGTCGAACTCCAGGCCTGGAGGGCCAGATCCATGCCAGTGTTTAGGATGGACTGAGAAAGAAAGGAATGTGTTCTACCTGATGGACCACACCTTTCCTGATTCAGACCCATCAATTCATTTGAGCTGTGTAAAAAATGTGTGAGGACCTTGGCCCTCATAGGACCGGTTTGACATCCCTGCACTAGACTGTAGAGGGCCTGCCGGATCCATCTGAGCCAAGAATCCATTACCCCCCTATTGTCACTTTTTTAGGGGGACAGTCCGTCTTTGGAAAGCAAATCCCTTTGTCTATCACTCTTTCTGGCTGGATAGTTTAATGGTTAGTGGCTGGAAGTGTAATGGTTAAGGGCTCTGACACAGGTGACCAGGGTTTGAATCTCAGCTCTGCCTGTTCAGTATTCAGTAAACCAGCACCTATTCAGTAGGAGACCTTGGGCAAGTCTCCCTAACACTGCTACTACCTATAGAGTGCATCCAATTGGCTGCAGCTCTGGCACTTTGAGCCCACCAGGAGAAAAGCGCAATATAAATGTTCTTTGTTTAGGACTGAAAATGTGTTTAGTTAACTTCAAACTTTATTCCTAGCCTTTATATTGATTTATTTATGTATTTATTTTTTAACTTTTTTGTGCTTAATGAGAAAGAAATATATTTTCTACAAATCGCAAAAAGATAGCGCAGCTTTAAGCGAGAATGTATGCTGGTTTGGATAAGCTAAAACAGCACTCATCATATATAGACACATGAAATTAACAATAAAATATGCCCAGCTTGCAAGGTTAGCAGATAACCATGGCATAGTGTTAGTAGGATGTGGTGCTACATGATGTAGAGAGGGACATACAACCAATAGGATCCCTTACCTGTGGCTCCTCCGAGGAATACGGCGCACCACCCAGGCTGACCACAGACCCCAGCTGTTTTCAAATTTGACAGTGGTCTCTATGAGAGAAGGTGATCTTATTGAGCAGATACATGTTCCGTATTCTGTTAACTAGCATGCAACATTGACCCAATTAACTATTCTGGTACTTATCTAGGTATGGAATAGACTTGTGAAAAAGAGTTACCCAGGGATCTTGGCATACTGAAACTCCCAACACATCTGAGGCTGGTTTAACCACTTGCCGACCGCCCACAGCCGATGGACGGCGGCAAGTACTGGGCCTAAACGACCGCAATACGCCCATCGACGGTAGCGGCGGGGGGCGTGGTTATGCGCCGGTCACTTCGCACGTGATGTGATCAGGCGCCAGCGACAGGCTCCGCCCCCCTTGCGCAGTAACCCGCCGGCCGTTCGGAAGCGCCAGCGGGTTACTAGCGTCCAGATCGCCGCAAACAAAGTGTATAATACGCTTTGTAATGTATACAAAGCATATTATACAGGCTGCCTCCTGCCCTGGTGGTCCCAGTGATCGAGGGACCACCAGGGCAGGCTGCAGCCCCTCAGGTAAGCACCCAAGCACACTGATCTCCCCCCCTTCCCTCTGATCGCCCACAGCACCCCTCAGACTCCCCCCGCCCACCCCTCAGACCCCTGTTTGCACCCAATCACCCCCCTAATCACCCATCAATCACTTCCTGTCACTATCTGTCAACACTATTTTTTAGATTGGTCCCTAAACTTCCCCCTGGGGGCTCCTGATCACCCCCCCCCCCACACACACTCTCAGATCCTCCCCAGACCCCCCAGATTCCCCCCCCCCCCCATGTGTACTGTATACATCTATCCTCCCCTGTAATCACCTGTCAATCACCTGTCATTCACCAGTCAATCACCTGTCAATCACCTGTCAATCACCTGTCAATCACCTGTCACTGCCTCCCATTAGATCAGAACCTAACCTGCCTCTTACGGGCATCTGATCACCCTGCCACACCATCAGATCACCTCCAAGGTGCATTGTTTACATCTCTTCTGCCATCTAATCACCCACTGATCACCCATCAATCACCCATCAATCACCCCCTGTCACTGCTACCAATCAGATCAGACCCCCATCTGGCCCTAGGGCACCCAATCACCCGCCCACACCCTCAGAACGATCTCTGACCCTCCTTGACCTCCCCCCGGTGTACTGTATACATCTATTCTCCCCTGTAATTACCTGTCAATCACCTGTCATTCACCCGTCAATCACCCGTCAATCACCTGTCACTGCCTCCCATCAGATCAGAACATAACCTGCCTCTTACGGGCATCTTATCACCCTCCCACACCATTAGATCGCCTGCAGACCTACCCTCAGATCACCTCCAAAGTGCATTGTTTACATCTGTTCTGCCATCTAATCACCCACTGATCACCCATCAATCACCGCTTGTCACTGCTACCAATCAGATCAGACCCCTATCTGCCCCTAGGGCACCCAATCACCCGCCCACACCCTTAGAACGACCTCAGACCCCCCCAGACCTCCCCCCCTGTGTACTACATACATCTATTCTCCCCTGTAATCACCTGTCAATCACCCGCCATTCACCCGTCAATCACCCGTCAATCACCCGTCAATCACCACCGGTCACTGCCACATCAGATCAGACCCTAACCTGCCTCTTACAGGCATCTGATCACCCTCTCACACCATCAGGTTGCCCGCAGACCTACCCTCAGATGGTAACAGTAAATTCGGGCGCCTGAGGCTAGTGGACAAATCGGGCGCCGCCATTCACTCCTATAATAAATATCGTTTAATGGGCGCCCGATAGGAAAAAAGGGTGCCGGAGAAAAATAACGTTTTAAAAGCGGCGCCCGGAGACTTAATGTTTTATTACTGCTTCTCATGATTACACATTATTTAATGATTTATACATTTTTAAATATTATTTTTAAACGAAAAACAGTACAATATTTTTTTTCAAACATTATTTTTAAACGAAAAACAGTACATTTTTTTTTTAACATTATTTTTAAACGAAAAAACCAACAGGGGGGTCTTAGGTTTAGGCACCAACAGGGGGGTCTTAGGTTTAGGCACCAACAGGGGGGTCTTAGGTTTAGGCACCAACAGGGGGTCTTAGGTTTAGGCACCAAAAGGGGGGTCTTAGGTTTAGGCACCAACAGGGGGGTCTTAGGTTTAGGCACCAACAGGGGGTCTTAGGTTTAGGCACCAACAGGGGGGTCTTAGGTTTAGGCACCAACAGGGGGGTCTTAGGTTTAGGCACTAACAGGGGGGTCTAGGGGTTAGGGGTAGGTACAGGGAGGGTTACTTAGGCACCAACAGGGGGGGTCTTAGGTTTAGGCATCAACAGGGGGGTCTAGGGGTTAGGGGTAGGTACAGGGAGGGTTACTTAGTAATTTTTTTTTTAAACGTTATTATACGTTTCAGTATTTAAACGAAAGATTAACGTTTTTACAATTGCCGATTTAATGCACATTATTTAATGATTTATAACTTTAAAAAACATTAATTTTAAACGAAATACAGTACAATACATTTTTAAACGTTATCCATGCTTATCGTTAAAAACCTGGCGCCCTTTTTTCCCAGCGCCCCTTTTTAACGTACGCCCCTCAGATCACCTCCAAAGTGCATTGTTTACATCTGTTCTGCCATCTAATCACACACTGATCACCCATCAATCACCCCCTTTCACCCCCTGTCACTGCTACCCATCAGATTAGACCCCTATCTGCCCCTAGGGCACCCAATCACCCGCCCACACCCTCAGAACGCCCTCAGACCCCAGCCCTGATCACCTCGCCAGTGCATTGCTTGCATCTATTCCCCCCTCTAATCACACCTTGAGACACCCATCAATCACCTCCTGTCACCACCTGTCACCCCCTAGCACACCTACCCATCAGATCAGGCCCTAATTTGCCCCGTGTGTGTACTCCTGATCACTCGGCAAAACCCTCAGATCCCCCTCAGACCCCCTTACGATCACCTCCCCAGTGCATTGATTGCATCTACTTTCCCCTCTAACCACCCCCTGAGACACCCATCAATTACCTCCTGTCACCCCCCTAGCACTCCTATCCATTAGATCAGGCCCAATACAACCTGTCATCTAAGAGGCCACCCTGCTTATGACCGGTTCCACAAAATGTGTCCCCTTATAGACCACCTGTCATCAAAATTTGCAGATGCTTATACCCCTGAACAGTCATTTTGAGACATTTGGTTTCCAGACTACTCACGGTTTTGGGCCTGTAAAATGCCAGGGCAGTATAGGAACCCCACAAGTGACCCCATTTTAGAAAAGACACCCCAAGGTATTCTGTTAGGTGTATGATGAGTTCATAGAAGATTTTATTTTTTTGTCAAAAGTTAGCGGAAATTTATTTTTATTGTTTTTTTCACAAAGTGTCATTTTTCACTAACTTGTGACAAAAAATAAAATCTTCTATGAACTCACCATACACCTAACGGAATACCTTGGGGTGTATTCTTTCTAAAATGGGGTCACTTGTGGGGTTCCTATACTGCCCTGGCATTTTAGGGGCCCTAAACCGTGAGGAGTAGTCTAGAAAACAAATGCCTCAAAATGACCTGTGAATAGGACTTTGGGCCCCTTAGCGCAGTTAGGCTGCAAAAAAGTGTCACACATGCGGTATCGCCGTACTCAGGAGAAGTAGTATAATGTGTTTTGGGGTGTATTTTTACACATACTCATGCTGGGTGGGAGAAATGGACAATTGTGTGTAAAAAAAATCAAATAATTGTCATTTACAGAGATATTTCTCCCACCCAGCATGGGTGGGAGAAATATCTTTATACACATTACACTAATTCTCCTGAGTACGGCGGTACCACATGTGTGGCACTTTTTTGCACCCTAAGTGCGCTAAGGGGCCCAAAGTCCAATGAGTACCTTTAGGATTTCACAGGTCATTTTGCGACATTTGGTTTCAAGACTACTCCTCACGGTTTAGGGCCCCTAAAATGCCAGGGCAGTATAGGAACCTGACAAATGACCCCATTTTAGAAATAAGACACCCCAAGGTATTCCGTTAGGAGTATGGTGAGTTCATAGAAGATTTTATTTTTTGTCGTAAGTTAGCGGAAAATGACACTTTGTGAAAAGAAAAAACTATAAAAATCAATTTCCGCTAACTTGTGATAAAAAATAAAATCTTTTATGAACTCACCATACTCCTAACGGAATAACTTGGGGTGTCTTCTTTCTAAAATGGGGTCATTTGTGGGGTTCCTATACTGCCCTGGCATTTTAGGGGCCCTAAACCGTGAGGAGTAGTCTTGAAACCAAATGTCGCAAAATGACCTGTGAAATCCTAAAGGTACTCATTGGACTTTGGGCCCCTTAGCGCACTTAGGGTGCAAAAAAGTGCCACACCTGTGGTATCCCCGTACTTAGGAGAAGTAGTATAATGTGTATTTTTACACCCCAAAACACATTTTACTACCCATGCTGGGTGGGAGAAATCTCTCTGTAAATGGACAATTGTGTGTAAAAAGAAATTAAAAAAATGTGTCCATTTGCAGAGATATTTCTCCCACCCAGCAGGGGTATGTGTTAAAATACACCCCAAAACACATTATACTACTTCTCCTAAGTACGTCAATACCACATGTGTGGCACTTTTTTGCAGCCTAACAGCGCTAAGGGGCCTTAAGTCCAATGAGCACCTTTAGGCTTTACAGGGGTGCTTACAATTAGGCACCCCCAAAATGCCAGGACAGTAAACACACCCCACAAATTACCCCATTTTGGAAAGTAGACATTTCAAGGTATTCAGAAAGGATCATAGTGAGTCCGTGGTAGATTTCATTTTTTTTGTCGCAAGTTAGCAGAAATGGAAACTTTTTTTTTTTTTTTTTCACAAAGTGTCATTTTCCGCTAACTTGTGACAAAAAATAAAATCTTCTATGAACTCACCATGCATCTTAGTGAATACTTTGGGATGTCTTCTTTCCAAAATGGGGTCATTTGGGGGGTATTTATACTATCCTGGAATTTTAGCACCTCATGAAACATGACAGGGGGTCAGAAAAGTCAGAGATGCTGGAAAATGGGAAAATTCACTTTTGGCACCATAGTTTGTAAACGCTATAACTTTTACCCAAACCAATAAATATAGTTATACACTGAATGTTTTTTTTTTTTTATCAAAGACATGTAGCACAATAAATTTGGACAATAATGTATACAGAAATTTTACTTTATTTGAAAATGTCAGCACAGAAAGTAAAAAAAATCATTTTTTTGACAAAATTCATGTCTTTTTTTATGAATATAATAACAACTAAAACTTGCAGCAGCAATCAAATAGCACCAAAAGAAAGCTGTATTAGTGACAAGAAAAGGAGGGAAAATTCATTTAGATAGTAGGTTGTATGACCAAGCAATAAACCGTGAAACCTGCAGTGGTCTGAATGGAGAAAAAGGCTCTGGTCCTTAAGGGGCGAAAAGACTGTGGTCCTCAAGTGGTTAAAAAAATGTTTTCCCAGAAATCAGTGACAGAGACAAACCCACCAACAATGAGCTTGGTCATGGTCAGGTGGAGATAGACAGCCTCTAAAGCACAGGGTAGAAATGGGATAAGCTTCACTTCTTTGAAGTCCTAAACCAGTTATAAAGGATCTTGTAGCTATGTTCCTTCATAGCACAAGTGATAGAGGATTGGGCTATGGAAGTGAACAGTTCCTCCAACTCCAATCCACCAAGGCACTCCTGCCACTTATTCATAGCATGAGAGAGGATAGGGTAAAACTGATACCAAATCTTATAACATGCTAAAGCAACCAGTACATCCTTCCTGTACTTTAGGGGACACCTGCACAAACTCAAAATTATTGTACGTTACCCTAAGCCCTGCTCTAATTCTGGAGCAAAATAAAATTGCATACCTGGAGAAACCTAAATAATATGGAGGCCGGTAGGTTATATTTTCAGCAAAATGAACCCAGTGCAGGAGTTGTACATCTAGTAAAATCTCACCCACTGTTCTGATTCTTTTGGAGGACCAGGCTAACCAATCTGTGCCCACTGCACCCTAAGGGAAGTCTCTGTTATAGAATAAAGACGCTAGTGCCAATAAGATAGTATTTTGCACTGTGAAAGAGGGCTCATTTGTCCACAATAAGTACTGTACAGGGGAAATGTGAAGAAGTTCCTGTTCCAGGTCAACCCATCTAACCATTCTCCTGGGAGCTGCCCATTGGAGCAACTGGGCCACCCAGGCATTTAATAGTAATACAACACATTTGGGGCCCCCAAAACTAACTAAAGCTTGTGGCATGCTTGATACTTTATGAGGGGAACCTTTCACCTCCCAATAAATTTGGTGATATGTGACTATAGGCATTGGATGTCTTTCTTAACAATTTTGATGGAGAGAGCCCAACATAGGTATAGCACCTAAGGCAATAAAGTCATTTTACAGAATTATATTATTATAAGCCCTAGAAGAGAGGTATTACACTGTTGCCATTACCTTGACAACTTATGCATCTTGGATAATAAAGGACCATGATTTATTTTATATAGTTCATACCACTACTAGAGCATATTTTAACCACTTCGCATCCAGACCTTGTTTTCCCCTTATTGACCAGAGCAGTTTTGACGTTTTAGCTATGTCCCTATTCAATCAGCAATAACTTTATCCCTACTCACAACACGTAAATGATCTACATATCGTTTTTTTCAGGATAAACTAGACTTTCACTGGGGGATATTTTGTCCCGAGAATTTTTTTTTCTGCGCATTTTAGCGGGAAAAAAAGAGGGGAAAACGTTAAAATTGCATTATTTCTCAGGTTTTCTTCAATTCTAGTAAAAAATAAAAAGTGCTACAGTAGGTAAAAGACATGTCATCAGTATTAAGTCCCCCAAGGATAGATAGCCAGATGTGTGCCCAGTATCAGACCCCCCCCCCCAGTACAGCCAGATGTGCCCCCCAATATCAGCCTCCATTATAGCCAGATATGTCCCCGCATTTGCTACCCCCCACATATATATATATATATATATACAGCTGCGTACCCAAATAAAGCACCCCTCATTATAAGCTAGATTTGTCTCCAGGATCAGTGTTCCCCATTATAGCCAGATGTGCCCCCAGGATAAGCGCCCCCGCCCCACTATTGCCATATGTGCCCCCAGCATTCAGTTATGTCCCTCAGGACCATCAGATGTGCCCCTCATTATGAAATCCCCCACCCCGTTACCCTGATGGGCCCCAATAATAATTTCAACCCCCCCCCCTTCAGATTTTGAACCCCCACCCTCTGTTATGGGCAGCCTGATGTGCCCCCCCCTTATCACTATGCCCCCCCCCCCCCAAGATCGTAAAAAAAATTCCCCTGCAAGATGAATATCTCACCTTACCTGGTTCCTGCGATCATCCTGCAGCTCCAGCCTCCATTCTCCGCGGTGCACTCAGCCCTCTGATGCCGAACATCTGGGTCCCGGCTTGATGACGTCACAAATCACCATCTACAAAACCCCAAGGGCCATTCTAAAGGCTGTCTTTTGATCTTGTGATATTGCAACTTTTGTTGTTGCAGACAGGTGCAGTCAGTGCTTAGTGCTACAGTAGTGTACTCTTCTAAAGCACTTCTAAATCAGTTTTCTTTTTTTTTAAAAGCACTTAGTGAATGGCAGTTGATCCGTCCAACTGCCAAAACAGTGTACGGTGAGCAGGAAGGCTGGCCAGCATCTTTAGCTTATTCTTTTTCAGGGAATATCTTTATAAAGAATAAAGGCCATGCTGAGAATCCCCTATGGAGAGATGGACTAGCCCAAAACCTGTCGGTAATGTCAGATTTCTGCTACCTACAGTGAGTGACAGCAAAATAGGAGAGAAGTAATTTATGGCTCATTTTACTCTGGGAGGAATGTACTTCTTATTTGTATGCGTTTTATATTTTAAGATTTTCACGACACTTCCTCTGTAACTCTCACTGTACTACATCAGCCCGACCATAGGGGCTGGCAAACCAGAATTGCCTGCAATCCCGCGGACGTGCACACAAGCACGACAACAACAACTACACACCACTACACAAAGATTGCCACAGAGAGAACCAACATTTATATCCTGGAGGTGTCAACTAACAAAAACAATGATTTGCTCACCTGACGCTATCACTAAAGCTCTTTGCAGTTGTTTGCAGTCTGTTAAATGCTGTGTTTCGTCTGTCAAAGTTAACTGGGCTTAAACTCAACAACCACCTTATTGCCGTGTATGCACGCCTGATTTTTTAAAGCACTTAATTCCACAAATTTAGGAATGTACTGTCATTTTTACCCTTTAGAGATTAAAACACGGCTCTGTGTCAACTGCATAATTTTTGGTGGAACTTTTACCATGGATCCCAATCCGGCATGCCTCGGTCCAGGTGTTCGGCCCCTTGAAACAACTTTTCCCTCACTTTCACTTTTGTGGCCAGAAACAGTCCCTATAGGTTTTAACTACTTATTGCACACTGTGCAGTATATTCACAGCCCTGCAAAGTTCACAGGATGCGCCAGGGCCGTGAATACAAATCTACAGCGCCGCGCTCGCTCCTGCGCGATCACACGAGCGTGCCGCCATTACCGCCGGTTAGCAGGGATATGAATGAATGGGAATGCAGTTCCCATTCATAAATCTAAGTCCCCGATTCAATGAATACCGGCATCTACGAGATGCCAGCATTCATTGTATCTTCCTGTTGTTAAGTGCCATGCATTCCTTTCGATTTACGTGCTTACGTACATGAAGCGGAAATGATGACTGAGGACATCTTGTGGCCAAATAGTAAATTACACCAAAATTCTTTTTTATTTAATAAAAATCCCCACACTGAGTTTTATAATTAACTATTTCCCTCCCACACCCTCCCATAGTACCCAAACCTTCTTTGTTTGTATAGGAAAAAAAATTACATTACAAAAATATACATAAGTAGTTACCTTAGGGACTGAACTTTTTTAATATTCATGTCAAGCTGGTATATTACTAGAGATGGCCCGAACGTATTCATGCGAACATCAGTGGTTTGCGTTTGCGGTGAACCTATACTACATCATTAGGCTCAACTTTGACCCTCTGCATCACAGTCAGCAGACACAGGGCAGCCAATCAGGCTACACTCCCTCCTGGAGCCCCCCCCCCCCCACCTGTGCCGGCCATTATCTCATTTGGTGTGGCTGCAGTAATTAGAGAAGGGAGAGGTAGCTGAAGAGACATAGGGAAAGCTTAGTTAAGCTCTTGTTAGGCTTGTTAGCTTGCTCCTTGCTGATACTTATTGCTAAAAAGCACCCCACAACAACTTTTTTTTGAGAGCTAATCTTGTTCTTGTGATCTGTTTTTTTTTACAGCAATTTCAGTCAGTCGCAGCTGGCCCTTGCTAATTCCTATACTGTGCTAGGCACAGCACATTCAATGACTACCTTTTCACTGCTCGTGTAGCTGCACATTTGTAATACCAGTTCGACCGTGCATACCTGTTCACGGTACCTGTGTGTGTGACAGCTGCACATTGTATTGATACCAGTCACATCATACCTGTTCAGTGCACCTGCGTGACAGCACACAGTGTTATATTATATAGCAGTCACTGCATACCTATTCACGGTACCTGTGTGTGTGACAGCTGCACATTTGTAATACTAGTCACTGCATACTTGTTCACGGTACCTGTGTGTTACAGCTGCACATTTGTAATACTAGTCACTGCATACCTGTTCATGGTACCTGTGTGTGTGACAGCTGCACATTGTATTGATACCAGTCACTGCATACCTGTTCACAGTACCTGTGTGTGTGACAGCTGCACATTTGTAATACCAGACACTGCATACCTGTTCACTGCAATTGTAAGCATTCGTAATTACGCATGAATTTACGTGTAACTTACGCTTAATTTCATGCCAAGTTTGGCGGTGATTAGCAAAGCCCCCATACATGCTATTGCTACCAAAATTGCTACATATGAGAATAGTTGGTACAAGGTCAAAAAGAATTGCTCAAAATGACCTTGTGGTTTTTGAGAAAATCGATTTTAAAAATAAAAATAAAAATAGTTTTTAACCACTTAAGGACTGCAGTCATAAAACCCCTTAAGGACCAGAGCCTTTTTTTCCATTCGGACCACTGCAGCTTTCACGGTTTATTGCTCAGTCATACAACCTACCACCTAAATGAATTTTACCTCCTTTTCTTGTCACTAATACAGCTTTCTTTTGGTGCTATTTGATTGCTGCTGCGAGTTTTACTTTTTATTATATTCATCAAAAAAGACATGAATTTTGTCAAAAAAATGACTTTTTTAACTTTCTGTGCTGACATTTTTCAAATAAAGTAAAATTTCCTATACATTTGAGCGCGAAAGTTATTCTGCTACATGTCTTTGATAAAAAAAAAACCATTCAGTGTATATTTATTGGATTGGGTAAAAGTTATAGCGTTTACAAACTATGGTGCAAAAAGTGAATTTTCCCATTTTCAAGCATCTCTGACTTTTCTGCGCACCTGTCAGGTTTCATGAGGGGCTAAAATTCCAGGATAGTACAAATACCCCCCAAATGACCCCATTTTGGAAAGAAGACATCCCAAAGTATTCAGTGAGAGGCATGCTGAGTTCATTGAAGATTTTATTTTTTGTCACAAGTTAGCGGAAAATGACACTTTGTGACAGAAAAAAAAAAAAAAAGTTTCCATTTCTTCTAACTTGCGACAAAAAAAAATGAAATCTGCCACGGACTCACTATGCTCCTCTCTGAATACCTTGAAGTGTCTACTTTCCAAAATGGGGTCATTTGTGGGGTGTGTTCACTGTCCTGGCATTTTGGGGGGTGCCTAATTGTAAGCACCCCTGTAAAGCCTAAAGATGCTCATTGGACTTTGGGCCCCTTAGCGCAGTTAGGCTGCAAAAAAGTGCAACACATGTGGTATTGCCGTACTCAGGAGAAGTAGTATAATGTGTTTTGGGGTGTATTTTTACACATACCCATGCTGGGTGGGAGAAATATCTCCGTAAATGACAATTTTTTTATTTTTTTTACACACAATTGTCAATTTATAGAGATATTTCTCCCACTCAGCATGGGTATGTGGAAGAATACACCCCAAAACACATTATACTACTTCTCCTGAGTACGGCGATACCACATGTGTGGCACTTTTTTGCACCCTAACTGCGCTAAGGGGCCCAAAGTCCAATGAGTACCTTTAGGATTTCACAGGTCATTTTGAGAAATTTCGTTTCAAGACTGCTCCTCACGGTTTAGGGCCCCTAAAATGCCAGGACAGTATAGGAATCCCACAAATTACCCTATTTTAGAAAGAAGACACCCCAAGGTATTCCATTAGGAGTATGGTGAGTTCATAGAAGATTTTTTTTTTTTGTCACAAGTTAGCGGAAATTGATTTTAATTGTTTTTTTTCACAAAGTGTCATTTTCCGCTAACTTGTGACAAAAATAAAATCTTCTATGAACTCACCATACTCCTAACGGAATACCTTGGGGTGTCTTCTTTCTAAAATGGGGTCATTTGTGGGGTTCCTATACTGCCCTGGCATTTAGGGGCCCTAAACCGTGAGGAGTAGTCTTGAAACCAAATGTCGCAAAATGACCTGTAAAATCCTAAAGGTACTCATTGGACTTTGGGCCCCTTAGCGCACTTAGGGTGCAAAAAAGTGCCACACATGTGGTACCGCCGTACTCAGGAGAAGTAGTATAATGTGTTTTGGGGTGTATTTTTACACATACAGATGCTAGGTGGGAGAAATATCTCTGTAAATGACAATTATTTGATTTGTTTTACACACAATTGTCCATTTACAGAGAGATTTCTCCCACCCAGCATGGGTATGTATAAAAATACACCCCAAAACACATTATACTACTTCTTCTGAGTACGGCGATACCACATGTGTGACACTTTTTTGCAACCTAGGTGCGCTAAGGGTCCTAACGTCCTATTCACAGGTCATTTTGAGGCATTTGGATTCTAGACTACTCCTCACGGTTTAGGGCCCCTAAAATGCCAGGGCAGTATAGGAACCCCACAAGTGACCCCATTTTAGAAAGAAGACACCCCAAGGTATTCCGTTAGGGGTATGGTGAGTTCATAGAAGATTTTATTTTTTGTCACAAGTTAGTGAAAAATGACACTTTGTGAAAAAAACAATAAAAATCCTATTTCCGCTAACTTTTGACAAAAAATAAAATCTTCTATGAACTCATCATACACCTAACAGAATACCTCGGGGTGTCTTCTTTCTAAAATGGGGTCACTTGTGGGGTTCCTATACTGCCCTGGCATTTTACGGGCCCAAAACTGTGAGTAGTCTGGAAACCAAATTTCTCAAAATGACTGTTCAGGGGTATAAGCATCTGCAAATTTTGATGACAGGTGGTCTATGAGGGGGCAAATTTTGTGGAAACGGTCATAAGCAGGGTGGCCTCTTAGATGACAGGATGTATTGGGCCTGATCTGATGGATAGGAGTGCTAGGGGGGTGACAGGAGGTGATTGATGGGTGTCTCAGGGGGCGGTTAGAGGGGAAAATAGATGCAATCAATGCACTGGGGAGGTGATCGGAAAGGGGGTCTGAGGGGGATCTGAGGGTTTGGCCGAGTGATCAGGAGACCACACGGGGCAAATTAGGGCCTGATCTGATGGGTAGGTGTGCTAGGGGGTGACAGGAGGTGATTTATGGGTGTCTCAAGGTGTGATTAGAGGGGGGAAATAGATGCAAGCAATGCACTAGCGAGGTGATCAGGGCTGGGGTCTGAGGGCGTTCTGAGGTGTGGGCGGGTGATTGGGTGCCCGCAAGGGGCAGATTATGGTCTAATCTGATGGGTAACAGTGACAGGTGGTGATAGGGGGTGATTGATGGGTAATTAGTGGGTGTTTAGAGGAGAGAAGAGATGTAAACACTGCACTTGGGAGGTGATCTGATGTCGGATCTGCGGGCGATCTATTGGTGTGGGTGGGTGATCAGATTGCCCGCAAGGGGCAGGTTAGGGGCTGATTGATGGGTGGCAGTGACAGGGGGTGATTGATGGGTGGCAATGACAGGGGGTGATTGATGGGTGATTGACAGGTGATCAGTGGGTTATTACAGGGAATAACAGATGTAAATATTGCACTGGCGAATTGATAAGGCGGGGGTCTGAGGGCAATCTGAGCGTGTGGGCGGGTGATTGGGTGCCCGCAAGGGTCTAATCTGATGGGTAACAGTGACAGGTGGTGATAGGGGGTGATTGATGGGTGATTGATGGGTAATTAGTGGGTGTTTAGAGGAGAGAATAGATGTAAACAATGGATTTGGGAGGTGATCTGATGTCGGATCTGCGGGCGATCTATTGGTGTGGGTGGGTGATCAGATTACCCGCAAGGGGCAGGTTAGGGGCTGATTGATGGGTGGCAGTGACAGGGGGTGATTGACGGGTGATTGACAGGTGATTGACAGGTGATTGACAGGTGATTGACAGGTGATCAGGGGGGATAGATGCATACAGTACACAGGGGGGGGGGGAGGGTCTGGGGGGGTCTGGGGAGAATCTGAGGGGTGGGGGGTGATCAGGAGGGAGCAGGGGGCAGTTTAGGGACTAAAAAAAAAATAGCAATGACAGATAGTGACAGGGAGTGATTGATGGGTGATTAGGGGGGTGATTGTGTGCAAACGGTGGTCTGGGGGGTGGGCAGGGGGGGGTCTGAGGGGTACTGTGGGCGACCAGGGGGCAGGGGGGGGGCAGATCAGTGTGTTTGGGTGCAGACTAGGGTGGCTGCAGCCTGCCCTGGTGGTCCCTCGGACACTGGGACCACCAGGGCAGGAGGCAGCCTGTATAATACACTTTGTAAACATTACAAAGCGTATTATACGCTTCCTATCCGGCGATCGTCGGGTTAACAACCCGCCAGCGCTTCCGATTGGCCGGCGGGTTGACGTCGCGGGTGGGCGGAGCCTATTGCCGGCGGATGCGCGCGCATCCCAGCGCGCGATCCCCGGCCAGTGAGTGCCCCAGGACCTGACGCCAATCTGCGTTACGTGGTCCTGGGGCTGCCACTTTGCCGCCGCCAATATGAAGTAGGCGGTCGGCAAGTGGTTAATAGTCATTTTTTCTGAGTTTAAAAACCATTTGTCTTTGCATTTTTAAATTTTCTCAAAAACTACAAGGTCTTTTAGAAAACATTTTCAAGGTGTTTTTTTGTCTTGTACCCACTATTCTCCTTAACATATGTAACAATTTTGGTAGCAATAGCATGTATGGGGGCTTTGCTATTCACCACCAAATTCGGCACGTAATTACGTGTAAATTACATGTAAATTAAAGAAAAATGAAAAGCAGGAGAGGAGGCACACCTTCCAGGAATCAGTTGGATGTGCCAGATCGTCCGGTCACCATCCGGATCCAATAGTAGCAATAGATGAGGTCGACACCATCCATATTTTGAATGCTCTTTTATTGAAATATATTCACTACATGAGGTATGAGTGGACCAATAGAACCAAAGCACTCACCTGTGGCCGCCTCGCAGTTCCTCGGCCAGCACACTAAGCCCAGAGGCAACTGCGTCCATCTGCGGCCTGACCACGCCCACCACAGCCGGGCGAAGCCACCTCATTGGAGCGTGGAAGAAGCCGAAGACACGATTACCAACACTCCTCCTCTTCCTGTTGGGAAGCACCAGGAAGAGGAGGAGTGTTGGTAATTGTGTGCCGTTTGTTTCCCAGTGTAATACTTGAAATAAATCTATTTCACAAATTTAAAAAAAAACATTGGCAGACGCTTTCACACTCCTTCCCCAATATTGGTGAATTCGAACAGCCCCCACTCTTTTCATGCAAACGGGCCCCCACCCTGCATGACAGGCTTGTGCACGCAGAAATGAGGACCCTTGTTAGACCTCCTGAACGTATGTCTCGTAGGGGTACATTCCCCTGCCTCAATTGCGTGCACTGTCACTCCATCATCAGGTCTCCATACTTTGTTCATCCACACACAGGGAAAAGATTCTATATTCAGGGTTTCTACAACTGTAATTCTCAGTATGTTATTTATTTACTTAAATGCCCTTGTGGGCTTATATATGTTGGTCAAACCACATCTAAATATAAGGTACGACTTTCATCTCACAAATCAGCTATACACAATAAATTGATTGAACAGTCTGTTCCTGCTCATTTTGTTGCCCATGGACACCATGTCAATCAGTTGCGGTGTCAGATCATAGAAGGAGGTCCACTCATGTAGAGTTGAGCTGAAATTTTCGTAATTTTGCATTACTAAAATTACGCATGCGAAATTTGCGATTACGATGCGAAATTACGGTAGCATAATTGCCATTAAAATCGTAATTGAAAATACCGTAAGCGTAATTTTCAACGCGTAATTTCGTGTTTCGTTCATGCCGTAATTTCGCATTAAACGCTACCGTAATTTCGCGTTAAACCGTAATGCTCCGTATAATATAAAAAAGCCGCCGACTTTAAGGGTTAATAGCAAAGCCCCCTTAAATGCTAAGAGCCTCAAATTTGAAGAATATATGAAGGAGATCAGGAGGAATAAGAGGAAAAAATATTTTTTCAAAAAGACCTTATAGTTTTTGAGAAAATCGATGTTAAAGTTTTAAAGGAAAAATGTAAACATTTAAAAACCCGCCGACTTTAACGGTTAATAGCAAAGCCTGCTTAAAGTTTAGGAACACCAAATTCCCAGGGTATATTAAGGGGATCAGTGGGAATAAGAGTAAAAAAAATTTTTTCAAAAAGACCTTATAGTTTTTGAGAAAATCGATTTTTACGTTTCAAGGGCGAAAATGTCTTTTAAATGCAGAAAATGTCAGGTTTTTTTGCACAGATAACAATAGTGTATTATTTTCATAGATTCCCCCAAGTGGGAAGAGTTTTACTTACTTCGTTCTGAGTGTGGGAAATATAAAAAAAAACGACGTGGGGTCCCCCCTCCCAGACCTCTTTAACCCCTTGTCCCCCATGCAGGCTGGGATAGCCGCGTGGGGCTCCGCACCCTGACTAAACCAGCCCGCATGGCCCATGGATTAGGGGGTCTCGGAAGGGGAGGGGCAGCCAAGCTTTCCCCTCCCCCTCCGAGCCCTTGTCCAATCCAAGGACAAGGGGCTCTTCTCCACCTCCGATGGGCGGTGGAGGTGGAGGCCGTGATGTCCTGGGGGGGGGGGGGTTCATGGTGGAATCTGGGAGTCCCCTTTAAAAAGGGGTCCCCCAGATGCCCACCCCCCTCCCAGGAGAAATGAGTATAGAGGTACTTGTACCCCTTACCCATTTCCTTTAAGAGTTAAAAGTAAATAAACACACAAACACTTAGAAAAAGTATTTTAATTGAACAAAAAACATAACCACGAAAAAAGTCCTTTAATATTCTTAATTAACCATTAATACTTACCTGTCCCTTTAAATAAATGATCCCTCGAAATAGCCTCGGAAATGTTCTATCAGTTACAATGTAACAAAGTTATTACAATGTAACAACTTTGTTACATTGTAACTACGCCGCACCTGACGTCACTCGCCGCCGCATACGCGTCTGCACTGCACGGACCCGACAGAGCTCTGAGCTATATAGCTCAGAGCTCTCAAAGCATCTTTGTATTTTGGCTCCAAGGAGCCCCATTGATCCTTAGCAGACCAATGGGGTTCCTTCAAATCAGAAGGAACCCCATTGGTCTGCTAAGGACCAATGGGGCTCCTTGGAGCCCAAATACAAAGATGCTTAGAGAGCTCTGAGCTATATAGCTCAGAGCTCTGTCGGGTCCGTGCAGGACGCTAAGTCCCCGCCGGCTCCGCTGCCCTCCCCGCCTCTCCCACATGTCACCCACATGTCACCCACATGTGGGTGACAGATGTGGGCGGGGTGGACAGCGGGAGCTGCGGGGACTTAGCGTCCTGCACGGACGCGTAAGTGTATGCTGCGGCGGCTGAGCGGCGAGTGACGTCGGGTGCGGCGTAGTTACAATGTAACAAAGTTGTTACTTTGTAATAACTTTGTTACATTGTAACTGATAGAACATTTTTCGAGGCTATTTCGAGGGATCATTTATTTAAAGGGACAGGTAAGTATTAATGGTTAATTAAGAATATTAAAGGACTTTTTTCGTGGTTATGTTTTTTGTTCAATTAAAATACTTTTTCTAAGTGTTTGTGTGTTTATTTACTTTTAACTCTTAAAGGAAATGGGTAAGGGGTACAAGTACCTCTATACTCATTTCTCCTGGGAGGGGGGGTGGGCATCTGGGGGACCCCTTTTTAAAGGGGACTCCCAGATTCCACCATGAACCCCCCCCCCCCAGGAAATCGCGGCCTCCACCTCCACCGCCCATCGGAGGTGGAGAAGAGCCCCTTGTCCTTGGATTGGACAAGGGCTCAGAGGGGGAGGGGAAAGCTTGGCTGCCCCTCCCCTTCCGAGACCCCCAATTCATGGACCATGCGGGCTGGTATAGTCAGGGTGCGGAGCCCCACGCGGCCGGTGCTCCGCATTCTGGCTATCCCAGCCTGCATGGGGGACAAGGGGTTAAAGAGGTCTGGGAGGCGGGATCCCACGTCGTTTTTTTTTTTATATTTCCCACACTCAGAACGAAGTAAGTAAAACTCTTCCCACTTGGGGGAATCTATGAAAATAATACACTATTGTTACCTGTGCAAAAAAAACTGACATTTTCCGCATTTAAAAGACATTTTCGCCCTTGAAACTTAAAAATCGATTTTCTCAAAAACTATAAGGTCTTTTTGAAAAAAAAATGTTTCCTCTTATTCCCACTGATCCCCTTATTATACCCTGGGAATTTGGTGTTCCTAAACTTTAAGCAGGCTTTGCTATTAACCGTTAAAGTCGGCGGGTTTTTAAATGTTTACATTTTTCCTTTGAAACTTTAACATCGATTTTCTCAAAAACTATAAGGTCTTTTTGAAAAAAAAAATGTTTCCTCTTATTCCTTTTGATCTCCTTAATATATTCTCCAAATTTGAGGCTCTTAGCATTTAAGGGGGCTTTGCTATTAACCCTTAAAGTCGGCGGCTACCTAACATTGATCCATGCGTCAACTTTTCCGCTTCGGGAGCATGGCCATACGCATTAATTTCGTAATACCCGTTGCAATGCAAAAATTACGTGAAAATTACGCTTACGCGAAATTTCGCGAAATCCTTCTTCATTACGATTATGTACTTACGGCCATAAACGTAATTACACTAATTACGCGAAATCGTAATTACGCCATTACGCTCATCTCTACACTCATGCAAAGAGGTGGTAACAGACTACAAAAATTATTATATAGAGAAGAATTCTGGATTAGGACATTATATTGTCTTCATCCGAGAGCCTTAAAGCGGACCCAAACCAAACATTTTTTTAATTCAAATTATTTAGTTGCACCACTCTGACACATACAAAGATAAATAAACACTCCTTCACACCTATGAGCATTTCAGTGCATGCTTTTCACCCTTCTCTTTTCATAACTAGGGTTATACAGGTGGCAGCCATTAGCAATTCCTCCTTTGCTGGACACCATCTACTCCACCAGTTTGTCGGATTATTTGCCGGCAATATGAAAGGAAGGGAGGGGTTTCTCTAATAAATGTAAAATATTTTATATTTGTCATCATGCAGCTGAAAAAAGGCTGCTATTTATTATTATAATTTAGAAAATAGATTGTATTTCTGAAATCTTGTATTTTTAGTTTGGGTCCACTTTAAATAAAGAATATGATCTGGCACCGCTGCTGTAACTGGTGCCCGTGTGCGAGAATACATATATTTTTTATTGTGGTAACCCTTATATCATGGTATTTTTTGCCATGGTATTTTTATCATGGTGATTTCTATCATGGTATTTTTACATCATGGTGGTTTTTCTGACACTTTGTCTTAGTCATTATATATTTTCCCTGTGTTGTCATTATATCTTTTCAGTATTTATAGTTTGGGGACCTTCTCTACAGCTCTAGTTCCTATGTGGCCGCGTTCTGCTCCTATGGCAACCCCTTCGCTTGAGAGCTCTGGTGCCATGGTGGCGTGTGAACGCTGATGCCGGCGGGGTGACGTGGACGCATACGAGTACGCATTGACTGCCTTGCGTTGCATGCGTCCCTTGCGCCGTGTGCGCTCCACTAGTGGCCAATCGGCTTTGCCGGCTGGTCACGTGACTTCGGCGTCTTCCACGCTCCAATGTGTAGGCTTCGCCCGCCTGTGGTGGGCGTGGTCAGGCCGCAGATGGACGTAGCTGCCTCCAGGCTTAGTGGGCTGGCCGAGGAACTGGGAGGCGGCCACAGGTGAGCGCTTTGGTTCTATTGGTCCACTCATACCTCATGTAGTTCCCCATCAGGTCCACTTGTTAGTAAAGGACCTGTTATAGGCTGATTTGTTTCTTACCTATGATTGGCTGTTTTGAGGGTGGGGGTGTATAAATATTTGTACAACTGCATTCATATTGAGGCTGTCACATGCTTGATAAAGAAACTTCTTTTGAAATGTTGCATTATATGTGACAGTCTGTCATGAATATATTTCAATAAAAGAGAATTCAAAATACGGATGGTGCTGACCTCATCTATTGTTATGCGTAAATTCATGCGTAATTACTAATCATTAAACAAAGTCAATTGGATTACAAATTTGTTATTAAAGCGGAACTGAAGAACTATAAAAAAACTTAGTGTTTCACTTTTCTGGGGCTTCTGCCAGCCCCTTGCAGCCTTCTTGTCCAGCGTTGGTCCTCAACGATCCGCCGCCAGCTAGTTTCATTATCCTCCATGGCAGCTGCACCTGCATGCCCCGGGCCACACATAGCTTTCTTCTGGTTCTCGTCTGCTATATTGTCATGTACTATTAGAGCAGGATGCCATTGCGGGTTGGAACGCAAAGAAAGATATGTATGGCTCGGGACGCACAGTTGCAGTCGACTTACAAGTCGATGGAAATTAAACTAGGAGGCGGGAGAATGGAGGATTGTGGAGGACCGGTGCTGGACAATTAAGCATATATTTAAAGCGGAACTGTACCTAAACTAGCTGGCAGTGGGAGAACAGAGGATCGTGGTGGACCAGTGCTGGACAAGAAGGCTGCAAGGGGCTAGAAGAAGCCCCAGGTAACTGAAACACTTTCTTTTTTTCTTCAGTTGCGCTTTAAATATAGGCGTAATTGCAAAAATGTATGCATAAATTAGCATAATCGTAATTAGCGGATTATGATCTTCACTGGTAGGAAGTGCACTTTTGACCTTGGAAGAAACTAGGTATCACCCTATGCTGTAAAATGGTTATCAGGCCATCCACCTCACTCATTGCTGCCTTTCCCCACCCAGACTGGATAAGTAAACAATAGGGCCAGACTTGTTTTCAAGAAGCCTATTGAAAAAGGTTGCAAGATCAGAGGCTAGCAAATCCTTAAAAGCCTTATAAAATAAAGTGGTGCATCTATCAGAGTCAGAGGCTTTAACCTTTTCAATTATTTAATGTTAGTGAAAGACAGGATTGAGATACCTTCCAGATATCATAAGATATATGGGGCCTTTTGAGTGATCTGTAGTTATGCTATCATAAAGAGAAGCCTAGTAGTCATTGACCTCCTTGACAATCTATGTGGGGTATTGTAACATCTGACCCGAGGAGTCCTGAATTGGGTGGAGCCTATTAAGAACCTTTTTTTTTTCAGTTAGTCTTTTTATTTATTTTTTTGTGAGTAAGAAAACAGGTTTATCACCTTTCTCATAATAAAATTGAGAAGCGAGTCTCATCACTGTCTCCGCCTTAGCAAAGAAGTCTTGAGTTTCTGGAAAAGGTGAGATAGGGAGGACTTCAGGGTCTCTGTGACTGGCATGAGTGTGAACAATCTGTATCATTTCCGATTTAAAATCCGAGGCGCATTTAAGAGCTGCCTCTATGTGTCTTTATGGGCCGCCCACCTGCAACCCTTATTAAGGTTGAAAAGAATGAGATTGCAGGCCCTACTCTGAGCCTGGACTTCTGATTAACTTAAAGTGATGTGTTCAACCTCCAAGAACCTCTACTAGCTGTGAATTTTGTGGATAATTTAACATGGACTGATATGTAGTCCAACTAGGAGATTTTGGAGTGGTCCACAATAACTACGTTTCTCAAGAGAGTTGCATCCATGAAAACATAGTTACATAGTTATTTTGGTTGAAAAAAGACATGCGTCCATCAAATTCAACCAGTATAAAGTACAACTCCAGCCCGTCCCCCACATACCCCTGTTGATCCAGAGGAAGGCGAAAAACCCCCACATAATCGATGTGTTTATAACAATTGTGGAAATGAGAATAAATGGTGTGCCCACTTTCCTTGGGATGTAAGTCCCTCCAGACATCCCTGGTTCCAAACTCATGTATACATTTAATGGGATATTTAGGAGGAGATCTGGGGCTGTGGGGCTGTATATAGAGAGGTATTAAAATCCCCATCCATAATAAGTTTACCCTGCCTGTGCAATTGTATCTTAGACAATAACTGTGACTTTGGAAAGGCAGAAAGGCTAAAGTCCCTCAGACAGTGGCTTACACAGAGATGAAAGGCAAATAAATCTGGGTCCTTGATTACCTTATCCATAGAGAAATTTAGTATTTTATGTATGTTTATGGCACCTACACTTTTTTTGTTTAGGGCGGAAGGGTAATATACTAAAGGCTACAGGTGGTGCCAAGACTAAGGCTTTTTACCTCTGTTATAATGTGATATGAAAATATCTGCCTTTTAAGTTTTGTAAGACTGGCATGCTAGGAGTCTCTTTTGGGTGGAATTTAGGCCCTTTACCTCTTAAAGGGATACTGTAGGGGGGTCGGGGGAAAATGAGTTGAACTTACCCGGGGCTTCAAATAATCCCCCGCAGACGTGCTGTGCCCTTGCAGCCACTCACCGATGTTCCGGCCCCGCCTCCGGTTCACTTCTGGAATTTCAGACTTTAAAGTCTGAAAACCACTGTGCCTGCGTTGCCGTGTCCTCGCTTCCCCTGATGTCACCAGGAACGCGTGGCGTGTGCACAGACCATACTGTTCCTGCGCAGTATGCTGCTGGTGCCATCAGCGGGAGTGAAAACACGGCAACGCAGGCACAGTGGTTTTCAGACTTTAAAGTCTGAAATTCCAGAAGTGAACCAGAGGCGGGGCCGGAGCATTGGGGAGTGGCTGCGCGGGCACAGGATGTCTGTGGGGGACCATTAGACGCCCCGGGTAACTTCAACTCATTTTCCACTGACCCCCCTACAGTGTCCCTTTAAGTGATAATATTTATAATTGTGAGGGGGGGGGGGGGCAGAGAGGACTGAAAAGAAGGGTCCATACAAGAGGGATTAGGTGGGACGTGGAGTGGCTATAATCGCAGAGGAACAGAATATAGTATAATATCTCTACTATCAACACATGGCAAAAAGAAATAGCATGGTATATAAGAAAGGAAGACCGCCCCCCAAAATCCTGGTAATTAATGCGTAAGCATTACATGATAAATAAAAGTGACAGTTTTAGCAGCTGTGCAAAAAATGATATAAATAGCAAACTTATATCAGGGAAAACCACACAATATACTTCTGCAAACAATTTTTACAAATTCCACCTTAACTACAGGTAGTTCCTGACCTACGAACGACCCGCCAATACGAACGGCATGGATTCTGTGTTTCCATAGGAACAAGTAAAAAAAAAATCAGATTGTAGAAAATTGATTTAAAAAATTCTAAGAAAAAAATGGCTTTTAAACATGTATAAGCAGGTACAGAGGGCAGAGGTGACACAGAGGGGGACACTGGAGGCACAGGGGGGCACAGAGGAGGTACAGGGGACACAGATGGCACAATGTTCCAACTTAAGAACAGATTCAGGTTAAGAATGAACCTACAGTCCCTATTTCGTTCGTTAACCGGGGACTACCTGTATACTGCTAGGTTATCTATTAATACTATCTATTATTACTATTATTTGACCTGTCCTTGTACATGGAGTATACATTTGCTAGTTAATGGTGTATGTTTTATATTTTTATTTTTAAATGTGCGTCTCTAAAATCACACTAAAATTGTTTATTTGGAAAGGAAAACAAAACAAATAAAACACATTGTGAACAATTAAGGATGTGAACAGCCAATTATATGAAGTTCAGCTGACAAATGCTGCACGTACCAAATATTTTGTGGTGTGTAAGTGCTAATTGCCATGCTGCTTTCTCACATTGTGTAATTATTTCTTCACAATTTCATAAAACATATCAACAGTATTATAAATTAGTCTTTAAATGACGATATTGATGGTAATGAACAGAAAGGTGTTGATGTTAACTATTCAAAGACATTTCGCAAAAGAAGAAAAAAGGATTTTACAATGGTTTGATTGTAAAGGTATAAACACAACAATGTTAAAAGACATGCTTTTTTTGCACTTCTTTCTTGACACATCTACTGAAAGTAAAAACGTATAGTACTTCCTGTTATTAGAAGCTTATGGTATTACAGTATATTTAACATTGCTTCCATGCTCCTTCTTCTTGACAGTATATCCAGGGATTACAGCCTTGTAATACTACTGTCAATAGACACCAGTAAGTACTTCCTATACAGCTGCCCTGATTATAAATAATCTCATGCAACTACCCTCCATCCTATTTATGATGCTATCCTACAGTCATTGCTTTATTTACTTAATTCAACTGTCTTAATTACCCTCCTTACCTACTTTTGCTTTTTGTACCTGAGCAAACACTGTTAGGTCCTCCTATGCCCTCTTGGGCAGGGAGCCCACTAGAGATTGATAACTAGAGATGGCCCAAACAGTTAGCTGGCAGACAGTTCCCAACAAACTTGGGCTGTCCACCAATCTCGTTTAACGCAAATTTAAAAAAAAAAGATTTGTGTTCGCATGTATACAGAGTATAGCTAGAGCTGTGCTGTGCGGCAGTGAGCAGCATGTGTTGGCGGGTGTGCGGAGTGGAGGAGATCTTTAATCAAGGTCGTAAGATAGAGAATATTGACGTGGGAACAATTTGCACCCCTCTCCCCCTGATCCCCCCATACCATGAACCATGCAGGCTGGAAAAGCTCAGGGTGCGAAGCCCCGTGCGGATTGGACTTTGCATTCTGGCTATTCCAGCCTGCACGGGTGACAAGGGTTTAACCAGTTCAGCCTATCTGGACGAGCTTCCTCGTCCAGATAGGCACTGCTGCCGGCTGGTGCGCGCGATCGGGCGCGCCCCCGTGCGTGCTCCCGCTGCCCGCCGCTAGCCCCCCGATCAGTGAATGGGAATATAATTCCCATTCACCGATCTATCTTCCCCGCAGAAATACCGACGCTTTCTCTCCAGAGAGTGTGGTATTTCTGCCCCCAGGAAACATCTCCCCTGCTTTTAAGTTCCTGGATGCAAGATCGTTTGCATCCAGGACTTTTTTCACTGTGGCCATCTTGTGGCCAAATAGTAAACTGCACCAACATACATTTTTAATAAAAAAAAAATATTTTACATTTAAAATTAACAGTTTCCCTCCCACACCAAAAATTACCCACATACACTTTTTTTTATTAAAAATAAAAATAAAAAATACAATAAAAAAAAACAAAAACAACATAAATAGTTACCCAAGGGTCTGAACTTTTTAAATATGCATGTCAAGAGAATATGTTATTATATTATTTAAAATTATAAGCTTATAAATAGTGATGGACGCAAATTGAAAAAATGCACCTTTATTTCTAAATGAAATATCGGCACCATAAATTGTGATAGGGACATAATTTAAACAGTGTAATAACCGGGACAGATGGGCAAATAAAATACATTAGTTTTAATTACGGTACCATATATTAATTTCAAACTATAATGGCCAAAAACTGAGAAATAATGAATTTTTTTCATTTCTTTCTTAATCTTCCTGTTAAAATAGATTTAGAAAAAAATAATTCATAGCAAAATGTAGCACCCAAAGAAAGCCTAATTAGTGGTGGAAAAAACAAGATATAGAACAATTCATTGTGATAAGTAGCAATAAAGTTATAGGCGAATGAATGGGAGGTGAATGTTGCTCAGATGCATAAGATTTTTGGACTGCGGTGCTGAACCGGTTAAAGAGACTCGGGAGGGGAGACCCCACTTATATATATATATACTAGGCTACCTAAGCCCATTTAAAAACAGGCTCTAGGTAGTGATTTAACCACACCCGCCCACGTGCACCCGCCCGCCGCGCGCATGCACACGGCTGCCCTGCTCCCTGGCCTCACCTCCCGTCCCAACCACTTTCTGTACTGCGCACATGCGCACACAGTACAAAAAAGCTTCGAAAGGATGGACAGACAGGGAAAGTGGATGACGCAGGGACAGTTAGGTTTTATTGTATAGGATATAATATATACATATATATATATTTTCAAAAACTCAAAAGCTGTAAGGTCTTTTTGAAAAAAAAATATTCCACTTGTTCCCACAGCAGCCCTCCTTAACACCCTCTGCAAACTTGGTTTTTATGGCACCTTCAGTGGCTTTGCTATTAGCCGCTAAATTCGACGGCCATTTGCCTGCCATTTAAGTCTATGGAGCCTACTGCGAACAGCTGGTTCTAAACTAAAAGTGAATAGTATGCTTATTGTGTTAACAAAAAAATAAAAGAGCACATATTAATACAATATGAAGATATGGGAAAAAATAAGGACAGAAAAGAATGCCAAACACTAAAGCAACAAACAATACCAGGTAGGCAAATCAAAAACTAAAACTATCCAACATAACATTGCTTAAAGGGGAACTTCAGCCTAAAAAAAATACTGTCATCAAGTTACATTAGTTATGTTAATTAGAATAGATAGGTAATATATTCTCTTACCCACCCTGTTTTAAAAGAACAGGCAAATGTTTGTGATTCATGGGGGCTGCCATCTTTGTCATGGGGGCAGCCATCTTTTTGGTTGAAAGGAGGTGACAAGGAGCAGGAGACACAGTTCCAACTGTCCTGTGTCCTGATTACCCCTCCCAGCTGCACACGCTAGGCTTCAAATGTCAAATTCAAAATGTTAAAAAAAAAAATTGCACCAAAACAGCAGAACGAGAACAACATCAGAAATTCCATCATGCTTTGCACAGCATCAGGGGAAAAAAGCCCAGGCAGTTTTTTTCTGTGCAGCTAAAAATGAGGCTTGTATAAGAGAAACAAAGTTCTGATGCTGTGAAACTGTTAAAGAAACACCAGGCCTTTCCAGTGCTGCTGAGTCGATTTTTAGTCCGGAGGTTCACTTTAATGCAGCCTTGGTCCCTTCCAGTCTTATTAGGCTTTAAAAAAAAAAGGAGGGGTCTGTGGCTGAACTGAGCAATTATAAAGAGAACAATAAAAATTGTAAGAAATAAATTAGGCTGGCAAAGACTGAGGCTGAAAATCAAAGCCAAGGACATTTTACAATATATCAACTGTGTAGAACTCCAAAAAGATGAAGTAGGATACTCAAGGGTTGATTAGCAAAAAAGGGTAGCGCTATTGAATGTTTGCTTTGTTTCTGTCTTCAAAAGGGAAATGCCAATTGGACATTGGGAATGCTGTAGTAGATGTGATATACTTGGACTTTGCAAAACACCATCAATACGGTCCCTCACAACATTCTGGGGCAGAACTTGAGGATGCAGGGACTGGGAACGAATCTGTGTGCATGGATAAGGAACTGGCTAATGAACAGAAAGCAGCAAGTCATTGTAAATGATTCAATTTATTTAGCATGCTCCAATGTATTCATTCATTGCCTAGTAGATGAAGTACAAGGTAATGTTGCCATTTTGCTAATCATTATTAACAGGCAGGAATATAGTGACATATTGCAGAAGGATATATATATATATATATATATATATATATATATATATATATATATATATATATATATATATATATATATATATATATTTATATATATATTTGATACATGGGGGGAGGTAAATACTAGATGAAATTGAATGTAAAGCTATCCATCTTGCATGTATCAATAGTCAAGCACCATACAGACTTGATGATATACAGGTGGGGACATCAAATGTGGAAAGGGACTTAGGAGTACCAGTAGACAACTAGTTGACTTAGGGGGACTAGTTAAATAATCATATTTAATGCCAAGCAGCTGCAGCTAAAGCCAATACCATGCGTTAAAAGAGAAATAAAACATTGGGATGCTATTTTGTTCTGTTTACTTCTCTTGTAAGGATGCATCTAGAATATGAAATACAGTTCCTAATGGGACACTATAGCAAAATTTCTAAAAAAAAAAAAAAAAAAAAGCTTTATACTGGAAAGAATGCTAGAAGAAGGGATAGTAAAGGGGTAAGAATTAGTTAAAAAATAAATCATCCTGCTATTTACACATTCAGGACAGTGTGAATGTGAGAGCTCTTTGCCGATGGACAGCTCCTATCTGCCTGGCTAAGATCACAGGAGGAGACAGTTTTACTGCTTGAAATGCTGTTAGCAGCCCACAGTACAGTCTAATAATATTAGCCAGGCAAATAGGAGCTGTCCATTGGTAAAGAGCTCTCACATTCATGCTGTTGTGATTTATTTTTTAACTCATTCTTAACCCTTCACTATCCCTTCTACTAGCATTCTTTCCAGTATAAAGCTTTTGTTTCATTTTTTTTGAAATTTTGTGATAGTGGTTCTTTAAACTGCATTGCAGGAGAGCATGGCAGTTTTAGGGCAGGTGCAGAGACAACAAATTGATCAGAGGGATGGATGGTCTCACTTACCAGGAAAGGTTATTACGTAAGGGATGCCTTAAAGGAGAAGTCAGAAGGCAAAGGCAAGAAGGTTTTAACAGGCAGAGTCGGCAACAAGATCAGATGGGCAGTAGTACAGAATCACTGAGAGTAAGAATAGTCAGAACAAGCAAGAGTCATACACAGATAATAAACAATATTCCAATTATAATTACAGCTATCAAACAATCTATCACTGTGTGAAATCCCTGGTTCCCTCCCAGGTCAAAGCACACCGGATCTATGTAAGGTCTGAGCGCTAACACAAAGTATTCGCAACAGCAGACAAGTTGCGAGTGATTCAGCCAAGCTTAAGAAGCAGAGGAGACCCCTCCGGCATGCCCCTTCCATCAACCAATGAGAAGCGGCGAGCGTCTCCTCTGATGTCAGCCGACCGGCCGGTCAGCTGACGCGCCTCCTCCCTGCATAAAGGTCTCGTCTATGCACGCGCGCATGCGACAATGCAACCCTATGTGCTGCTGACAAACCCGTCCTCGGCATGCTAGACGCCCGAGGCCCGGATAGATCGCTAGGCAGGGAGATAGAGGCAGCTGCGGTGGTATCGCTGTTCACCGCAGCTGTCTCTTCCGTGTTTGTTACATAACCATTTATGATAATTAATACAGTCACATTTTAATCACCTTATGTTAAATATTTAATGATTTAACCATAACCGGGGATTTTTCACCTTATGCATCGGAGCAATTTTCACCTCCCATTCATTCGCCAATAACTTTATCACTACTTATCACAATTTATTGATCTATAATCTTGTTTTTTCCGCCACTAATTAGGCTTTCTGTGGGTGGTACATTTTGCTAAGAGCCACTTTACCGTAAATGCATTTTAACAGGATTAATAAGAAAAAAATTGAAAAAATTCATTATTTCTCAGTTTTCGGCCATTATAGCTTTAAAACAATCTACGCTACCATAATTAAAACCTATGTATTTTATTTGCCTGTATGTCTCGGTTATTATACTATTTAAATTGTGTCCCTATCACAATGTATGGCGCCAATATTTTATTTAGAAATAAAGGTTCATTGTTTCCGTTTTGCGTCCATCACTATTTACAAGCTTATAATTTTAAAAATGTTTGTAGTATACCCCCTTCAAATACATATTTTAAAAGTTCAGACCCTTAGGTAACTATTTATGTCTTTTTTTTTTCTTTTTTTTATTGTAATTTTTTTTTTTTTTTACCATTAAAAAGTTTATTTGGGTAATATTTTGGTGTGGGACATAAACAGTCAATTTTTAATGTTGTAAAATGTGTTTATTGTAATGTAAAAAATGTGCAGATGTAGTTTTACTATTTGGCCACAAGATGGCCACCTTCGTTTTTAGTTTCCCTCTTTGTACTTCTCGCTAAGCGGAAGTACAAGGGGGATGCAGAAATCTGTCCGGGCAGAAGAGCCGAAGCCTCACAGGTGAGCGCTTCAGTTTCTCTGTGGGGGAAAGGGATCGGTGATCGGGAACCATGTTCCCTTTCACTGATCCCAGGGCTACCGGGGGACACAGCAGGGACGCAGGGGCGCGCTGCAGAGCTGCCGCCCGGACGTGAGCTTCACGTCCGGGTGGCGGAAATGGTTAAAGAGACACTGAAGTGGAACAAAAAATAGGATACAATTAATTTTATGTGTAATACGTATAATTAATAGAATTTTAGTAGCAAAGAAAAAAGTCTCATATTTTTATTTTCAGTTAGTTTTTTTTATTAATGTAATTAACTTATTTAACATTGCATCATTCTCTAATATTTGCAATTTACACACACAGCAGTCTAAATGATTTCACAGAGCAGGCTACTGAACTTTTGAACTTTACTCTGCAGAAAAAAATAAAATATAGTGACAGACACTTGAAATAAGCTTCAGAAGACTGAACTCTCTTCAACTTTAAAAGTCATGGAGCTCAGATAAGATCTTTTGCATAGATAACAACTGGAGTTTCTTAACTCTTCCTGTACTGGAAACAATATTAGACTCATACTGTATCTCTGCTGCTAATGTTTTATTTCTTAGATGTACTACACATACAAATCAGTATATCAAGTTTATTTTCACTTCAGATTCCCTTTAAGTACTACAATTCTTTTTATTGAAATAGATTAAATAGATAATTGCAAAATTGCAAAGTGATAGATAATATAAAAATACATATTAATATTAACTGACATGTAAATGGGTCTACTAATTAATGTCAAATAGATGAAAACATAAGCTCAACTTCAGCTAAAAAAAATCTTATATTTGATAGTAAAGTAGTTCAAGAAGATCACATTATAAAAATAGACCTTTGATAGTTGCTACCCTGTTCAGTCATGTTAATGTTTCATAAAAATTAAAATCCTGTGTGTAGCATATCATTTGGAACATCTTAAAAATTATTATATAATTGATCCAATAAAAAAATGTGGCGACTAAAGTGTTAGGAGGCTGAAATTAAAGGATACCACAGCCCACAGGCTGTAGTAAAATAAATGCAGCATGTGTAGGGGAAAAAAAAGGACATACTCACCGCTCCCCTCGCTCCCAGCCGTTGGGTCCTGCTCGTCTGCTACAGCTCCTGGTACCGGCCGACTCATCTAACCCCTGACCCGGACATACTGCACTGCGCATGCGCAGTATGTCCAATCATCTTCCCTTCTGCCGTCACATCATGACGGCAGAAGATCGGACACTCCCCCGCCTCCTCCCTGCCCAGCGTGTGCGCTCCACTAATAAAGCTAGCGTGACATGCTGGGAGCAGCGATTTGGAGAGAGAGTGGAGGGGGAGTGAGTTGGGATGGACGGGAAGCGGGCACTTTCATAATAAGTGCCCGCTTCCCGTCTATCCCAACTCACTCCCCCTCCACTCTCTCTCCAAATCGCCGCTCCCAGCGTGACTCCAGCTAGCATGTCACGCTAGCTTTATTAGTGGAGCGCACACGCTGGGCAGGGAGGAGGCGGGAGAGAGGGAAGATGATTGTACCTACTGCGCATGCGCAGTGCAGTATGTCCGGGTCAGGGGTCAGATGAGTCGGCCGGTACCGGGAGCTGTAGCAGACGAGCGGGACCCGACGGCTGGGAGCGAGGGGAGCGGTGAGTATGTCCTTTTTTTCCCCTACACATGCTGCATTTATTTTACCACAGCCTGTGGTATCCTTTAAACATTGAATTAGGGTTTAATGGGGACATTTCCCAACCAACATTCACAAAAAAAAAAAAAAAAAGTACAAGCACACACTTGACCCCATGCAGTAACATATTAGGAATTCACTTTGTAATGTTTACCCCCAAACAAATATGTATTTTCCAGGCAATTTCTGCACGTATAGTCAGCAGCTCACTGGTGATGGGGTTTTTATACATGTATGTTGTCAGAGTGAAATGTTTCTTTAAAAAAAATGCAACTTTTTTATGAATAGGTCCTTTTTTTAACCACTTTATCCCCAGCCGTACGGATTTCTCCATCCCTTTTCCACCCTGTTACCACCAAGGGACAGAGAAATCCGTACCTGATGCCGCTCCTGCCGCTGTCCGCACTCCCGCTCGCTCTCCCGCGCTCCCCCGCGCTCATGCACGCCGCCGCCCGCTTGCCCCGGAGATCAATGAACGGGAAAAACCTTTCCCGTTCATTGATCTAAGCCCCCCACAATGATCAGCTGCTTCTATGAGAAGCAGCGCAATCATTGTGAAAAAAAAGTTGCCCAGCCTCCCCGAACTTCCTGCAAGCGTACTACCTGTACGCTTGCAGGTCGCATAAACAAGAACTCACTGTTATAGTGTAAATAGTAAAACTACACCCTAAAGCATTTTACATATACAAATACATTAGCTATACATTTAACATTAACTCATTACCTCCCACACTCGCCAATTTTTTTTTTTTTTTTGTAATTAAAAAATACAATAAAAAAAAATACATAAATTGTTACCTTAGGGACTGAACTTTTTAAATATTTATGTCAAGAGGGTATAACACTGTTACTTTATAAACTATGGGCTTGTAATTAGGGATGGACGCAAAACTGAAAAAAATGCACCTTTATTTCCAAATAAAATATTGGCAACAAACATTGTGATAGGGACATAATTTAAATGGTTTTATAACCGGGACAAATGGGTTTTTATTACAGTAGCATGCATTATTTAAAAACTATAACATTTAGAATAAATTAATTCTTGGCATAATGTCCCACCTAAAGAAAGCCTAATTGGTGGCGAAAAAAAACAAGATATAGTTAATTTCATTGTGATAAGTAATGATAAAGTTATAGATGAATGAATGGAAGGAGCGCTGAAAAGTGAAAATTGCTCTGGTGTTCAAGGGGTAAAACCCCTCAGTGGTGAAGTGGTTAATTATTAGTAAAAATACAGCCTCCTTCTCACATCCGTCCTTTAGCAACATTTAATCTCTTGAGGACTGCTGTGTTAAACCCATTTTTTGCTATATGGGCCACTGCAGCTTTAAGGCCTAGCTGCAGGGCCACACAACTCGGCTCACAAGTGACCCCCCCCCCAACTTTTCTCCCCACCATCAGAGCTCTTTGTTGGTGGGGTCTGACTGCTCCCCCAGTGTTTATTTTTTTTTATAAATATTTATGTGTTGTTTTTTTTTTATAAAATGTACTATTTTTTTTTTTTATACTCAAATCCTTTCCCCCAGCAAGCCAATGGTTGAGATCGGCTGTCATAGGCTTCAGCCTATGAGAGCGTATTGCTCTACTGTGTCCCAGGGGGACAGCCAGTTCAAACGGCTGTCCACAGTACAGCACTGCCTTAGATCGCAGCGCTGTACTATGTTAATAGTTTCGCCATTGGCGTGACGCGGTCGGCAAGTGGTTAAGGTCTTTCATAAAAAGTTTCTGGTGTGACTGCCTAATAAGAGTAATGGTACTATTGCTGCCAGCAGTACAAAGATATAGATCTGAGACAAAGGTTTTTATCCAGTTCTATTCCCCTACATATTCCAAATGTCTATTGTCCTCACCTCCCCTTGGCCTGTTGAGATCTCTGCCTCAGATAGTGACTGAACATGCCTGTATTAAAGTGGAACTTAATTCAGAACTTCTTCTCTGCTGTTAAAGATAACCCACTGCATAATATGCTTTGGGGGAGGGGGGGATCTTCATTACAATTCGTGGAAATCCTATAAAAAAGACCCTTAATCCATCAAAATAGGCACCTAAGAATAAACTCTAAGCGTTTGGTTTGCTCTAGGAATAGAGGGGGTCTTGGTGTTCCCAATTGTCCAATTATTATAAAGCAGCTCAGATGGCCCTTCTAGTATTGGTGAATGTCTCCTGCTCCACTCCGGCTTGGGTACAACTTAAGACTGATTTAACATAACCATTTTCTATGAGGGGTATGATGTGGGCATATGAATTTGATCTACCCATGTTTAAAGCTACATCTCCAGTGTCTGCCCACTCATTCCTGTTATGGAAAACCTTTCATTTCAAATATTCTTAGTCATAAAGGTCTTTCCTGGCAGAATTTTTTCATCCCCCCAACTTCCTGATTGTGATCCCAAAGCCTTTAAATGGTGATACAATAAATAATTGCATATAACAGGCTAATTCATCAGACACCAAAAGCTAATCACAAAGTCACAGTTCATCCAGGACTCCTGACTGCTATCCTCAGAGAGTCTTACAATTTATCAAGTTCTCCTAACAACACCAACATTGAACAGGATGTTATTTCCTGCTCCCATTCTGACTCTTGCTGTAAAGATTGCCTTCAGGGAAATGGATTCATCTCAGAACTCTACATTGTTCTAAATGACCCCCCCCCCCCCTAATGATCCCCTCCCCCATTCTGATTTGCTGGTCATTATCATGTGTTAAACCAGTAAGTCACCAAAGCAATTTGGAAACTTACAAAGCTATCAGCTGTTCAAACTGATCGCAAAGTCAAAGTTTATCCAGGAGTTCTATCCCTATCCTCAGAGTGTTGAACTGTGCCACAGAGTGGAAACTGATCACACTTCTCCATGGGTTCTCCTAAGCATTGCCATCCCTAGAGATAAATACTACTTACAAAACTGGGTTGGTGACAGACAACCACAGTACTAGGCAAGTGAAGAATGCCTTCTTCAGACAAATAGGAGATCTGTTCCAGGATGATTTGATTTGCACTACCCTGTAAAAACAAAGAATCCTTTGGATAAATATCACAGATAAAGCTCTAGGGGAAGGGGAGAACTGCACCCAAATTGAAAAGAGGCTCTGCAACGGTTGTATGGAATCAATTGTGAATGGATAATTAAACAGTCTTACCTCAGACTGAAGGTATAAAAATTTGTTTCATTTTGATTAAGTCTTTAGGGAAATACTGTGCTCCACTGGACTCACACACTTTCAATATCAGGGGATCGCAGTAATGAAAAGGTTCGCTTCACCTCTATCAATTATCTTCATGTAGATCACTGTGCATGCTTTCTTCATTGTAAATAATCACAAACTGCACATAGTGCCCAGTACTGCTTGTATCCAGCTGTAAATTGCACCATGTGCCACACACCAGGGGTAGTGCCACCACCTTATGAGGAAAATATGATAGATCCCCCCTTTGTGGTTGCACCCACCAGAGGCACGTCTTGAACTATTGCGTATCTCATCCACACTGCTTGCCAGCCAAGGAGTATAATGCAGATGTAGAAGTAAATCCTTTTAATAAAACAATACCATAATCGCAGGCTCACAGTTAGAAGTATCGGCTCCACCGCGGACAGCACAGAGCCCCACGCTCCCACTGTTTCTCCTGCTTCCGGGTGACGTCAGCGTGCTCCTCCTACTCCGCTCTACCTGGGTGGAGACGGTTATTCTTCTTAGGCCCTATTTACACTTAATCAGTTGCTCTCAGTTATAATTGAAAGAAAACTGATTTTCAAAGTAATGCCCATGTATTCCTATGGCACCTTTCACACAATGCGTTTTAACAGAAATCTTTTTCACAATGCACTGCTATGGAAAAAATTTGTACCAACACTACTAACGCACACTAAGGCACACCAACCTAAGGGCCAATTTACACTTAATCAGTTGGTGTGCGTTAGTAGTGTTGGTATGCGTTTTTTTCCATAGCAGTGCATTGTGAAAACGATTTCAGTTAAAACTCATTAAGTGTGAAAAGTGCCATAGGAAAACATGGGCATTACTTTAAAAATCCATGTTCTTTTAGTTATAACTGAGAGCAACTGATTAAGTGTAAACGGGGCCTAAAGGATCTATTGGTTGGTTACCCTGCTTTATCTACTCTCTTTTGTGAGTACCAATCTACACCAATCTATATTTCCCCCATACACCAATTGGGCTCTCGTTGTCTGTGTATTTTATCTAAAAGGTAGCCACTCCTTACTTCCCAGGTACTGCCAGTGAAGTGCTTGTTGATACATTACAGAATAGGCAACTCAGTTAAAGTATTTTTTTCTTGCCTACAAGGCATTTAGTAGTATAGAATGTTGGAGGTAAGTGCTGCCACACAAGGATTTTTGCCATTCAACTATTTTGTTTGAGCTGGGATGCTCTACACCAATTGCATGTGCCATGCACATTTTGCTATTTCGCTATGGAACCTCACAATTTCTATTTACAATGTCTACTAGTGCATGAATTACTACTGCGTTTCCCCGAAAATAAGACACAGTCTTATATTAATTTTTGCCCAAAAGATGTGCTAGGGCTTACTTTCCCGGGGATGTCTTATTTTCGGTGAAACATTTAGCTAGGTTGTGTGAGACAACTGCCTCTGTTTATTTGCAGCCATAGGAGTGTCTCCTTCCCCAGAATGTAGATATACCCATTCCTGCTACAGCTACGGTTATATAACAGCACAGCTGAGTCTGGGACCAGTGCATTCAGCACCACATGCTATAGCCCTAGTCAGCATGCTTCTCGCTTTCGCACATAACAACCAACACCAAAGTGATAAGTGCAACCCTCCCAACTGATAACCCAGAATCTCCTCACTGCACCTGCTACTGATGCCGGATCCTGCACTTTCAACTCGTGTGCTCCCCTTCATTTCTCTGCCTCCATGTCTCATCATCATGGTGAGGAGGTGCTACTCTACCTGCAGCATCACTGATTGGAGTCGATAATCTCACAGACGGGACCATGGCTCTGTTATTGTGCAAATCAATATACCCGCTGCTACTCAGCGAGTGCAGTGATTGTCCCAGTAAAAGAGCCATGGTCCCGCCTTTGAGACCATAAGGCTCCACTCAGAAACATAAATTGCCTGAACTACAGATACCGGTTCCCATACACAGCACATCACTGCAGGTTCTGCTCTCTTTTACCAGCTTTGTATTGAGCTTTCTTGAGGGTGTCATGTGGGCTGCCACTAGAGCTTATTTTTAGAGGAGGGCTTATATTTCCAGCATGCTCGAATATAAGCTAGGGCTTATTTTAAGAGGAGGTCTTACTTTCGGGGAAGCACGGTATGTAAATATCTGTTAACAGATTACAGCCTCTGAAATCATCATACGCCTCAAGCATGAAGTTTCAACATCAATTTTAATAGTAACATTTATTTTAGTAGAAAAGTGACCTCGGCTCCATTCGCCAGCTTGACAGAAAACTGTACATTACAAGTCAATATGTTTTCCAGACAGTTTTTCCTTCCTGGCTTAAAGACAAATGAAGGTTTTACATAGCATTTTTGGGGACAAATTGTAAATGGAAGAGCTTTTTTATGTATTATTTCTCTGAACACATTCATTGTTTCCATCCATGCTAGCCCGATCATAAAATGTCATAGATTAATAGTAAGTGACATTTTAACATCTATAGCGAAAGGGATGACTGTTAGAGGAGAATTATCATATGCAGTGGGACCTATTAAACTTCACGCACAAATCATGTCTTTGTTCTGAGGATGTGTGATTGGGAACGTAAAGCCCGGCTGTCAGAATTTGTTTAACTAATGACTCAAACTTGTTAAAAAATTTAACTGCAGACTTTTTGTTTGTGCTTCAAAGCATTCATAACATTTCTTTTATTAATTTGTTTGTCATTCAGGATTTTTAAAATCTATTTTTTTCCTTCTTTTCTTAAGATTTGCTGGGCAAATACTATGACAATTTATAGAGAGAGACAATTTAACGTCTTTGTGAGGAAAGAACACAAACAATGCTGCTCATCAACATTAAAGTGCCTTCATTCACATCCATAAAACATGAACCGTGATGTTAAGTAAGATTATTATATTTGGCAAGGGCTTTTTTTTTTGGTCAACAGTTTTTCTCTAATTAAAACCAGATGCGGGCTTCGTAGAGACTGAAATACTAAAAATTCAGTTTTCTCCAATATAAAATACTCGGTTGCCTGTTATAATGATCATGTGCAGATCATTGCTTATGCTAGGGGCAAGACCTCCGTCTGTTGTCTTTCGCTGGTGAAAACCGAGGTCTCTAACATTTCTTATCATGTGGTTCCATCTGTCTGTCTCCCATTACTCTCTGACCTTAAACTAAACCCTAAATTGAACAAAGCAAAGCGTTCAGGTTAAGAAGTAAATATAAACAGTTTATAGATGCAAAAGGGTGACCAGAATACCTATTTTATGAACCAAACATGATTGCTAAACGCTACTACCCCTGTGAATTTAAGGCTGGTACACATCATGCATTTTTACCTCCAGATCGTATTCGATCAAGTGGTTAGATCAAGTGATTCAGATCTGACATCGATCGGCTATAGAAGAAAGCTAGTATACAGGCTTATGTGATTATTATTTTTCCGAATTCCAATTAGACTCGTGATCATTTTTCCAAGTCGGTATTGCTCAATAAATGGATTGAAAGGACATACAAAGAGAACTATAGCCAGTATTTTGATCAATATTCTCCAGAATGTTCCATCTGCTTCCAATCAAGAAACAGATCAATGAAGCTGAAATTGGTCAATGGAAATCAGTAGGCTATACATTTCACCCCCTCCCCAATTAAATCTTTTTATCGATTGGACATACAATCTGAAGTAAAAATTGCATGGCGTAGCAGCCTTTATACAACTGGATGCAGCTGATGGGTATGTCAATCAATTGTGACCAGGCATCCAAGGGAGGAAGAAAAATGAAGGGTCATTCCCAGTAAAATGTAGAAATCATGTGTGTTCTTGTTTTCCTTTGAGAAACGTGTAAACAGTGCTACTGAGCAAAGAAAGAAAAACAAGTTTGTTTGAAGTTAGTTTTGTTTGAAAAGACAGGTTTACTGAACAAAGAATGTTCAAATCAAACCACAATGGCAATACTGAAACAGAAGCAAACACAATATGACAAGCAACCAGTAAACAATACATATTTCTGAAAATGGCAAAATTACAATGAATAGAAATGCAGACTGGAAGCGTGAAAGAACATTTAAAGTCAGTTTGGATAGATACATGGTTGCAGACAAGCACTACTACACAATTAATTTTTGAACTTAAAAAGTTCAGTGTCAAAGGCAACACTTAAAATTTACACTAATCAGCATGAGTGCATTGAAATTTTGCCTTGTTCAGTTTTGGATTTAGTTGCTTTTCAAAGTTGATTTACAAAGCAACAAATTAAAAAAAATATATATTTGTAAAAGACAACCAACTAAACCCAAACTATTGTACCGCATTCAAAAATTAACAGATTTTTTTTTTAGTAAATCTAAAACTAGTGTGATGTGTTGATGAGTAACCTTCTTGTGAAGCGGTTCATGAAGCCAACCTGATCGGCAAACTTCTAGTGTTGCAGTTCACGGACGACTGGCAGAACCACGACAAATTCCGGCATGAATGCAGGTTCATCTTCTAAACTTTGCCCCCATCACTTGTGCCATCTGAGCCTCACCAACATGTGTTTCGGGAGCCAGGCTGACATCATGCCAGACAAAGGAGTGAGTAGAGAGCTGGATGGGTAGGCTGGATGAGTAGTGGGAAAGAGGACAGCCCTTTCATTAGCTGAGCTACAGCCAATCAGAGGACTTCTCTCCTTTACACTGCTCATACATATTGCCCAATTAGCTCTTTATGCTTATTTCTCGGCCTGGCTTGATGTCAGTCTAGCTCTGTGCATAGTGATGGGAGAACGGGCATGGGGAGGGGAAAACTTACCACCCCCCTGCCGAGGTGAGTGATAAGCCTACTAGCCAGGGGAAGGGACAGGGAGATGCCTCCTTAATGGTGTGAGCATTGTGCAATTACGTGGGGAAATGGTGAACCTGCAATTGAGCATTCGGAGACATGTGGGATTGTTAACATTCCTGACATGGACTTTTGATTGCCAACACTGGTATGACAGAGTCTGATATTTCTGATGTAGGAACTCACGTAGGATCAATCCCTCTTCCCCTATCCATGGACTTACATTAACATTTTTCATAATGTGAAATGTCAACTTAATTTAAATACTGTATATTCTCTATCTCATATCTTGGGAAAAATTACTCTCTAAATGTAACGGCTCTCGTGCATAAGAACAGTTGCTAGGATGTTCCTGTTCATTTGGTTGTTTATAGAAATAAAGCTCCTTTCATGTTTTGTAATCTTTCTATAGAAGAAATACATTTACACTTCCTTAAAACACCATGCCCTTATGCAATCCAAAATCAACTTTCCCTGCCATTATTATGGATTTTAGACATCATTATTAAGTTAGAATACTTTCATTTTATATGTCAATAACTTTTATTTGTTATGTGTCAATAATGTATATTTAAGTGTAAAAAATAATGTAAAACAAATACACTGTATTACACTTCAAAAGTGTATATGAAAAATAAACACTTATAAAGTTCCCAGCTCTACTTCTCTTAACCATAAAACACCTTATTGATCAGAGTTCTAAAAGTTTTACTATGTTCTCAGTGTCCTCCCTGACCTGTAATTCCTTTAAAATGTTGATCTGTTTTCTACTCCTCAGACATATTGCGTATTCCATAGAGGAAAAAACCTCACAAGCATTTATAGAGCCTGAGACATCTAGCAGCTCTGGACTTTGTGTCATCTATTTTTTTAAAGCAAGAACAATTTAAGAACAGTTAAGTGACTTTTAAAAAACTCAAACTTCCAGTTGCTTTATTGAACGCAAATGATCAAGAAGGTGGTTTTATTAGTGTTCTGACATGATTGGCCTGATTTATAAAAGCTTTAAGTGAAAGTCTTAGAAAAACATGTAGTGTCCTGGATTTATTGAGGGCTTGTGTGCATGGGCTTTTGACTCCATTCTTTATTAATCCAGGTTTAGTTTTACCATACTTCCACTGTACTTTATAAAAGTTGACCTAGTTTGTCTTTAGTTTGAGGTTTCTTTTTAAGTTGCATTTATCTTAAAGCATACCTAAAGTGAAATTTAATAATAATAAAAAAAATGTTTCAGTGGTGGGGTGCCTCTGGACATTCCAGAGGTTTCCCAATCCCTGTTCCTCTTGCACCACAATTTAGCACACAGTATTGCATCACTTGGAATATGTATGCTGAAGAAGAACATCCTGATGAGTGACATCAAATAGGCATTAGACGGTCTTGCTAATTACAAGGCTCTAGGAAGTGATGCAATTCCAGAGTGCTGTTGGAAAACACATTTGACAAGGGCTTATAAAATATGCATTTCATGGCTGTTCTCCCACCATGCACAAGCCTATATGTACTGGCCATGCACTAGTAAGGTGAGGTTCTCACATGCTCAGTAGAAGGAATGGGGAGAATAATGCAGCACCTGTATAATGGCAATACAGTGATAGGGCCAAGACCAACTATGGGTGGGGCCAAATAATTGGCATACAAAAGTACCTAAGCTTACAAAACATGTTGTGTAGAAACACAAAACACGTGTTATGCTACACATGCTTCACCAAATCATGTACATTCATTATGCAATCAAATAAAATTCATTATGTTTCCCTCATTTGCAGTGCAGTTATCATGTCCTCCATGAAGCCTAATGTAGTCATCATGGGCAGACATAATACTCCCCCATAACAAGAACAGCCACAATTTCCTTTTATATAACAGGTCCAAACAGAGCATGTATAATTTTGGTACGCACATCTGCTCTCCCCTGTCAACTGTCATAGCCCTAATCTAGTTATTCTTGTTGATGCTAAACTCTAATCTGCCATCCGTACAATATTCCCATTCTTTGTGCCCAACCCTATCCTTCTCCAATGTAAAATCCTAACTGATCATAGGCATCTCCAATCTACTCTAAAAAAAATAATCAATAAAATAATGCAATACAATACAGTTTGTGAAGCGCTTTTCCCCCATAGGACTCAAAGCGCATAGTTATGTCTCAGCTCAAGACAAGGTTGCAGGCTGGACCGTGTTACAGAGGGAATAGTCAGGTGTTCATATATGCCAGACTAAAGAGTTGGGTTTTCAGTTTGGACTTAAATACTTCAAGGGATGGAGCTGTCCTGATTGGGTGTGGCAGGGAGCTCCAAGGTGTAAGGGCAGCATGACAGACAGCTCTGTCTCCAAAGGTTTTGAGGTGGACTCTGGGGAGTGACCAAAGCATTACATTGTTTTGATTTAAGAGTGTGGGGAGTGTGATGCAGCTGCAACAAGTCCTTCTGGTATTCAGGGCCCAGATTGTGCAAGGATTTTAATGTTTAACCCCCTCCCTGATACGTAGCACTAAGACTACCTTTACAGTAGGGCATTGTGGTGCAATGTATGTTTTCTGGGATGTGGGAGGAAACCAGAGTGCCCTGAGTAAACCCTTTGCACCACAATTTAGCACACAGTATTGCATCACTTGGAATATGTATGCTGAAGAAGAACATCCTGATGAGTGACATCAAATAGGCATTAGAAGGTCTTGCTAATTACAAGGCTCTAGGAAGTGATGCAATCCCAGAGTGCTGTTGGAAATTTGCAATCAAATATGGAAAACATAAGCATGGCCTCTGCACTGGAAAAGGTTAGTTTACATTCCAATCCCAAAAAAGGGCAATGCCAGACTACTCGAATTATTGGACAATCACATGTACAAGCTGGTTTTTGAAGAGTGAGAAGCACAATTATGTCAGGAACCGGCCGGCGGCACGCCTGCGTATACGGTTCCCGACTGCGGGTTTGACCAGATCAAGCGGGGAGCAACCTTATTCGAGCTAAAACAAGGCTGGGGACCATATTGTCAACATTCAATGGATAATAGAGAAAGCAAGAGAATTCAAAAAGATTTCTGATGGAAAATAGGAATACCGTGCCATCTCATTTTCTCTATGCAAACCAAGAAGCAGTTAGAACTGGATGTGGAATAATAGACTGGTTCTCAATTGGTAAAAGGTAGCATATGGTCTCCTTATTTATTTAACTTGTATGCTGAATATGTAATTCGGAAAGTTGGTTCACAATTTGTAAAAGGGTGCAACAAGTTTGCATATTTTCTCCTTATTTATTTAACTTGTATGCTGAATATGTAATGCGGAAAGCTGGTTTGGATGAGAATCATGCTGGAATTAAAATAACGGGCAGGAATATTTACAATCTGAGATATGCCAATGATACCTCTATGATGGCTGAAACTGAGGAAGAATTAAAGAGCCTAGTCATGAATGGCAAACAAGGAAGTGTCAAAGCTGTTCTACTGCTTAACATTAAGAAAACTAGTCATGTCATAAGCTCCAATAAACCATTTGCAAATAGACAGAGAAAAAAAGTACTGTTTAAACAGATTTCATCTTCCTGGAATCAAAGAACTCTGCACATCTGCAGCCATGGGATTAAGAGACACTTGTTGCTTGGAAGGAAAGCTATGGTAAGTTTGAAAAAAGATAGTAAAGAATACCAACAAAGATCAGGATAGTTAAAGCTATGGTCTTTCCAGTAGTAACATATAGCTGTGAAAATTGAACTATAAATAAAGTTGATACTTTTGAACTGTGGGTGTCGAGAAAGCTACTGAGAGTTCCCTAAACTTCTAGAAAATCTAGCCAGCCAATAATTAAACAAATAAGGTCAAAATGAGAGTCTTCACTAGAAGGGTTGATACTACTATAAAACTCAAATACTTTGGTCACATAATTAGAAGACCTGATTCTTTGGAGAAATCCTTGATGTTTGGAAATATAAAGGCAAAAGAAGAAGATTACTGTCGCGAGTGTGGCTGCGCAGCTCTAGGGCCAACCCCCTCGATCCACGCTACTGTAGCGTTGATCGGGGGTTGGCCCTAGAGCTGCGCAGCCGCACTCGCGGCAATGCGGACTGCGCAGCTACGGCCAGATCAAGCGGCCATTTTAGGAGAGGCAGGAGAGCCGACCCGGGCCGCGGGGTCAGGAGCCGGCCCGGGGCGCTAATAAGCAGGGGGACCCGGTGGATCGGCACAGAGGGCACGGACGGCGTCCTCCATGCCTTAAAAAATGATGCAGGTAATTAACTTTTTTTGCTCATTTGGCCTCGTAAGTCCTTTAAAAGACATTTTATTTATAATGTGGAAATATCACCATGGAGAAAACTTCAGAAAAACAGTAAACTGGATCAGGCCCATTGTGTCTTTTTGCTTGTCTAAACGCCAAAGGGAAGGGCTTATTTCAGTTAAACAAGAACACGAAGAAAGAAAGAAAGAAAGAAAGAAAGAAAGAAAGAAAGAAAGAAAGAAAGAAAGAAAGAAAGAAAGAAAGAAAGAAAGAAAGAGACCCTCCATTTTTGGGAATATTTGGTATACTGTAATATTAAAAATAAACAAACGATTCCTCCTTCGTTTTATGTTTGTTTCTCAAATTTGAAATAGAAATTGAGTGTCACACTGTTTTTGCATGTGTTAAATTCCATTGACATTGGTAGTCATTACTTTTGCAATTAAGTTTCACTCTTTTTCCAAAAGTAATAGTGCTTTTGCAAAAGTGTGTCAAGCAACAAGTTCTTTTACACACCCCAGTTCAGCACTTGTGGATTATATTACTTACACAGTATTACTATTTCTGCTGCTGCCTGATACTGCTAATGATGAACCAAAATGTGCTTATCTGTAAATATCTTGGCAATCTCTAAATTATTATTATTATTATTTATATAGGGCTAACATCTTCCGCAGCCCTGTATATTTTCTTTTCACTTAACTGTCCCTCTGAGGGGCTTACAATCTAATCCAGACCATAGTCATGTACGTATCATGTAGTGTATGTATTGTTATCTAGGGCCAATTTAGGGGGAAGCCAATTAACTTATCTGTATGTTTTGGGGATGTGGGAGGAAACCAGAGTTCCCCTGAGTAAACCCACACAGGCACAGGAAGGAACATACAAACGCCATGCAAATAGTGCCCTGTCTGGGATTTAAACTACAGACCCAGCGCTGCAAGGTGAGAGTTCAAACCACTAGGCCACCGTGCTTATTTATTACTAGTTGATGGCCTGGCATTGCCCGGGTATGTATTTGGCTGGTGTTGGCTCTGCCCACTTTTTCTAACCCTAACACACAATTACACAATGACCTAGTTTGTGAGTTTTGCAGTCTTTGGCATCAATAATTTGCACGGAAATTAAACAAATATGATTGACTGTGGCTCCACCCCCTTTTCTGAATTTGAACCCCAGTCACCCAATGACCAACTTTACCAGGTTTGAGGCTTGTGCTATTAATAGTGCAAGAATGACGGCAATTAAACATGAAAATCAATAGGCACATTTTGATTGGCTTTTGTAGGCTCCACCCACTTTCTGACCAACAGTGCAAAGTTTGAGAACCCTATCATTAACAGTGTAGGAATGGCTGTAGTTTACATTTTCCCAGTGAAATTTGAACTTGTCTCCACCCACTTTTGCATTTATCATATTAGTGAGATTTGTATTATTCCGAAGTGCAATGATGTAAGTACACTGCCTCATTGATCAGCGCCTCATTTTAAGACTTTTCAGGCCCTAGTCAGTTGTGTTAAAGAAAAGATCTACATGTCAGCTTACTGCCCATACACTTCTATGGGCCTGTTCACAGTAACGGATCGCGTTATTCTAAAGTGCTGCATGCAAGCTTTGTATTTAAGTCAATGGCCAGTCTCCATTGCAATTCACACATTATAATATGTGAGTTATGCAACTGACTAGTGTTGGGCGAACATCTAGATGTTCGGGTTCGGGCCGAACAGGCCGAACATGGCCGCGATGTTCGGGTGTTCGACCCGAACTCCGAACATAATGGAAGTCAATGGGGACCCGAACTTTTGTGGTTTGTAAAGCCTCCTTACATGCTACATACCCCAAATTTACAGGGTATGTGCACCTTGGGAGTGGGTACAAGAGGAAAAAAAAATTTAGCAAAAAGAGCTTATAGTTTTTGAGAAAATCGATTTTAAAGTTTCAAAGGGAAAACTGTCTTTTAAATGCGGGAAATGTCTGTTTTCTTTGCACAGGTAACATGCTTTTTGTCGGCATGCAGTCATAAATGTAATACATATAAGAGGTTCCAGGAAAAGGGACCGGTAATGCTAACCCAGCAGCAGCACACGTGATGGAACAGGAGGAGGGTGGCGCAGGAGGAGAAGGCCACGCTTTGAGACACAACAACCCAGGCCTTGCATGAGGACAAGAAGCGTGCGGATAGCATGCTTTGTACCACCATGCAGTCATAAATGTAATAAAGATAAGTGGTTCAATAAACAGGGACCACGCGGCAACGCTAACCCAGCAGCAGCACACGTGATGGAACAGGAGGAGGCGCAGGAGGAGAAGGCCACGCTTTGTGAGACACAACAACCCAGGCCTTGCATGAGGACAAAAAGCGTGCGGATAGCATGCTTTGTACCGCCATGTAGTCATAAATGTAATAAAGATAAGAGGTTCCATAAACAGGGACCGGCAACGGTAACCCAGCAGCAGCAGCAGCAGCAGCAGCACACGTGATGGAACAGGAGGAGGCGCAGGAGGAGAAGGCCACGCTTTGTGAGACACAACAACCCAGGCCTTGCATGAGGACAAAAAGCGTGCGGATAGCATGCTTTGTACCGCCATGTAGTCATAAATGTAATAAAGATAAGAGGTTCCATAAACAGGGACCGGCAACGGTAACCCAGCAGCAGCAGCAGCAGCAGCAGCACACGTGATGGAACAGGAGGAGGCGCAGGAGGAGAAGGCCACGCTTTGTGAGACACAACAACCCAGGCCTTGCATGAGGACAAAAAGCGTGCGGATAGCATGCTTTGTACCGCCATGTAGTCATAAATGTAATAAAGATAAGAGGTTCCATAAACAGGGACCGGCAACGGTAACCCAGCAGCAGCAGCAGCAGCACACGTGATGGAACAGGAGGAGGCGCAGGAGGAGAAGGCCACGCTTTGTGAGACACAACAACCCAGGCCTTGCATGAGGACAAAAAGCGTGCGGATAGCATGCTTTGTACCGCCATGTAGTCATAAATGTAATAAAGATAAGAGGTTCAATAAACAGGGACCACGCGGCAACGCTAACCCAGCAGCAGCAGCAGCACACGTGATGGAACAGGAGGAGGCGCAGGAGGAGAAGGCCACGCTTTGTGAGACACAACAACCCAGGCCTTGCATGAGGACAAAAAGCGTGCGGATAGCATGCTTTGTACCGCCATGTAGTCATAAATGTAATAAAGATAAGAGGTTCCATAAACAGGGACCGGCAACGGTAACCCAGCAGCAGCAGCAGCAGCAGCAGCACACGTGATGGAACAGGAGGAGGCGCAGGAGGAGAAGGCCACGCTTTGTGAGACACAACAACCCAGGCCTTGCATGAGGACAAAAAGCGTGCGGATAGCATGCTTTGTACCGCCATGTAGTCATAAATGTAATAAAGATAAGAGGTTCCATAAACAGGGACCGGCAACGGTAACCCAGCAGCAGCAGCAGCAGCAGCAGCACACGTGATGGAACAGGAGGAGGCGCAGGAGGAGAAGGCCACGCTTTGTGAGACACAACAACCCAGGCCTTGCATGAGGACAAAAAGCGTGCGGATAGCATGCTTTGTACCGCCATGTAGTCATAAATGTAATAAAGATAAGGGGTTCCATAAACAGGGACCGGCAACGGTAACCCAGCAGCAGCAGCAGCAGCACACGTGATGGAACAGGAGGAGGCGCAGGAGGAGAAGGCCACGCTTTGTGAGACACAACAACCCAGGCCTTGCATGAGGACAAAAAGCGTGCGGATAGCATGCTTTGTACCGCCATGTAGTCATAAATGTAATAAAGATAAGAGGTTCAATAAACAGGGACCACGCGGCAACGCTAACCCAGCAGCAGCAGCAGCAGCAGCACACGTGATGGAACAGGAGGAGGCGCAGGAGGAGAAGGCCACGCTTTGTGAGACACAACAACCCAGGCCTTGCATGAGGACAAAAAGCGTGCGGATATAGCAGCAATGCTTTTTGCCGCCATGCAGTCATAAATGTAATACAGATGAGAGGTTCAATAAACAGGGACCGGAAACGCTAAACCATCCCAGATGTTCATCGGTCATGTTACTTGGTTGGGGTCCAGGAGTGTTGCGTAGTCGTTTCCAATCCAGGATTGATTCATTTTAATTTGAGTCAGACGGTCTGCATTTTCTGTGGAGAGGCGGATACGCCGATCTGTGATGATGCCTCCGGCAGCACTGAAACAGCGTTCCGACATAACGCTGGCTGCCGGGCAAGCCAGCACCTCTGTTGCGTACATTGCCAGTTCGTGCCAGGTGTCTAGCTTCATGCCCGGTTTCAGGTCCAGCGGTGCCAGCCACAAATCCGTCTGTTCCTTTATTCCCCTCCAAATTTCCTCCCCTGTGTGCTGCTTATCCCCAAGGCAGATCAGCTTCAGCAACGCTTGCTGACGCATGCCAACAGCTGTGCTGCACTGCTTCCACGATCCTACTGCTGCTGGTGCTGGGTTAGCATTTCCGGATGAGGTACAGCTTTGAGATGCGTTGGAGGAGAAGGAGTCAGAGAGGTAGGTGCTGCTGTTGTTATCCAGCTGTTTGCGGCGTGGGCAACACCCGCGCCGTAGCAGGTGAGGAATCGCTGCCAGGCTCCACAAGGTTCACCCAGTGCGCGGTAAGGGAGATGTATCGACCCTGGCCGAACGCACTCGTCCAGGTGTCAGTGGTGAGGTGAACCTTGCAGGCAACGGCATTCTTCAAGCTTCGGGTTATTTAGCTGACCACGTGCTCATGCAACTCAGGCACTGCAGAGCGCGCAAAGTGGTAGCGGCTGGGAACCACGTAACGTGGGATGGCCACTGACATCATGCCCTTGAAGCTGTTTGTCTCCACCACTCGATATGGCAGCATTTCGCAGGCCAGAAGCTTGGCTATGCTGGCTGGCTGTTACTGCCACGGCCCGGGGGTCATTTGCTGGCAATTTCCTCTTGTGCTCAAACATCTCAGAGACAGACAACTCAACCGTAGCGCTGCACACCGAAGGGCTGTTGGTTGTTGTGTTTGATGAACACTGGGAGACCTCAAGAGCACTAGTCCGGAAAGTGACAGTGTCAGCATCGTCTGATGTTTGTGAATGTTGTGAACCACGCAATGGCTGGGCTACTGCTGCTGCTGAGGCGGGTCTGGTGGTGAGTCTGGTGAACCCAAGGGAGGCAGTGTTGCTGGTGGTACCCTGTCCTGCCGCGTTTGCCCACAGAGTGGGATGTTTGGATAGAATGTGGCGGCTCATGCTGGTGGTGGAGAGGTTGTTAATACTTTTCCCCCTGCTCAGGCGGGTCTTGCACACCTTGCAAATCGCCATGGTAACATCCTCAGTGCAGTCTTCAAAGAAAGCCCAGACTTTAACTGGCTGAGGACTCGGACCTCGTGCGTGATGTGCTGGTGCTGCTTAACCCACTGCTGGACGCTTGAGAGGTCATCCAAGTAATTATCTGGTCCTGTTCTTTTGGATCTGTGAGGGTTGTTGTCCTGGACAACATGGGCAGTATTGAGTGGGTTTTCTTGGGTGCTCCCCTGTGGCCTGTACGTGAACCGTCAGGGGAAACACCTCTTCCCTTGCCCCTCCCTCTTTCACCGGATTTCTTCCTCATTTCACTTATCCTTAAAGTACACGCTGACTGGCAGCAGTACAGTGGCAGTACAGAAATGCTATACAGTGGTGGGTGAGCGGTGTACCACTATTGTCAGCAGTGACACAGAGCACAATGCTATACAGTGGCGGGTGAGCGGTGTACTACTGTTCCCAGCAGACACAGAGTGGAAGTAAACACAATGCTATATAGTGTGGCTGAGCCGTGTACACAGAGTGGCATTAAACACAATGCTATATAGTCTGCTATATAGTCACCCCGAACAGGGTGATGTTCTGCAGAACCCAAACAGTGGCAAACACTGTTCGCCCAACACTACTGGGAGGGAACGCAGATTTTAGTACCTAAACACACGATACAACATGTTTTCCGGGGTCGGACTCTGAGGCACATACAGATGGTCCCGATCATCATCCTCATCATACAACTCTTCTCCTGAGTCTGACCCACCCACCACCTCTGCCACCCCAACATCCCCAGACACAGACCCCTCATCGTCCTCAACATTAACTTGGGATGCTGGCCTGAGCCAGACCTCCTCCTCCACATCAGGCCCCATCATCTCCTCAATGGCAGCCCTCATTAATCGCTCTGGCGACGGACTGATGGACACAACGTTCTCCTCCGGGGAGGGCTGCTGCTGACCACTGGCTGCTGGGGTGGATGTTATAGCTTGCGTGGGGCGTTGGCTGTTGCTGTTGTTGGGAGTGCTGCTCACAGCGGAGGTCTCTGGGGAACTCATGTTGAGCTCATATAGTGGTTGACGGTGAGTGGAGTATTACTGATCCCAGCAATATACACACTGACTGGCAGAGTACGCAATGCTATATAGTGTGGCTGAGCGGTGTACACAGAGTGGCAGTAAACACAATGCTATATAGTCTGGCTGAGCGAGCGGTGTACTACTGTTCCCAGCAGAATCAGAGTGGCAGTAAACAATGGTATATAGTCTGGCTGAGCGGTGTACATAGAGTGTCAGTAAACAATGGTATATAGTCTGGCTGAGCGAGCGGTGTACTACTGTTCCCAGCAGAATCAGAGTGGCAGTAAACAATGGTATATAGTCTGGCTGAGCGGTGTACACAGAGTGTCAGTAAACAATGGTATATAGTCTGGCTGAGCGGTGTACACACAATGCTATATAGTCTGCTATATAGTGTCAGTAAACAATGGTATATAGTCTGGCTGAGCGAGCGGTGTACTACTGTTCCCAGCAGAATCAGAGTGGCAGTAAACAATGGTATATAGTCTGGCTGAGCGGTGTACACAGAGTGTCAGTAAACAATGGTATATAGTCTGGCTGAGCGAGCGGTGTACTACTGTTCCCAGCAGAATCAGAGTGGCAGTAAACAATGGTATATAGTCTGGCTGAGCGGTGTACACAGAGTGTCAGTAAACAATGGTATATAGTCTGGCTGAGCGGTGTACACACAATGCTATATAGTCTGCTATATAGTGTCAGTAAACAATGGTATATAGTCTGGCTGAGCGAGCGGTGTACTACTGTTCCCAGCAGAATCAGAGTGGCAGTAAACAATGGTATATAGTCTGGCTGAGCGGTGTACACAGAGTTTCAGTAAACAATGGTATATAGTCTGGCTGAGCGGTGTACACAGAGTGTCAGTAAACAATGGTATATAGTCTGGCTGAGCGGTGTACACAGAGTGGCAGTAAACACAATGCTATATAGTCTGGCTGAGCGAGCGGTGTACTACTGTTCCCAGCAGAATCAGAGTGGCAGTAAACAATGGTATATAGTCTGGCTGAGCGGTGTACACAGAGTGTCAGTAAACAATGGTATATAGTCTGGCTGAGCGGTGTACACAGAGTGTCAGTAAACAATGGTATATAGTCTGGCTGAGCGGTGTACACAGAGTGGCAGTAAACACAATGCTATATACTCTGGCTGAGCGAGCGGTGTACTACTGTTCCCAGCAGACACAGAACAGTAAACAGAATGCTATATAGTGTGGCTGAGCGAGCGGTGTACCACTATTCCCAGCAGACACAGAACAGTAAACAGAATGCTATATAGTGTGGCTGAGCGAGCGGTGTACCACTATTCCCAGCAGACACAGAACAGTAAACAGAATGCTATATAGTGTGGCTGAGCGAGCGGTGTACCACTATTCCCAGCAGACACAGAACAGTGAACAGAATGCTATATAGTGTGGCTGAGCGAGCGGTGTACCACTATTCCCAGCAGACACAGAACAGTGAACAGAATGCTATATAGTGTGGCTGAGCGAGCGGTGTACCACTATTCCCAGCAGACACAGAACAGTGAACAGAATGCTATATAGTGTGGATGAGCGAGCGGTGTACCACTATTCCCAGCAGACACAGAACAGTAAACAGAATGCTATATAGTGTGGCTGAGCGAGCGGTGTACCACTATTCCCAGCAGACACAGAACAGTGAACAGAATGCTATATAGTGTGGCTGAGCGAGCGGTGTACCACTATTCCCAGCAGACACAGAACAGTGAACAGAATGCTATATAGTGTGGCTGAGCGAGCGGTGTACCACTATTCCCAGCAGACACAGAACAGTAAACAGAATGCTATATAGTGTGGCTGAGCGAGCGGTGTACCACTATTCCCAGCAGACACAGAACAGTAAACAGAATGCTATATAGTGTGGCTGAGCGAGCGGTGTACCACTATTCCAAGCAGACACAGAACAGTGAACAGAATGCTATATAGTGTGGCTGAGCGAGCGGTGTACCACTATTCCCAGCAGACACAGAGTGGCAGTAAACAGAATGCTATATAGTGTGGCTGAGCGAGGTACACAGAGTGGCAGTAAACAGAATGCTATATAGTGTGGCTGAGCAAGCGGTGTACTACTATTCCCAGCAGACACAGAGTGGCAGTAAACAGAATGCTATATAGTGTGGCTGAGCGAGGTACACAGAGTGGCAGTAAACAGAATGCTATATAGTGTGGCTGAGCAAGCGGTGTACTACTGTTCCCAGCAGTGACACAATGACAGGGGGGACCCTGGCTAGCGTGGCTGGAGTGCGAACTACCCTGCCTGCCTACCCAAAGCTAAACCCACAGACAAATGGCGGAGATATGACGTGGTTCGGGTATTTATTTACCCGAACCACGTGACCGTTCGGCCAATCAGAGCGCGTTCGGGTCCGAACCACGTGACCCGTTCGGCCAATCACAGCGCTAGCCGAACGTTCGGGGAACGTTCGGCCATGCGCTCTTAGTTCGGCCATATGGCCGAACGGTTTGGCCGAGCACCGTCAGGTGTTCGGCCGAACTCGAACATCACCCGAACAGGGTGATGTTCTGCAGAACCCGAACAGTGGCGAACACTGTTCGCCCAACACTACAACTGACCACTGTGAACATAGCCTCAATCACCACGAAGCATAAGCACACAAGCACTTAAAGAAGGGCCAAATAATAATTACTTACATGCATTTTCTGTGTAGTTTGTGTTGCCATACAGCTAGAAAAGTTCAGCTGGGCTTAATCACTTCTGTCTTCACCCTAAAAAGTGGAAAAAAATACATTTTTCATGCGTGTATGTGATCCGAGTATAAACAAGTGAAAAACACTGCGTGAATTCCCCTGCCAATATAATCCTGTACGTGTCACTAATGCTGAAAATCCCAGCTTCTTTTATGCACTCACAGTCTCATCTTGCCGAGTTCCATTATCTGTCCCTAATAATGGAGATCTTCCTTATGAACCAATTTCTAATGGGAAGCAGACTGTGACTGTCCAGTCATTTTGCTGTATGAGGACAGGATTTATAATTGGCCTGTGCGATTTGGCTTTGTTTAAATAAAGGTCTTTGTAAAGAGAAAAAAAAAAGTGCAGAATTGTTTAAAAGGCTTTAAGGCTTTTGCTCTTTTTTTTTTTTTAAGCTGGAAGAAAATGTAAAATAATAAAATATCGAAGCAATTTTTTTATAGGGGAAAAATTGGCGAGATTGAAGAAGCAGGCTCGAAGCTCAGCAAATATTGAGAGAAATTGCTGCTTGGTAAAGAGCGGCTATCAATTTCATTTACTTTATGTTGCAGCTTATGCGGTATAGAAATATGTAAAGCAGTTATCCATTTCAGGCTTTAAGTCTGAATTTACCAAGTTCAGGCATCACTGCACTTGTCTTTTATCCTACCAAATGTGTCCTTTAAAGATATTATATGGCTTCACACCTGATTGAATAGTGAATAGAAGAGTATTTTTCAAGGCATAGCTGTTAGTAGAGCTCTTATCATTTCTTAATGTTGGAATTTATATATTTCAGTATGTTTAGACTGGTTTGAAAATATTTAAGAAGGCAGAAAAAAAATACAGTTGTTTATAGGGATAATAAAACTTTTTTTTATTTGTAATGAAGGTGAACCCTGAGCAAGCCATTTGTATAATGTTATTGGCAGGTCCTCATTTTCTCATATTTTCCTGGTTAAGCCAGGCTTTAATTCTCACCTTCAACCTTAACTATCCTGCTAAAAATCACACCTTACCTCACTTTATTATTTACTATTTGTGTGATAGATTTGATGCTGCATCAACATCCTGACCATGTGACTTGATTCCTGGAGAACCAACTCAAAGCTTTGTAAATGAGTATAGTATATAAAATACGGTATGCTTTCCTTAACCTCCCTGGCGGTAAGCCCGTGCTGAGCACAGGCTATGCCGCCGGGAGGCACCGCTCAGGCCCCGCTGGGCCGATTTGCATAATTTTTTTTTGCTGCACGCAGCTAGCACTTTGCTAGCTGCGTGCAGTGCCCGATCGCCGCCGCTACCCGCCGATCCACCGCTATACGCGTCGCCGCAGCCGCCCCCCCCAGACCCCATGCGCTGCCTGGCCAATCAGTGCCAGGCAGCACTGTGGGGTGGACCGGAGTCCCCTTTGACGTCACGACGTCGATGACGTCGGTGATGTCATCCCGCCCCGTCGCCATGGCGACGGGGGAAGCCCTCCAGGAGATCCCGTTCTTTGATCTCCGATCGCCGGCGGCTATCATGTAGCAGCGGCATGTAGCAGCGGCTATCATGTAGCGAGACCTCGTCTCGCTACATGAAGAAAAAAAAAACGTATTTGCTACCCCCTGGCGGATTTTGACAAACCGCCAGGAGGGTTAAAGAATCAGAATCAAAATCTAGATTTATTAGGCTTTGCACGTACAGGGTACAAATAGGACAGAACACACAGAATATAGTCAGAAGGAACAGAACATTTTTAGGTCTGGAACCCACTACAGCAATTGTTTTAGCATTTAGGGAGCACTTTAAATCGCTAGCACTTTCCCTAAATGCTCTGCCAATGTAATTAAATGTAACAAATTCCACGGTAGCGATTGCGATTAACAAAATCGCAATTGCAGGACATGCAGCATTTTGGTATGTAATATAAAGTAGAACAGTGCTGGAAAATCGAAGTACTGGCAAATAGCTGATGAATCACTACGCATAGCGATTTGAGTGCCATTTTAAATTACTGTAATCTGCAAAAAAATGATGATACATTAAAAGGACCAATCAGAACTAAAATCGCTAATCGCAAATCTCTACACAATCGCTGGCAAAATGCTTACACTTTTTAAAATCGCTCCAGAAAGCACCGGAAAACGCTCACAAAATCACTTACAAAATGCTAATTAAAAATGCTAGAGATTGTGCTAGCAATTTGCGATTTGTAGTGGGTTCCAGGTCTTACACATGCAGACTTGCAGAGAAAAACAAGGTTGCATAATTTACATAGACAAAAGAGGAATAGTTAGGCATTCTAAGCATGTGACTGGACTGAAGGCCACATTAAGTGAGAAAAATATGTCAATATTAATTTCCTTTTAAAAAAGGTACTTGACTGGAATTTGATCATCTGCAGATAACGCATTCTGGATCACTAACAAAGAACAAGTTTACAGATCAGGTATTCTGGACTATTCTGACCAATACCTTAACCACTTCCCGACCGCCGTATATACAATTGGCGGCCGGGAAGTGCACCCCGCAAGGACCGCCGTATAGACAAATGGCGGCGGTCCTTGTAGGGGCATGGGCGGAGCACACTGATTTACCCCCCCCGCGCCCCAGATCGCCCACAGCACCCATCAGACCCCCCCCCCTGCCCACCCCCCAGACCCCTGTTTGCACCCAATCACCCCCCTAATCACCCATCAATCACTCCCTGTCACTATCTGTCAACGATATATTTTTTATCCCCCCCCCTGCTCCCTCCTGATCACCCCCCCCACCCCTCAGATTCTCCCCAGACCCCCCCCCATGTACTGCATGCATCTATCCCCCCTGATCACCTGTCAATCAATCACCTGTCAATCACCCATCAATCACCCCCTGTCACTGCCACCCATCAATCAGCCCCTAACCTGCCCCTTGCGGGCAATCTGATCACCCCCCCACACCAATAGATCGCCCGCAGATCCGACATCAGATCACCTCCCAAATCCATTGTTTACATCTATTCTCTCCTCTAAACACCCACTAATTACCCATCAATCACCCATCAATCACCCCCTATCACCACCTGTCACTTTTACCTATCAGATCAGACCCTAATCTGCCCCTTGCGGGCACCCAATCACCCGCCCACACGCTCAGATTGCCCTCTGACCCCCCTTTATCAATTCACCAGTGCATTAATTACATCTGTTCTTCCCTGTAATAACCCACTGATCACCTGTCAATCACCTGCCAATCACCTATCACCCATCAATCACCCCCTGTCACCCCCTGTCACTGCCACCCATCAATCAGCCCCTAACCTGCCCCTTGCAGGCAATCTGATCACCCACCCACACCAATAGATCGCCCGCAGATCCGACATCAGATCACCACCCAAGCGCAGCGTTTACATCTATTTTCTCCTATTCTCTCCTCTAAACACCCACTAATTACCCATCAATCACCCATCAATCACCCCCTATCACCACCTGTCACTGTTACCCATCAGATCAGACCCTAATCTGCCCCTTTGCGGGCACCCAATCACCCGCCTACACGCTCAGATTGCCCTCAGACCCCCCCTTATCAATTCGCCAGGGCATTATTTACATCTGTTCTTCCCTGTAATAACCCACTGATCACCTGTCAATCACCTGTCAATCACCCATCAATCACCCCCTGTCACTGCCACCCATCAATCACCCCCTGTCACTGCCACCCATCAATCAGCCCCTAACCTGCCCCTTGCGGGCAATCTGATCACCCACCCACACCAATAGATCGCCCGCAGATCCGACATCAGATCACCACCTAAGCGCAGTGTTTCCATCTATTCTCTCCTCTAAACACCCACTAATTACCCATCAATCACCCATCAATCACCCCCTATCACCACCTGTCACTGTTACCCATCAGATCAGACCCTAATCTGTCCCTTGCGGGCACCCAATCACCCGCCTACACGCTCAGATTGCCCTCAGACCCCCCCTTATCAATTCGCCAGTGCAATATTTACATCTGTTCTCCCCTGTAATAACCCACGGATTACCTGTCAATCACCTATCAATCACCCATCAATCACCCCTTGTCACTGCCACCCATCAATCACCCCCTGTCACTGCCACCCATCAATCAGCCCCTAACCTGCCCCTTGCGGGCAATCTGATCACCCACCCACACCAATAGATCGCCCGCAGATCCGACGTCCGATCACCTCCCAAGTGCAGTGTTTACATCTGTTCTCTACCCTAAACACCCACTAATTACCCATCAATCACCCCCTGTCACTGCTACCTATCAGATTAGACCCCTATCTGCCCCTAGGGCACTCAATCACCCGCCCACACCCTCAGAATGCCCTCAGACCCCAGCCCTGATCACCTCGCCAGTGCATTGCTTGCATCTATTCCCCCCTCTAATCACACCTTGAGACACCCATCAATCACCTCCTGTCACCCCCTAGCACACCTACCCATCAGATCAGGCCCTAATTTGCCCCATGTGGGCTCCTGATCACTCGGCCAAACCCTCAGATCCCCCTCAGACCCCCTTCCGATCACCTCCCCAGTGCATTGATTGCATCTATTTTCCCCTCTAACCACCCCCTGAGACACCCATCAATCACCTCCTGTCACCCCCCTAGCACTCCTATCCATCAGATCAGGCCCAATACAACCTGTCAACTAAAAGGCCACCCTGCTTATGACCGGTTCCACAAAATTCGCCCCCTCATAGACCACCTGTCATCAAAATTTGCAGATGCTTATACCCCTGAACAGTCATTTTGAGACATTTGGTTTCCAGACTGCTCACGGTTTTGGGCCCGTAAAATGCCAGGGCGGTATAGGAACCCCACAAGTGACCCCATTTTAGAAAAAAAGACACCCCAAGGTATTCTGTTAGGTGTATGACGAGTTCATAGAAGATTTTATTTTTTGTCAAAAGTTAGCGGAAATTGATTTTTATTGGTTTTTTTTCAAAGTGTCATTTTTCACTAACTTGTGACAAAAAATAAAATCTTCTATGAACTCGCCATACACCTAACGGAATACCTTGGAGTGTCTTCTTTCTAAAATGGGGTCACTTGTGGGGTTCCTATACTGCCCTGGCATTTTAGGGGCCCTAAACCGCGAGGAGTAGTCTAGAAAACAAATGCCTCAAAATGACCTGTGAATAGGACGTTGGGCCCCTTAGCGCACCTAGGCTGCAAAAAAGTGTCACACATGTGGTACCACCGTACTCAGGAAAAGTAGTATAATGTGTTTTGGGGTGTATTTTTACACATACCCATGCTGGGTGGGAGAAATTTCTATGTAAATGTACAATTGTGTGTAAAAAAAATCAAACACTTGTCATTTACAGAGATATTTCCCCCACTTAGCATGGGTATGTGTAAAAATACACCCAAAGACGCATTATACTACTTCTCTTGAGTACGGCGGTACCACATGTGTGGCACTTTTTTACACCCTAAGTACGCTAAGGGGCCCAAAGTCCAATGAGTACCTTTAGGATTTCACAGGTCATTTTGCGACATTTGGTTTCAAGACTACTCCTCACGGTTTAGGGCCCCTAAAATGCCAGGGCAGTATAGGAACCCCACAAATGACCCCATTCTAGAAAGAAGACACCCAAAGGTATTCCGTACGGAGTATGGTGAGGTCATAGAAGATATTGTTTTTTGTCACAAGTTAGCGGAAAATGACACTTTGTGAAAAAAAAACAATTAAAATCAATTTCCGCTAACTTGTGACAAAAAATAAAAACTTCTATGAACTCACCATACTCCGTACGGAATACCTTGGGGTGTCTTCTTTCTAAAATGGGGTCATTAGTGGGGTTCCTATACTGCCGTGGCATTTTAGGGGCCCTAAACCGTGAGGAGTAGTCTTGAAACAAAAATGACCTGTGAAATTCTAAAGGTACTCATTGGACTTTGGGCCCCTTAGTGCAGTTAGGGTGCAAAAAAGTGCCACACATGTGGTATCGCCGTACTCGGGAGAAGTAGTATAATGTGTTTTGGGGTGTATTTTTACACATACCCATGCTGGGTGGGAGAAATACCTCTGTAAATGACAATCTTTTGATTTTTTTACACACAATTGTCCATTTACAGAGGTATTTCTCCCACCCAGCATGGGTATGTGTAAAAATACACCCCAAAACACATTATACTACTTCTTCAGAGTACGGCGATACCACATGTGTGGCACTTTTTTGCACCCTAACTGCGCTAAAGGGTCCAAAGTCCAATGAGTACCTTTAGGATTTCACAGGTCATTTTGAGAAATTTCGTTTCAAGACTACTCCTCACGGTTTAGGGCCCCTAAAATGCCAGGGCAGTATAGGAACCCCACAAATGACCCCATTTTAGAAAGAAGACACCCCAAGGTATTCTGTTAGTAGTATAGCGAGTTCATAGAAGATTTTATTTTTTGTCACAAGTTAGCGGAAATTGATTTTAATTGTGTTTTTTCACAAAGTGTCATTTTCCGCTAACTTGTGACAAAAAATAAAATCTTCTATGAACTCACCATACTCCTACCGGAATACCTTGGGGTGTCTTCTTTCTAAAATGGGGTCATTTGTGGGGTTCCTATACTGCCCTGGCATTTTAGGGGCCCTAAACCGTGAGGAGTAGTCTTGAAACGAAATTTCTCAAAATGACCTGTGAAATCCTAAAGGTACTCATTGGACTTTGGGCCCTTTAGTGCAGTTAGGGTGCAAAAAAGTGCCACACATGTGGTATTGCCGTACTCAGGAGAAGTAGTATAATGTGTTTTGGGGTGTATTTTTACACATACCCATGCTGAGTGGGAGAAAGATCTCTGTAAATGGACAATTGTGTGTAAAAAAAATTAAAAATTTGTCATTTACAGAGATATTTCTCCCACCCAGCATGGGTATGTGTAAAAATACACCCCAAAACACATTATACTACTTCTCCTGAGTATGGCAATACCACATGTGTGGCACTTTTTTGCAGCCTAACTGCGCTAAGGGGTCCAAAGTCCAATGAGCACCTTTAGGCTTTACAGGGGTGCTTACAATTTAGCAGCCCCCCCAAAATGTCAGGACAGTAAACACACCTCACAAATGACCCATTTTGGAAATTAGACCCTTCAAGGTATTCAGAGAGGGGCATGGTGAGTCCGTGGCAGATTTCATTTTTTTTTTGTCGCAAGTTAGAAGAAATGGAAACTTTTTTTTTTTTCTTTGTCACAAAGTGTCATTTTCCGCTTACTTGTGACAAAAAATAATATCTTCTATGAACTCATTATGCCTCTCAGTGAATACTTTGGGATGTCTTCTTTCCAAAATGGGGTCATTTGGGGGTTATTTATACTATCCTGGAATTCTAGCCCCTCATGAAACATGACAGGGGGTCAGAAAAGTCATAGATGCTTGAAAATGGGAAAATTCACTTTTTGCACCATAGTTTGTAAACGCTATAACTTTTACCCAAACCAATAAATATACACTGAATGGGTTTTTTTTTTTATCCAAAACATGTTTGTCCACATTTTTCGCGCTGCATGTATACAGAAATTTTACTTTATTTAAAAAATGTCAGCACAGAAAGTTAAAAAAATCATTTTTTTGCCAAAATTCATGTCTTTTTTGATGAATATAATAAAAAGTAAAAATCGCAGGAGCAATCAAATAGCACCAAAAGAAAGTTTATTAGTGACAAGAAAAGGAGCCAAAATTCATTTAGGTGGTAGGTTGTATGAGCGAGCAATAAACCGTGAAAGCTGCAGTGGTCTGAATGGAAAAAAAGTGGCCGGTCCTTAAGGGGTAGAAAGTCCTAGGTCCTCAAGTGGTTAACCTGAAGATCCAGCCTTCCTGGCAAGCAGTTAAGTAATAAAGATGACAGCCTCTGTTATCCTCTTACTTCCTATTTAACCAGTTAAATACTATGTTGGGGCATATTAAAAAGAGTGACAGAAATGTTCTTCTCCTCCTTCTCTTTCTGTGCTACTGTCCTTTGTGGATCTTGATTTGCTTCACAATATTATTTCATTCCAACCTATCAGATACATGACATTTTCAGTTTCTTATTCCTATCTTTCTAATATCCTCCAAGGCATCATCCAGCCACCTCTTTCTGGGTCCTCAGTTTCTAGCCTGCATTGTAATATTCTTTTTGCTAATGGGAATAAAAAATGAGTCAGAATCTCATCCTTGGCAAAAATACAAACACGCCAACGCAACATGCATGAGGCCAGCAGATCCAAATAACACTTAAAGTATAACCAGAGATTATAATTCTATTTGATCAAATAATAGAGGTAAAGGCCCAGACCCATCATCAGGATTAGTTTCATTTTGGTGTTTTGATGCGGTCGGAGCTAATACATCTTGCACAGACAATGGTGCCAGTGGCGTAGCAATAGGGGTTGCAGAGGTAGCCAACGCATTGGAGCCCTTGGGCCAGAGGGGCCCCATGGCCTCTTCCTCAGCCAAAGTATTAGCTGTTTATTGGTCCTGTGGTGGTAATAATCACTTCTATAGATGCTTTGAATAGTAGTAATCATTAACAAACTGTTCCTCATCCCGTTCTTGCACCTCTGACGCTGTGGATGACCTTGGCAGATTTTGTTGCACTGTATCAAGTGTTACATATAGAGTGCTTGGGGGGGCCCCATGTAAAACTCGCACCAGGGCCCATAGCTCCATAGCTACGCCACTGAATGGTGCATCAAAAATAGAAAAAATGCCTTAATGGACAAACACTTGAGCGTTAATAACAGGAGGTTTTGTACTAGGTCAGAGGTCCTGATCTCATGTGAAGCGCATAACAGCAGAAGAGGAAGGCCAGGTATAGAGTAGTGCCACTTGAGAATGAATCATAGTAATAGTAGCGCTTATAAAATGCACATAAACTAACCACTTACTTGCATCTGCATGGCATTACATCCCACAGCAGTAATCCTGTATCATCTGTAAATAGTGGATATTAATACAGAACTTGCCAAACATTGAGGAAGGAAGAGCACAGCAACCAGTGTTTTACATTTATTGTTTATAAATAGGTAGCACGAGTAGAGTGAATTTTCAGGTATTTTTGGTTTTAATATAAACACATTTTCTTAGGATTTTTTGGGGCTTATAAATGAGCGACTGTGCTCCTCAGCCTTAGGCAGTCCCCTTAGTATAGATAGCCAGAAGGTTCCCCCTAGATTAGGTAGCCCCTCTAGTATAGATAGCCAGGCGTTTCCCCATTTTAGATAGTGTCCCCTCAGTATAGATGTGCCCCCCTCTCCAAGATTTAGGTATTCACCCCTTCCCAGTATAGATGACCATTTACACTTGGGGGGGGGGGGGGGTGAGCAGGTAGCACAAGACAGAGGGAGGGGGGGGGTGTTGTGGAGGGGAGTCCAAAATGGAAAAAGTTACTTTTTCCATTGGATATAGAACAGGCACTGACGATGCCTGGTGTAGAATCATAATTCATAAGAATCTCAGTATATTGTTATAGAAACAGAGATGGCAGATATGACTCCCCCCTGGTTAGAGAACATAACACCGTGTTTCCCCGAACATAAGACACTGTCTTATATTCATTTTTGCTCCAAGAAATGTGCTAGTGCTTATTTTCAGGGGATGTCTTAAATGGGCACTGCATGATATGACCCATGCTGGCAGCCTCTGCTTGCTGCTCATTGTAATGTCACAGTGCCGATCAGGCACCTGTCATGTCATCCCTGCACACAGTTGATAAACCTGCTGTGTGCAAGGATGACATGACAAGTGCCTGATCGGCACTGCACGATGTGTCCCCACGCTGGCCGTCTGTGTGGACACTCTGTCCAGCCTCCTAGCCTGTCTCTCTGCTCCCCTGCATTAAGTGTTGCCCCCCTTCTGACATGTGGCAGCTCTGTCCCACCTCGTAGCCTGTGTCTCCGCTCCCCTGTTTTAAATGCCCCCCGTGTGGCCGCTCTGTCACCTGCCTGTGTCCCCCGCTCCCCGTGCATGTTACATGTAATGTCAGCCAGCGTGTCTTACTGTGTCTATGCTGCCCAGAGATCGCCGACGTCCTCGCTTCTCCCTCTAGTAACCGGCGCTTGTGTAGATGACGTCATCTACACAGACATGGGACAGACATGCGACTGGGGATGTAATGGGTTTGGGGCTAGGTCTTATATTCGGAGGATCCAGGGGAGGACTGGCCAGGGGGGAAGAGGGGAGATTTCCCCCCAGGCTGCCTCTCCTTTAATGATTTAGGGCTGGTGCAGGGCCTGCTGCATTCATGTTTTTTTATAAGGCAATGTGAACCACTAGGCTGGCTGAGAGAAATAAAAGGCCAATTAGCAATAAGAGGGCAGGAAAACTAGTAAATATACACAGCATGATGCAGAGCAGAGGCTTGCCTGGAGGGTCCATGGGAAAAAATTGTCTGCTCTCTCACCATCATATCTCCCAATTGTTCCTCTTTTAAAGGGACAATCCAGTCCCCACGGCCGGCCTTTGACCTGTGCGACCGGAGCGGTCGCTCAGGGCGCCGGCCTTCAAGGGGCGCATGTGCAGGGGTTTCTATTCCCCTCACTTGCGGCTCCCTCCGATCTCCGGCACTCACTGTCAGCCCTGTTCAGCTGTGGGTGAATCGGCAGCTGTGATGACAGAGGGAGCCCAGTGGTGGCGCTGTGTATCTCAAATACAGGAAGTGCTTTCCTGAATGAGCACTTCCTGTATTTGAAGTATACAGCGGCTTCCCTCACTCTGCCATCAATGCTGCTGGGCCACCCACCGCTGAACTACATGGCTTGCAGTCTGAGTGCCGGGGATGGAGGGAGCCACCACATAGGTGAACTTGTTGCAGCCCACAGGTCTGTGTGACAGGAGCACATCACCCAGCTCCCACAGAGTGCCAGCAAACTGCAAGCAAGGGGGACAGCAGAGAGGCAGGTCAGTCACTCAGGGGGCTTTACATCAGATCAAAATGCAGCCTTAATGGACCGGACTTTGTGCAGCACACACTCACTCACTCACTCTCTCTCTCCTCTCTCTCTCCTCTCTCTGTCTCTCTCTCTCCTCTCTCTGTCTCTCTCTCTCCTCTCTCTGTCTCTCTCTCTCCTCTCTCTGTCTCTCTCTCTCCTGTCTCTCTCTCTCCTCTCTCTGTCTCTCTCCTCTCTCTGTCTCTCTCTCTCTCTCCTCTCTGTCTCTCTCTCTCTCCTCTCTCTCTCTCTCTCTCTCCTCTCTGTCTCTGTCTCTCTCCTCTCTGTCTCTCTCTCTCTGTCTCTCTCTCTCTGTCTCTCTCTCTCTCTCTTCTCTGTCTCTCTCTCTCTGTCTCTCCCTCCTCTCTCTGTCTCTCCCTCCTCTCTCTCCTCTCTCTGTCTCTCCCTCCTCTCTCTCCTCTCTCTGTCTCTCTCTCCTCTCTCTGTCTCTCTCTCTCTCTCTCTCTCTATGGCTCTCCCTCTTCTCTCTCTCTATGGCTCTCCCTCTTCTCTCTCTCTATGGCTCTCTCTCTCTCTCTCTATGTCTCTCCCTCTTCTCTCTCTCTCTCTCTCTCTCTCTCTCTCTCTCTCTCTCTCTCTATGTCTCTCCCTCTTCTCTCTCTCTCTCTATGTCTCTCCCTCTTCTCTCTCTCTCTCTATGTCTCTCCCTCTTCTCTCTCTCTCTATGTCTCTCCCTCTTCTCTCTCTCTCTCTCTCTATGTCTCTCCCTCTTCTCTCTCTCTCTCTATGTCTCTCCCTCTCTCTATGTCTCTCCCTCTTCTCTCTCTCTATGTCTCTCTCTCTCTATGTCTCTCTCTCTCTCTCTATGTCTCTCTTCCCTTCCCTCCCTCCATCCCTATATCTGTTTCTCTCTCTCTCAATGTATATATATTTGTCTGTCTGTCCATCCCAATATTACCTATTCCGTGTGTGTGTGTGTGTGTGTGTGTGTGTGTGTGTGTGTGTGTGTGTGTGTGTGTGTGTGTGTGTGTGTGTGTGTGTGTGTGTGTAGGATGAAGGGGGGGGCACCATAATCAGGTTCGCTCAGGGCGCTGTAAAACCTAAGGCCGGCCCTGCCAGTCCCTCTTTGTGTGTGTGTGTCTGTGTGTGTCTGTGTCTGTGTCTTGGGGAATTAAGGTGACCATACATCTGTTGACTCAACTGTTTTGATAATTACTATCCAGTTGGATGAAAATTGGTACTGCCACAAACATGCCTAATCAACAATTTGACTGTTTTCAGACAGAAATTGGTTGAATTTGAGATGCTGGGGAATCTCAGGCTGATGTGTTTGATCCGGTGCTCAGTGGTAACCGTGTGCGATACTCACAGACAACGGACAAAACGGAAACCCCTGGCTGTCATCCCTCCAAATGTATTGTGTGACCCCCGATGCCTGAGAAGTGAGAATTTATACTTTACCTGTCATGCTGTCCTGCAAGTGTCCTTGCTGTATTTCCGTATGGGCGCTCCATGTGCCGTGCATGTTTGATGCCATTTGGGCTCAGGCTGCCATAAACATGGGCCTCTAGTTTGTGTTTTCCCCCCAGGCCTAAAGGTCCCAGTCCTCCCCTGGGAGGATGCCTTATATTAAATGAATGAATGAAATTTCAGCTAGGTCTTATAATTAGAGTCTTACTTTAGGGGAAAGACGGTACTCCAACCTTGAGTTCCACTTTATTTTATTTCCACTGTATTATCACTAAATGGATGCACTCCTTTTAGTTATACAGTGTCTTACTTCTGGATTTTCTGAGCACATTCTTATGCTTTATTTGGAATATAATATCAGACAAAAATTAGATCTGTATTGGCTGCAATGTATATTATTCCCAGTCACTTCTCTGGCATTTAATATAATGTACATGTTTTACTGCTCTTAATATGTAGCAAGAACATCCTGTATTAAGTTTTCAAGATGCTTGTTCTGAACTCCTAACTAGTGTGTTTGCAATTTGTTGCCAGCCAACCCCCTGCTGTTTGCATATAAAGTAGTTTAGCAATATAGAGGAGTATCCATTTAATATTAGCTTCTTCCTTTGGAGGAAAAGTCATTTTGGTTTTAAGAATACCAAAAGTTACGAAAGAAAAGTAGAGAAAGGAAGAGCATTGACTTAATTTAGCAAATTCAGCAAACTTATAGATTAGAAATAAAGTTGTTGTCAGGGATGGAATAGTGACTTCAGGCGGCATATTTATATCCAAGCATCAACTCTATAAAAATGCTGTGCTGTAATAAATTACTCACTACCAGCCATGACCAATCGCCATAACCAGTAGAAGTGTAGAGATGGATCAACTTTAATCACAAAATCTGATTTATGTAATTAAATGTTTAAAGTACTTCTGACCTGGTTCCCTCTCCCCCCTCCTACTTTAATATTGTTTAACCTTCTTGCCGGTTATCCCGAGCTCAGCTCGGGGTAACCTGCGTAGGAGGATTTCTCAGGCCCCGCTGGGCCGATTTTCAATTTTTTTTTTACTGCACGCAGCTAGCACTTTGCTAGCTGGGTGCAGTTTCCGATTGACGCCAATTCGCCGCTACCCGCCGCGCTGCCCCCTCCAGACCCCTTGCGCAGCCTGACCAATCAGTGCCAGGCAGTGCTGAGGGGTGGATCGGGATTCCCTCTGATGTCACAACATCCATAACGTCGGTGACGTCATCCCACCCGGTCGCCATGGCGACCGGGGAAGCCCAGCAGGAAATCCCGTTCTGAACAGTATTTCCTGCTTACTCTGATCGCTCGGAGTGGATAGGGGGATGCTGCTTGTCAGCGGCTATCATGTAGCAAGCCCTGGGCTCGCTACATGATTTAAAAAAATTAAAAATTAAAAAAAAGTGCTGCGCTGCCCTCTTGCCGCCAGAATTGTAACGGCAAGGGGGTTAATTACTGGTCCTGTGCCATCTGTAGTCCCTGTTCTGCTCAGTCATAATCTTCAACTGAGGCAGAATGTTGAATATGTGCGGGGAGGAAGTGACAGTTCTTCCTTCCCTCTGCTCATTTATAATTCGTCCCCCTCCACCTGCCGCTATAGTTCCCCTTATGATTTACTGCACACAAGCAGGAGAGATGCGCTGAGAGCGATCGTGTGGTATTTGAGGTCGGAAGGATATCCGACCTCAAATACCACAGAATTGCTCACAGCGCATCTGCCCTGCGTGCTGTGTGCAGTAAATCGTAAGGGGAACTATAGCGGCAGGTGGAGGGGGATAAATTATAAATGAGCAGAGGGGAGGAAGAACTGTCACTTCCTCCCCGCACATATTTATTTTATGTCTGAACGGGGCCGCAGGAGGCGCTGGAAGTTGGAGGATGGTGCTGTGTGCTAGACTAGTCCCACAGCACCAGTAATAAAACATTTTAAAAGTATGAGGACCATGTACCAGGTCAGGTGTACTATAAAGAAGGGTATAATACACTCTAAAATGTTGCTTGCAGTGAACCTGCAGTTTGTGTTAAATTAAAAACATTCAATTTTGACAGATCACCTCTCAGCTTCACTTTCTAGATTATCAGGTTTTATGAAATAGTGCAATTTTTAAAGAGGGCAATGGAATGGGTTGGCTCAACATTTAATCTCTTCAATACATACAGTAACTGCCAACAGATGTCGACAATAATATCTTTAAAAAATAGATACACACCTTAGTAGAGGGATGCCTATGGATAGATGAGAGGCTTCCCCAATCTTTTTGCACCCCTTTATTCCAGAGCAGGGTCTTTCTATACATACTGTATGAACATAATTTGTTGAATATGATTCTTGTGTCAGCACTTCCATTTGTGTACAAGTGAGGCTATACTGTGCATGCATGTTTATAGCCAATTGTACATGGCTTTTTTCCTCCATGAAAAAGTGACTTTGTGCTACTGGCATAGAATATACTTGCTTGTGCATGAAAATTAAGGGGTCAAGGAGGATCGGAGGAAACCTTTGAACCAGCCCCCATGTATTGGGTTTTCACACTTGCAAGTAATTCCTTTGCTGCTAGCAGTCATTTTACTTTTAACCACTTAAAGTAAACCTCCGGACTAAAAATCGACTCAGCAGCACTGAAAAGGCCTGGTGTTTCTTTAACAGTTTCACAGCATCAGAACTTTGTTTCTCTTATCCAAGCCTCATTTTTAGCTGCACAGAAGAAAACTGCCCGGGCTTTTTTCCCCTGATGCTGTGCAAAGCATGATGGGATTTCTGATGTTGTTGCTCTCGTTCTGCAGTTTTGGTGCAATTTTTTTTTTTTACATTTTGAATTTGACATTTGAAGCCTAGTGTGTGCAGCTGGGAGGGGTTATCAGGACACAGGACAGTTGGAACTGTGTCTCCTGCTCCTTGTCACCTCCTTTCAACCAAAAAGATGGCTGCCCCATGACAAAGATGGCAGCCCCCATGAATCACAAACATTTGCCTGTTCTTTTAAAACAGGGTGGGTATAAAATTCTATTCTAATTAACATAACTAATGTAACTTAATGACAGTATGTTTGTTTAGGCTGAAGTTCCCCTTTAAGCCCAAAGGGTTGTTTATTTTTTGCATCTGAGTAACTTTCACCTCCCATTCATTTTCAATAACTTTATCACTACTCATCACAATGAATTGGTCTATATTTAGTTTTTTCTGCCACCAATTAAGCTTTCTTTGGGTGATACATTTTGCTAAGAGTTATTTTATTCTAAATCCATTTTAACAGCAATATTAAGAAAGAAATAGAAGAAAATCATTACTGCTCAGTTTTTGGCCATTATAGTTTGAAATTAATACATGCTACCATAATTAAAACCCATGTATTTTATTTGCACATTTGTCCCGATTATTACACCATTTAAATTATGTCCCTATCACAATGTGTGACGCCAATATTTTATTTGGAAATAAAGGTGCATTTTTTCAATTTGCATCCATTACTATTTACAAGCCCATAATTTAAAAAAAATATATTAATATACTCCTTTAACGTGCATATTTAAAAATTTCAGGCCTTTAGGTAACTATTTTTTTCTTTTTGTATTAAAAATTGTATGTGGATAATTTTTGGTGTGGGAGGTAAACAGCTAATTATAAATGTAAAAAAATGTATTTCTTTATTAAAAATGGATGTGTGTGTAGTTTTACTATTTGACCACAAGATGGCCACAGTGAAAAAGTCCTGGAAGCGTGATCGTATGCTTCCAGGAAGAAGAATGAAGGCAGGGAACTTTCTGAAACTCAGGAAAACCGCAGCGTCCGATGAGATGCTGTCGGCTTTTCTGTGGCGGGCTTCGATCAATGAAAGGGACCTATAATCCCTTTCATTGATCGCTGGGCTAACGGCCGGTGGTGGGAGTGCGCGCGGCCCGCGGGAGTGTGCGCAGCCCAACTGGACGAGAATGTTCATCCAGTTGGGCTTAAGTGGTTACAGAGACTCTGTAACAAAATGGTCAGCCTTATTTCTTCTATCCTATAAGTTCCTATACCTGTACTAATGAGGTCTGTATTAGTGCAGCATTTTCAAGTGTCTCTGTAATATATCTAATCTTTTCTTCGTCAAACTTTGTTGACCCAGGGAGGAACGGGCTGCCTCTGTTCTAATGAATACAAGTTATGCACGCCCCCTGCAGGCTTTGTGTGCTTTGATTACTCCTCACAGACAGCGCCTCTGCTCTCAGTTTCAGCTTGTCTGTGATGCAGTTTGTGAGGCTGAGGGGGGAGGGAGCTGCCTGTCACATGCTCGGTAACTGTGAGAATCCCAGACTGGAGTGCAGATAATTCGCTATAAATGTAATAAAAACTTGTAGTATACTGTAACATGATATATATATATATATATATATATATATATATATATATATATATATATATATATATATATATATATACAGTGGCGTGAAAAACTATTTGCCCCCTTCCTGATTTCTTATTCTTTTGCATGTTTGTCACACTTAAATCTTTCTGCTCATCAAAAACCGTTAACTATTAGTCAAAGATAACATAACTGAACACAAAATGCAGTTTTAAATGATGGTTTTTATTCTTTAGTGAGAAAAAAAAACTCCAAATCTACATAGCCCTGTGTGAAAAAGTTATTGCCCCCCCTTGTTAAAAAGTAACTTAACTGTGGTTTATCACACCCGAGTTCAATTTCTGTAGTCACCCCCAGGCCTGATTACTGCCACACCTGTTTCAATCAAGAAATCACTTAAATAGGAGCTATCTGACACGGAGAAGTAGACCAAAAGCACCTCAAAAGCTAGACACCATTCCAAGATCCAAAGAAATTCAGGAACAAATGAGAACAAAAGTACTGTAATTGAGATCTATCAGTCTGGAAAAGGTTATAAAGCCATTTCTAAAGCTTTGGGACTCCAGCGAACCACAGTGAGAGCCATTATCCACAAATGGCAAAAACATGGAACAGTGATGAACCTTCCCAGGAGTGGCCGGCCGACCAAAATTACCCCAAGAGCACAGAGAAAACTCATCCGAGAGGCCACAAAAGACCCCAGGACAACATCTAAAGAACTGCAGGCCTCACTTGCCTCAATTAAGGTCATTGTTCATGACTCCACCATAAGAAAGAGACTGGGCAAAAACGGTCTGCATGGCAGATATCCAAGGCGCAAACCACTTTTAAGCAAAAAGAACATTAAGGCTCGTCTCAATTTTGCTAAAAAAAACCATCTCAATAATTGGCAAGACTTTTGGGAAAATACCCTGTGGACCGATGAGACAAAAGTTGAACTTTTTGGAAGGTGCGTGTCCCGTTACATCTGGCGTAGAAGTAACACAGCCTTTCAGCAAAAGAACATCATACCAACAGTAAAATATGGTGGTGGTAGTGTGATGGTCTGGGGTTGTTTTGCTGCTTCAGGACCTGGAAGGCTTGCTGTGATAGATGGAACCATGAATTCTACTGTCTACCAAAAAATCCTGAAGGAGAATGTTGGGCCATCTGTTTGTCAACTCAAGCTGAAGCGATCTTGGGTGCTGCAGTAGGACAATGACCCAAAACACACCAGCAAATCCACCTCTGAATGGCTGAAGAAAAACAAAATGAAGACTTTGGAGTGGCGTAGTCAAAGTCCTGACCTGAATCCTATTGAGATGTTGTGGCATGACCTTAAAAAGGCGGTTCATGCTAGAAAACCCTCAAATAAAGCTGAATTACAACAATTCTGCAAAGATTAGTGGGCCAAAATTCCTCCAGAGCGCTGTAAAAGACTCATTGCAAGTTCTCGCAAACGCTTGATTGCAGTTATTGCTGCTAAGGGTGGCCCAACCAGTTATTAGGTTCAGGGGCAATTTCTTTTTCACACAGGGCCATGTAGGTTTTGAGTTATTTTTCTCACTAAATAATAAAACCATCATTTAAAACTGCATTTTGTGTTCAATTATGTTATCTTTGACTAATAGTTAACGGTTTTTGATGAGCAGAAACATTTAAGTGTGACAATCATGCAAAAGAATAAGAAATCAGGAAGGGGGCAAATAGTTTTTCACACCACTATGTACACACACATATAGTGTATGTGTGTGTGTATATATATATATATATATATGCATATAATATGTGTGTGTGTGTGTGTGTGTATTTATACACTTAAAGATCACTTCCTGGTTAGCGGCCATATTTTTTGTTTGTAAACACTGCCTGAAACTGATGATTAAAAGCCAGGATCGCGGCGGGGAGCGGCAGAAACGGCAAAGAGGGATCCAGGAGATCACAGTGACTCGATTGGTATGTTTTTTATTGTACAAATTGGACAGTACAGATTCTCTTTAAAAAAGAAAAGTGATGCATAAATTTTAACATAATACGTGTAATTCATAGTTGTCCAATAAAACACAATGTTAATTATAAATATATTGCAAAAAAAAAAAAAAATCAGCTACCTTGGGGTCATTTTACTGTTATGTGTAGGACACCAAAGACAAATTTTAATTAGAATTTCTTCCCAGGGCCTGTTTGCATTTGCTTCTGAGAATATCCATTGGTCCAGATGAATGGACTATTGGGAAGTCTTGGTGGAAAATTCATATATCTAATACTGAAACGCCAAACTAGATTTCATTAGGTAAGAGAGTACAGACAATAGGAAAACATCTTTCAAGCAAGAGTGGTCATAAATTATGCATTTTACCAGTTTACCCTGTTGGGTGGGGGGGGCTGTTGGTCACTCTCTTATTAAAAGGGTGCCCAGATAGATAGCAGCATAAGACTATTCAATGTTAAACCTCCTTAGCGGTAACCCTGAGCTGCACTCGTGGTAGCTGCCGGGAGTTCCATGCAGAGCATTGTGCACAGCGGGTGTTCTCACTCCCCTCCCGGGCAATCCAGAAGTTGGCGGCAATTCCTTTTCCTGTCCACGGAGGCTCTGCATCCCCCTGGTGAGATTACCGACTGTCATCATGACGACAGCCAGCAATCTCATGATAGGGTATAGAGTGTCACCCATAGGATGGAGGGAGAACTGCAGTGCTGGATCCCGGGGAGGTAAGTAAGTGCAGGGGCTGCTCCAGGATCTCTTGTGGTATGATTTTTTTTCTTACTTTTAGGGTCTAAAAGCACATGAAAAAATTTGCACAGCTTTTAGACCCTAAAATCAGGAAGGAATCATACTGCCAGTGAGGTAAATTATACCTTCTTTTAGGGGCACACAGAGCTGAAGAAAGAGACTCTGACCTTAAGACAGGTGCATTTGAAGGGGTAGGTGGATTTTTCAACACATTGCTTACTCCCTCAAGATAAAAAAAAATTGTAAAAGCCAGTTAGATTTTTTTTTCACCCCATTATGTGTGCTTTAAAAAAATTTCCTGCATTATGCAGCATCAGCACAGCACATTTGTTTCATAAGTTGTGAGTGGGACTGGCCAGTCATGTAGTGTGATGCCTAATATACAGAATACAGAAAAGATCAGTTTATGCATGATTCCTGATGTGGGACTATGCAGTGTATGCAGTGCATAGGTAGGATGCAATGGCATGCTGCCCAGCAATAATGGACAAAGCATGCATCCCTCATTTCCCATACCAGAAGCACAAGTTATATAAAATCTTCAAACTTCCATGGAAATCCCAGGAACAGGAAATGTGAAAATCTCACAGTTAGGGAAAAAGTTATAAAAAAACCAAATATGTCAAGCTACTTCTGGAACCTAGCTGTATTATGAAATTAATATGACAGCGTTCATATCCCTAAATAGATTAACATGTACTCTGTAGATCACAATTTGTTCTCTTTAGTTTTCAGGAGCTCCCCAAAGGTCCTTCACCAGGCCTTGGAATCCATAAGTATGCAAATCATTGATAAATGGGCTTAATTATTGTCAGTCAAATATGTTTTGATTAATATGCAAATTACAGATAACATTTGGCTGAAATATAGGCATATTATAGGTACAAATCAAGGCACCATGTCTGTATTTTGACTAGAATTTGCCTGTAATCTTCATATAAATAAAAAAAACATGTTTCTGATTACAGTTTAAAATGGTACGAAACTCAATATTTTTTCTTTGCTCTAAAAATATATTTACAGCCTTAAACCGACTACCACAAAGAAATAAATTGTAGCAGAACAGTGCAAACAGTTAAAACAACATTTTGTTCTTCAGTGGAAAGCTCATAGCTTCAGTGGGCAGCTTCTGGCCACATTTCCAAGAGGTGATACCATTATCTTCTGTCTACATTCAGATACATTTAGTAAACATTAGCAAAGTGCTGAAACTGAGCTCTTTCTGCTTCTAGTATGTATGCAGTTGAGAAGTGATCATTAGATAGATTTTGATATATAAACACAGCAGCTATGCAATAAAATGCAATGGCAGCTTTCAGAGCAGATATACCATACTTTGGAACCTTGTAATTAGCAAACAGGCAATAATACTTGTGCACAAAAGCACCTATAGTAACAGTAAGGGTAATACAAAGTAGATAAATACATTTTCATTGAATGTTATGTCAGAATTGTATCCCACTTTAACCTACACCTTAGCATTTCATAGCCTCCGTATTCCTCTTGCTACAGGTTTCCTTTAAGCTTAACATCTGATGGTAGTATATTAGATTTTGGGACTAAACATTAATTAAAAGGCTGAATCCGGATTCTTATCCAAGGGCTTTATCCTCAACACCGTAGTCATACAGGTAAGAAGTTTCGACTAATGAATACTTATCAAAGGCTTCTCGGCTTGCAGATGGTAAATGTATTCTTTATTTGCAATATATTCACAGGCTGCGGATCATGAATTATTCAGAAGCCGTTACCTGTTACATGTGCTAGCTTTCCCCCTCACTGTCTAAGGGAAGAAATGATGTGTGGTATTTAGAAATAGAAGTAATTGTTCTTCCCAAAACCCAAAACTGCTTCCGACTCAGTGTTGTTCAGCTTAGCTGGACACAAGATATTTGACGTGTGCTAAGAACCGCGCTTGTTCCTAAGGATTCTCTTTAAGGATGTACTGTGATGTGTAAGTGCTGGAAATGATTTGTGTACTTTCAAATATTTTAAACTATAATCCAGTAAAACAAGTCTGCCGGTGAGACTTCCTCTGGAGCTGTTGCATTGGCGTCACAATCCGCATAATACCATGTTATTATTTTCACTATTTATTTTCTAGCAGTGGTGCTGGCATAGGGAAAAGCTGGAACTGTGTCCTACATTAGTTTATTTCATAATATATGAAAAATGGCCACAGAAATGCTGTCTAGAGGGTGACGGGGTTATAGCCATAATTAAATGTGCATTTTTGAATGTTGAATGGAAGTGAACAGATGCAGTCATATTTATTTGCGGTTGAGGACTTCAAGGACATTTTTAAAGCATCTCTCTAGACAAAAAAAAGTTTTTCTTCCTCCACCTTTCTTATGTTCCACACCAATTAGACAACAACAAACAACATTAGTAAAGCACTTTCCCCCGATAGGGCTTAAAGAGCATAAGCACGGCACAGACCAGTTTTTGGTAGATTGGTCAATTTTGGTACAGAGGAAGAATTCTACAAGTCCGCAAATGCCAGGCTAAACAGGTGGCTTTTCAGTCTGGATTTGAATAACTCCAGGGATGGGGATGTCTTTACTGAGTGGGGTAGAGGCAGCATGACAGAAAGCTTCGGCTCCAAAGATTTTCAAGGTGCACTCTGGGACTGACCAAGGTATGGATCCTAGACAAATGCCAACCAGTTATTGCATTAAAAACACCAACATAGGAATTAGGGATGGGACGACAAATCCGGCGAATCCACAAATCCCTCGAATATTAGGAAATATTCGAGATTCGTGGACTCGAATCCTGACTCCATTTTCTGATCACCGAATCCCGACGCTGCATGGCCGCGCAACCGCCGCTTTACCCGTTCACAATTGTCCTCCTCCCTCCCCCCGCAGTCTCCTCCGCTCGCCCGCCGCATAAATAAGAGGAAGCAGCCTCTCACCTCCAGCGTGGAACCCGGAGCGGCAGACCTCCTGCACACTTCCTTATTCCCCCTAGTGACCGGCTCTTACTACGCGTCATCAGTAAGAGCCGGTCCGGTGGCCACCAGGGGGAACTAGGAAGTGAAGGGAGAAGTCTGCTGCTCCGGGCTCCACGCTGATGCTGGAGGTGAGAGGCTGCTTCTTCTTATGTATGCAGGGGGACGAGCGGAGGAGGCTGCGGGGGGAGGGAGGAGGGTATGTGCCACTGCTATCCAGCTATTATACTGCAGCCCCTCATAGCCTGCTACCTATACTAAAGCAACCCCATAGCCTGCTACCTATACTAAAGCAACCCCATAGCCTGCTACCTATACTAAAGTACCCCCATAGCCTGCTACCTTTACTGAAGCCCCCCATACTGTAGCCCCCCATAGCCTGCTAACTATACCGAAGCCCCCCATAGCCTGCTCACTGTACTGAAGCCCCCCATAGCCTGCTAACTATACTGAAGCCCCCCATAGCCTGCTAACTATACTGAAGCCCCCATACTGAAGCCCCCCATAGCCTGCTAACTATAATGAAGCCCCCCATAGCCTGCTCACTGTACTGAAGCCCCCCATGGCCTGCTAACTATACTGAAGCCCCCCATAGCCTGCTAACTATACTGAAGCCCCCCCATAGCCTGCTAACTATACTGAAGCCCCCCATACTGAAGCCCCCCATAGCCTGCTCACTGTACTGAAGCCCACCATAGCCTGCTAACTATACTGAAGCCCCCCATAGCCTGCTAACTATACCGAAGCCCCCCATAGCCTACTACCTATACTGAAGCCCCCCATACTGAAGCCCCCCATAGCCTGCTCACTGTACTGAAGCCCCCCATAGCCTGCTAACTATACTGAAGCCCCCCATAGCTTGCTAACTATACTGAAGCCCCCCATAGCCTGCTAACTATACTGAAGCCCGACATACTAAAGCCCCCCATAGCCTGCTACCTATACTGAAGGCCCCTATACCCTGCTACCTATACTGAAGGCCCCTATACCCTGCTACCTATACTGAAGCCCCCTATAGTCTGCTACCTATACTGAAGGCCCCTATACCCTGCTGCCTATACTGAAGGCCCCTATACCCTGCTGCCTATACTGAAGGCCCCTATACCCTGCTGCCTATACTGAAGGCCCCTATACCCTGCTGCCTATACTGAAGGCCCCTATACCCTGCTGCCTATACTGAAGGCCCCTATACCCTGCTGCCTGTACTGAAGGCCACTATACCCTGCTGCCTATAATGAAGGCCACTATACCCTGCTGCCTATAATGAAGGCCACTATACCCTGCTGCCTATACTGAAGGCCACTATACATTGCAACTAGTGTTGGGCGAACAGTGTTCGCCACTGTTCGGGTTCTGCAGAACATCACCCTGTTCGGGTGATGTTCGAGTTCGGCCGAACACCTGACGGTGCTCGGCCAAACCGTTCGGCCACATGGCCGAACTAAGAGCGCATGGCCGAACGTTCCCCGAACGTTCGGCTAGCGCTGTGATTGGCCGAACGGGTCACGTGGTTCGGGCCCGAACGCGCTCTGATTGGCCGAACGGTCACGTGGTTCGGGTAAATAAATACCCGAACCACGTCATATCTCCGCCATTTGTCTGTGGGTTTAGCTTTGGGTAGGCAGGCAGGGTAGTTCGCTCTCCAGCCACGCTAGCCAGGGTCCCCCCCAGTCATTGTGTGTCGCTGCTGGGAACAGTAGTACACCGCTCGCTCAGCCACACTATATATAGCATTGTTTACTGCCACTGTGTACCTCGCTCAGCCACGCTATATATATAGCATTGTGTTTTCTGACACTCTGTGTACACGGCTTAGCCTGACTAATATAGCATTGTGTGTACTGCCACTGTGCACCTCGCTCAGCCACGCTATATATAGCATTGTGTGTACTGCCACTGTGCACCTCGCTCAGCCACGCTATATATAGCATTGTGTGTACTGCCACTGTGCACCTCGCTCAGCCACGCTATATATAGCATTGTGTGTACTGCCACTGTGCACCTCGCTCAGCCACGCTATATATATAGCATTGTGTTTTCTGACACTCTGTGTACACAGCTTAGCCTGACTAATATAGCATTGTGTGTACTGCCACTGTGCACCTCGCTCAGCCACGCTATATATAGCATTGTGTGTACTGCCACTGTGCACCTCGCTCAGCCACGCTATATATAGCATTGTGTGTACTGCCACTGTGCACCTCGCTCAGCCACGCTATATATAGCATTGTGTGTACTGCCACTGTGCACCTCGCTCAGCCACGCTATATATATAGCATTGTGTTTTCTGACACTCTGTGTACACGGCTTAGCCTGACTAATATAGCATTGTGTGTACTGCCACTGTGCACCTCGCTCAGCCACGCTATATATAGCATTGTGTGTACTGCCACTGTGCACCTCGCTCAGCCACGCTATATATAGCATTGTGTGTACTGCCACTGTGCACCTCGCTCAGCCACGCTATATATAGCATTGTGTGTACTGCCACTGTGCACCTCGCTCAGCCACGCTATATATATAGCATTGTGTTTTCTGACACTCTGTGTACACGGCTTAGCCTGACTAATATAGCATTGTGTGTACTGCCACTGTGCACCTCGCTCAGCCACGCTATATATAGCATTGTGTGTACTGCCACTGTGCACCTCACTCAGCCACGCTATATATAGCATTGTGTGTACTGCCACTGTGCACCTCGCTCAGCCACGCTATATATATAGCATTGTGTTTTCTGACACTCTGTGTACACGGCTTAGCCTGACTAATATAGCATTGTGTGTACTGCCACTGTGCACCTCGCTCAGCCACGCTATATATAGCATTGTGTGTACTGCCACTGTGCACCTCGCTCAGCCACGCTATATATAGCATTGTGTGTACTGCCACTGTGCACCTCGCTCAGCCACGCTATATATAGCATTGTGTGTACTGCCACTGTGCACCTCGCTCAGCCACGCTATATATATAGCATTGTGTTTTCTGACACTCTGTGTACATGGCTTAGCCTGACTAATATAGCATTGTGTGTACTGCCACTGTGCACCTCGCTCAGCCACGCTATATATAGCATTGTGTGTACTGCCACTGTGCACCTCGCTCAGCCACGCTATATATAGCATTGTGTGTACTGCCACTGTGCACCTCGCTCAGCCACGCTATATATAGCATTGTGTGTACTGCCACTGTGCACCTCGCTCAGCCACGCTATATATATAGCATTGTGTTTTCTGACACTCTGTGTACACGGCTTAGCCTGACTAATATAGCATTGTGTGTACTGCCACTGTGCACCTCGCTCAGCCACGCTATATATAGCATTGTGTGTACTGCCACTGTGCACCTCGCTCAGCCACGCTATATATAGCATTGTGTGTACTGCCACTGTGCACCTCGCTCAGCCACGCTATATATAGCATTGTGTGTACTGCCACTGTGCACCTCGCTCAGCCACGCTATATATATAGCATTGTGTTTTCTGACACTCTGTGTACACGGCTTAGCCTGACTAATATAGCATTGTGTGTACTGCCACTGTGCACCTCGCTCAGCCACGCTATATATAGCATTGTGTGTACTGCCACTGTGCACCTCGCTCAGCCACGCTATATATAGCATTGTGTGTACTGCCACTGTGCACCTCGCTCAGCCACGCTATATATAGCATTGTGTGTACTGCCACTGTGCACCTCGCTCAGCCACGCTATATATAGCATTGTGTTTACGGCTACTCTGTGTACACCGCTCAGCCAGACTATATACCGTTGTTTACTGACACTCTGTGTACACCGCTCAGCCAGACTATATACCATTGTTTACTGACACTCTGTGTACACGGCTTAGCCTGACTAATATAGCATTGTGTGTACTGCCACTGTGCACCTCGCTCAGCCACGCTATATATAGCATTGTGTTTTCTGACACTCTGTGTACACGGCTTAGCCAGACTATATAGCATTGTGTGTACTGCCACTCTGTGTACACCGCTCAGCCAGACTATATAGCATTGTGTTTACTTCCACTCTGTGTCTGCTGGGCCTGGGAACAGTAGTACACCGCTCACCCGCCACTGTATAGCATTGTGCTCTGTGTCGCTGCTGGGAATAGTGGTACTGTATAGCATTTCTGTACTGCCACTGTACTGCTGCCAGTCAGCGTGTACTGTAAGGATAAGTGAAATGAGGAAGAAATCCGGTGAAAGAGGAAGGGGCAAGGGAAGAGGTGTTTCCCCTGACGGTTCACGTACAGGCCACAGGGGAGCACCCAAGAAAACCCACTCAATACCGCCCATGTTGTCCAGGACAACAACCCTCACAAATCCAAAAGAACAGGACCAGATAATTACTTGGATGACCTCTCAAGCGTCCAGCAGTGGGTTAAGCAGCACCAGCACATCACGCACGAGGTCCGAGTCCTCAGCCAGTTACAAGGAGCCAGTGGGCACAAAGCTGACACAACCGGCAGCGACACCACGCACACAACTGCCAGATAACCAGTCCTATGAATTACCTCAGGACACAATGGGGTATTCGCAGGAGCTATTCCCAGTCCAACAAACTTCCACCTATGAAAGGTCAATGGAGGAACAGCCAGAAATGTTGTGCCCGGATTCACAACCATTAACTGTGGGAAATGCACCGCGCACTGAAATACAAGGCGAGTCCGAGGAGGACTCGGAAACCCAAATCCCAGAGCAAGTTGGGCAGGAGGGGTTGCAATTGCAGGAGGTCGGCCGACAAGATCTGGAAGACGACGTTGGAGTGAGCTGCGCAGAGGTTGTTCTGGGGAGCTCTACTCCACGGCGGCGGCCCCCCACAATGACATATGACGAGTTTGAGGAGATGGAAGAGGAGGGTATGGACAATGTGGACAGAGACCCAGATTTTATTTGTGAACGAGAACATCGCCGTCGTAGCAGCAGCACAGATGAGTCTGTTGAAGAACCCACTGCTGCACGAGTTCGCCTTGTGCCACAAGGTAGGCGGCGCGCAATTTCAGGCACCACAAGCGTGGAAGTTAGAGTGAGAGGCAAAAGAGGAGGAAACAGAAATCGCCAGCAAGGAGGCAGGTGCTCCAAAGTCTGGGCTTTCTTTGAAGACTGCACTGAGGATGTTACCATGGCGATTTGCAAGGTGTGCAAGACTCGCCTGAGCAGGGGGAAAAGTATTAACAACCTCTCCACCACCAGCATGAGCCGCCACATGCTATCCAAACATCCCACTCTGTGGGCAAACGCGGCAGGACAGGGTACCAGCAACACTGCCTCCCTTGGGTTCACCAGACTCACCACCAGACCCGCCTCAGCAGCAGCAGTAGCCCAGCCATTGCGTGGTTCACAACATTCACAAACATCAGACGACGCTGACACTGTCACTTTCCGGAGTAGTGCTCTTGAGGTCTCCCAGTGTTCATCAAACACAACAACCAACAGCCCTTCCGTGTGCAGCGCTACGGTTCAGTTGTCTGTGTCGGAGATGTTTGAGCGCAAGAGGAAATTACCAGCAAATGACCCCCGGGCCGTGGCAGTAACAGCCAGCATAGCCAAGCTTCTGGCCTGCGAAATGCTGCCATATCGAGTGGTGGAGACAAACAGCTTCAAGGGCATGATGTCAGTGGCCATCCCACGTTACGTGGTTCCCAGCCGCTACCACTTTGCGCGCTCTGCAGTGCCTGAGTTGCATGAGCACGTGGTCAGCAAAATAACCCGAAGCTTGAAGAATGCCGTTGCCTGCAAGGTTCACCTCACCACTGACACTTGGACGAGTGCGTTCGGCCAGGGTCGATACATCTCCCTTACCGCGCACTGGGTGAACCTTGTGGAGCCTGGCAGCGATTCCTCACCTGCTACGGCGCGGGTGTTGCCCACGCCGCAAACAGCTGCACCGCCGTCCCTCCCACTGGATAACAACAGCAGCACCTACCTCTCTGACTCCTTCTCCTCCAACGCATCTCAAAGCTGTACCTCATCCGGAAACGCTAACCCAGCAGCAGTAGGATCGTGGAAGCAGTGCAGCACAGCTGTTGGCATGCGTCAGCAAGCGTTGCAGAAGCTGATCTGCCTTGGGGATAAGCAGCACACAGGGGAGGAAATTTGGAAGGGAATAAAGGAACAGACGGATTTGTGGCTGGCACCGCTGGACTTGAAACCGGGCATGGTTGTGTGTGATAATGGGAGTAATCTCATTCGCGCTTTAAGGTTGGCTAAGCTGACACACATCCCTTGCCTGGCGCACGTGATGAACCTAGTAGTTCAGCGGTTCCTGAGGACATACCCAGGCGTGGCCGATCTTCTGTTGAAGGTGCGTCGAGTGGCCAAACATTGTAGAAATTCCAGTACTGCTTCGGGGGCACTCGCCAAGATGCAGGAGCGCTTCAATCTCCCCCACCATCGCTTGCTGTGTGATGTCCCTACGCGCTGGAATTCTACGCTGCACATGCTAGCACGCTTTTGTGAGCAGAAGAGTGCAGTGGTCCAGTACATGACGGCGCAGTACCGAGGCGCATCCGGCCAGCTGCCAAGCTTCTGTGGATCCGATTGGGCCAACATGTTGGACCTCTGCCAAGTCCTCCAAAATTTTGAGCAATCCACGTTGCTTGTGAGCAGTGACAACTCTTCAGTCAGCATTACCATACCACTGCTGTGTTTACTGAAGAGGTCAATGTTGAAAATCAAGGAAACAGCTGTCATGATGCAACTGGGGGAATCTGAAGGAGAAAACGATCAGCGTGATGGTACCAACATCAGGCCATCCGCCTCAGGGAACGCTGGCCCCAGCAGCTATGACGAAGAAGAGGAGGAGGAACAGCTGGAGTTGGAGCAGGAATTTCATGCCACCACTGACGAGGGCCAGAGCGGTGCACGTTGGACTTCCACAATTCAACGCGAATGGTCAGCAGAAGCAGACCAGGAGGAAGGTGACGACTATGATGCATCACAACAACTATCACAACGCTCACAAGAGGATGATGAGGATTCTGGTAGGACTCTGGCACACATGGCTCAATTCATGCTAGACTGCATTGAACGTGACCCACGCATTGTACGCATTCTGGACAACACCAATTACTGGGTTTATACCCTTCTGGATCCACGGTACAAACACAATGTTCCAAAACTGCTTGAAGAAAGAGTCAGACAGGTCAAAATGGAAGAATACCAGCAGGCCCTTGTGGAGACTTTAGAGAGGAGATTGACATCCTCCCCCTCCTCTAGCCAGTTGTACGCAGACAGACTGACTTCCGCAAACCCAGGACGACCAGGAGGGCAGCAAACAACGCAAGCCGCAGCTAGTGCCCAAAAGGGAACGGTATCGGCAGTGTCCTTGGAGTGGGAAAATTTTCTGACACCCATGCAGCAGCAGCCCACTGAACAGCAAGCGTGCAGATCCACCTCCAACACCGATCGCCTGGAGAAGATGGTCAAGGACTACATGTCAGATGACGTAGCTGTGTCGAACAATCCATCTGCACCCTTCAACTATTGGGTATCGAAGCTAGACACCTGGCACGAACTGGCAATGTACGCAATAGAGGTGCTGGCTTGCCCGGCAGCCAGCGTTATGTCGGAACGTTGTTTCAGTGCTGCCGGAGGCATCATCACAGATCGGCGTATCCGCCTCTCCACAGAAAATGCAGACCGTCTGACTCAAATTAAAATGAATCAATCCTGGATTGGAAATGACTACGCAACACTCCAGGACCCCAACCAAGTAACATGACCAATGAACATCTGGGATGGTGTAGCATTTCCGGTCCCTGTTTATTGAACCACTTATCTTTATTACATTTATGACTGCATGGCGGTACCTCATGCAAGGCCTGGGTTGTTGTGTCTCACAAAGCGTGGCCTTCTCCTCCTGCGCCTGCTCCTGTTCCATCACGTGTGCTGCTGCTGCTGCTGGGTTAGCGTTGCCGGTCCCTGTTTATGGAACCTCTTATCTTTATTACATTTATGACTGCATGGCGGTACAAAGCATGCTATCCGCACGCTTCTTGTCCTCATGCAAGGCCTGGGTTGTTGTGTCTCACAAAGCGTGGCCTTCTCCTCCTGCGCCTGCTCCTGTCCTGTTCCATCACGTCTGCTGCTGCTGGGTTAGCGTTGCCGCGTGGTCCCTGTTTATTGAACCACTTATCTTTATTACATTTATGACTGCATGGCGGTACAAAGCATGCTATCCGCACGCTTCTTGCCCTCATGCAAGGCCTGGGTTGTTGTGTCTCACAAAGCGTGGCCTTCTCCTCCTGCGCCTCCTCCTGTTCCATCACGTCTGCTGCTGCTGGGTTAGCGTTGCCGCGTGGTCCCTGTTTATTGAACCACTTATCTTTATTACATTTATGACTGCATGGCGGTACAAAGCATGCTATCCGCACGCTTCTTGCCCTCATGCAAGGCCTGGGTTGTTGTGTCTCACAAAGCGTGGCCTTCTCCTCCTGCGCCTCCTCCTGTTCCATCACGTCTGCTGCTGCTGGGTTAGCGTTGCCGCGTGGTCCCTGTTTATTGAACCACTTATCTTTATTACATTTATGACTGCATGGCGGTACAAAGCATGCTATCCGCACGCTTCTTGCCCTCATGCAAGGCCTGGGTTGTTGTGTCTCACAAAGCGTGGCCTTCTCCTCCTGCGCCTCCTCCTGTTCCATCACGTCTGCTGCTGCTGGGTTAGCGTTGCCGCGTGGTCCCTGTTTATTGAACCACTTATCTTTATTACATTTATGACTGCATGGCGGTACAAAGCATGCTATCCGCACGCTTCTTGCCCTCATGCAAGGCCTGGGTTGTTGTGTCTCACAAAGCGTGGCCTTCTCCTCCTGCGCCACCCTCCTCCTGTTCCATCACGTGTGCTGCTGCTGGGTTAGCGTTACCGGTCCCTTTTCCTGGAACCTCTTATATGTATTACATTTATGACTGCTTGCCGACAAAAAGCATGTTACCTGTGCAAAGAAAACAGACATTTCCCGCATTTAAAAGACAGTTTTCCCTTTGAAACTTTAAAATCGATTTTCTCAAAAACTATAACCTCTTTTTGCTAAAAATTTTTTCCTCTTGTACCCACTCCCAAGGTGCACATACCCTGTAAATTTGGGGTATGTAGCATGTAAGGAGGCTTTACAAAGCACAAAAGTTCGGGTCCCCATTGACTTCCATTATGTTCGGAGTTCGGGTCGAACACCCGAACATCGCGGCCATGTTCGGACTGTTCGGCCCGAACCCGAACATCTAGATGTTCGCCCAACACTAATTGCAACCTATACTGAAGGCCCCTATACCTTGCAACCTATAGTGAAGCCCCCTGTACCTTGGTAGCTATACTGAAGACACCTTTACCTAGCTACCTATACTGCGGGCACCTATGCCTGGGTACCTATACTGCGGGCAACTATACCATGGATCGCACAATTCTTATGAGCAGGATTCGTTAGATTTGGGATTCGAAAGGTTCGAGATATTCGAGAACCTTTTTAGATTCGGATCCAGATTCGGATTCGAAGAAATTGTGGATTCGCCCCATCCCTAATAGGAATTGAATAACATAGATTATCTTTTTACAAAGGCACATGTGAAAGGGTGAGATATATTAGGCAGCAAGCAAGCAAGCAACTGGTTCTTGAAGGTGATGCGTTGAAAGTAAAAAAAAAAAAAAAAAGATAAGCATGAGGATAAGTGAGACCACAAGGCAAAATATTGATGTCTACACAACTGGGTCACAGCATCCATAAATGTTTTATAGGGTGTTCTCATTATGCAGTAGTTAGCACCTCCAAAGTAGTGCAAGGAAGGACAACCAGTGGGTTGGAGACAGGGCCATGAGTGCCCAAGGCTCATTGATGTCATGAGTAGAAGAGTGGAGGCTGGCCCAGTGGTCACATCCTGCAGAACATGTATGCTAAAAAAAACAGCTAAAATAATTTAGTGCTAGAAATTACAGAGAGGTGTCATATGGAGTTACATATTGTGGGGAATCCTATTAGAAGCTCCTATGCTTAATTTTACTACTTGCACCCTACAAATCTATTTTTTTTAATTTATGTATTTATATAGTGCAACATATTATGCAGCACTGTAAATAGTATATTGTCTTGTCACTATTTGTGCCTTAGAGGGGCTCACAATCTAGTCCCTACCATAGTCATATGTCTATGTATGTATCATGTAGTGCAAGTATCATAGTCTAGGGCCAATTTGTAACGGGAATCCAATTAACTTATCTGTATGTTTTTGGGATGTGGGGAGGAAACCAGAGTGCCCAGATGAAACCCACCCAGACACAGGGAGAACATGCAAACTCCTTGCAGATGTTGACCAGGCTGGGATTCAAACTGAGGACCCAGCACTGCAAATCAAGAGCGCTAACCACTACGCCACCGTGCTGCCCAATCTATGGACTCATATGTCTTTAGTAGTTGATCTGAAGAAGGAGGAAAACAAAAAAACACAGGATTACAACATTGCTTATAACTAAATGAATTTGCCGCGGCCCTCACCTATGCTGCCTCCTAGGCAATACAATTAGAAACAATATGATCAATTATCTGTTATATCTGTTGCACAACCCCATGATCTCTCTGCAAGAAAGACTTTGCTACTGAGCTGTGGCATGAAGAGTTTGTGGGAGAATACACTAAAATCATGATTTGTGTTCCTTAATCCTATAAATTATGGCTGTATGTAGTGTTAACTTCTTCATCTGTGGGAAGACACTTTGTCTGTAGTGTATTTTTAATCTCCCATGTGATAATGGGTTTATATGTGAATTGTGGTACTTACTTAGACTCACTGTTAGCATTGATTGCAGAGCTGGGACAAGGTCCTCCAGCACCCAAGGCTGAGACACCAAAGTGCGCCCCTTCATCCCTCCCACCCCAGCCGTCACACACTGATTGCTATTAGACTAAGAGGGCCACAGGGCCCACAACCTCCCCAACACCTTAATATATAGTTATCTGGCTTGCAGTCACTGCTATGTATCCCCTTTTCTTATTTCTTTCTGCTTCATACACAACTAGGAATGACAGCTGAATGAATTCTGCGCCCCCTCTTACACTGCGCCCTGAGGCTGGAGCCTCTCCAGCCTATGCCTCAGCCCGTCCCTGATTGATTGTGTTTGTATTTGACAAAGGAGTTAAACACCATCACTAGGGAGTGAGGCAGCTTTCTGCAAAGGCCACAAAGGCTCAGGACTTTGTCGGCTGCTGCTCAAGTAGGTGGGTGGACATGGAAGAGAAGTTGCACTACATGGAAGAGCAGACTGCAAATAGGGACTACACATGGAAGGGGAGCTGCTGCCCATGGAATATGTGCAAGACCAGGGATGCTCATTCGGATTTCGCAGAATTGAAATTTCCGAATTTCCGATTGGAAATCTGAATTTCCAATCGGAACACGAAAATCGGATTTCTGCATAAATCAATGGACCAATCAGAGAATGCAGAAACAACTCGAAAGTATTTGGCCAATCAGAGAATGCAAAAAATGACAAAAAAAAAAAAAACACTACTCGGAAACTGTAAACCGATCGGAAATCGGATTTCTGTAGAAATACTGCATTACCACAACTCAGTAATTTTAGCCCAATCACAGAACTCGGAAGCATTGGACTAATCAGAGAATGCAGAGTCAACTCAGAAGTATTTGGCCAATCAGAGAATGCAAAAAATGACCAAAAAAAAACCCCACTAATCGACCCTGTCTTGATGATGACATAATTATCTCATGACCCCTGACCCCTCCTTCTTCGCATCCCACTTAGGCTCGGATAGGTTTCCATACCGCAGGACCCATTGTTTTCTCGTTTTCTAGCTTCCTTCTCTTTATTCTTATAGTTGTGATATTTGTTCTGTTGCTCTGATTTTCCTTTACATAGTGCTGACAGGAATACAAAGGTCCTCTACGATCTACTTTAATCATTTAAGGAGCCCTCTGGAATCTCAGTAGGGGGGGTTTGACTCCCTCATTTTCCAGATGGTGCACGTTCCTGGATAACTTACTTGTATTCCTGGTTATATTCAGACTAGAGCGTTTTGATGTACAGTATATTCTGTATTTACCCATAATGTTAAAGCATTTGTCTTGATTTTATGTCATTCAATAAAACAAATTTCATAATAAAAAAAACAAACACTAATCGGAAATCCGAACTCGGATATCAGATTTCTGCAGAAATACTGCATTACCACAACTCAGTAATTTTAGCCCAATCACAGAACTCGGAAGCATTGTACCAATCAGAAAATGCAGAGTCAACTCGGAAGTATTTGGCCAATCAGAGAATGCAAAAAATGACCAAAAAAACCCCCACTACTCGGAAATCGGAAACCGATCGGAAATCCGTGAAATCAGTAATCGGCATTGGCGGAAATCGGAATCTCTGCAGAATCGGAAATCGACATTTCCGACCATCCCTATACTGCAACGGGCTGCTGTACATGGATATTCCCCATGGAAAAGTGAGATGCACGGGAAGTGGGAGTGGAGCTGCTGCACGTGGTAGAGGAGCCAGAAGACAGTTGGCCTCGGGCAGATAAAAAACATAAATCTGGCCCTGTTCCTTTGTTTAAAATATAAAGTTGAAAGAAATCGAGAGCCGAATATAGTGTAGTATGTTAGAACTGGTTGAATAAGTGAAAGAGTGAGATGGTTATACTCACAAACATGGGTTACTGCCTAGGCAACCACTCAATACGCAGGTGAGGAGATTAGACCTGTCCTCACTCAGGATTAAGAAGTCGCTCTCTGTAGATCGGAAGAAAATGGGGTAGGTCACCCCTCCACCTGGGGTGGACTCAAATATACTGGTAGGTGAACAGAGCCGCCAGAAGAATAAAAGTATGCGTTGCATCCTTGGGGTATTTTCAATAAATGTGTATGTTTACATAGTGACAGTCCTTTGTGTCTGCTTTAACAGAGGTAAGTCCACCACTTCCTCCCAGCAATTTTTTTTACATGTTATGTACTTTTATTCTTCTGGCTCCTTTGTTCAAAATATGTTGTGTGCAATCAGTTGCACATGATTAAACCCAAGTTTAAAGCCAATGTAGTGCTTTGTGTCTTTGGATATCTGATTAAATGCAGAGGAAATGGTGAGCCACTTGGCGATTGTATGGAAGCAGCTAGGACAGCCTGAACCTGGGTGAAGGAGCAACAGTGGTATATCAGTATGGCTATCTTCACAGTGAAAAGTACGCTTTACTGTCACTGTTAACGTATGTGTTTTGCTGTAAGGCACTGCATGTAGTGCGTTTGGGATGCACTGTGAACTTCACATGTGTTTTACACTGCAGTGCTGCAATGTTCCGCATTACAGTGCATCTATTAGGTCGCACCGCAATGCCACAATATGAACAGGCAAAATGTTTTTGAAATTTATTGCCACGCATTATAAGGAACCTGCCTGTTAATGTTGATGTTTCTGCCGAGACCCAGGCGGAATCCGCTACTTCCGGGTTCGGCGCTCGTTCCCCGCTGATGACGTGCAGGCTGGGACACAGGGCACACTTCCTGAAAGGCGGAGGGCATGTTCTCAGTACGCCGTCTGCAAAGATAAACAATAGTCAGCTGACTGGGATCAGCTGATAGCTCTAGCATCAGCTGACCGCACGGCTGACACTTGGCAGGTGCGTCTGCTGTGATTGAATGTGCAGTGTGTGGCCGGCCACTGATTGGATGAAAGTTGTATTTAACCACGCAGAGTGCTCCCAGTCATCGTCCGTGATAAGCGTAGCTGTGGCTACTAGTTGCTGGGTGCGCACTAACATTTTCTGAACTATTGGAATTTGACCTTGGCTTGTATTTGACCATTCTGGTCTGCTGTTACTAACCCTGGCTTGTTACCTGGATTCTCTTGTCTGCTGCCTGGACTGACCTCTTCTTGCTACATGGATACTCTTGCCTGCTACCTGGACCGGCCTCTGCATGTTACCAGGATACTCTTGCCTGCTGCCTGGACCAACCTCTGCTTGCTACCTGGATACTCTTGCATGCTGTCTGGACCAACCCTTGCTTGTTTACTGGATACTCTTGCATATACCTGGAGTGACACTTGCCTGTTGCTTGGATAATGTTGCATGTGGATCATGCATGAACTCTCTCGCTGCTTGGATCAGCCACTGCCTTTTTCCTGAACCATCTGTCATTGCTGGCAATCGACGCTGAGTGCCTCATCCTCCTAAATCAAGGTACTGGTCCTGTGTGATACTTATGAACTGTTGAACTGTGCTGTACTTGCCTCAGTGGGGTTCTGGTGGGTTATTGTCCTCTCTACTTCAGTCTGTATGTCTTGCACGTTAAGACCTGGGGGTAACTGTAGTCAGGACACAAATAAAGTGTCCTGTTCACGTTAATATCTTAAATATTACTAAGCACCATGGAACCTATACTATGTTTTTAATATCTAATTAAATCTACATATTATTGTATCTACTAATACGTACCTTATATCTACGCCACATCCAACACGGCCGCCACATTCCACCACTGCCACACATAATGTGGCCCCTGGCCCCTTGTTCCCATATTTGAATATTATATTTTATATATATTATTTTTTTTCTCCCCCACGTGTCATAATGTATACTTAACACCCCCCCCCCCCCCGCGCGATACAATACACAATGGGATTCCACACCTATCTAATCTTATAATCTTCCTCAGGGCAGTTACCCCACCTAATATGGCCACCGCTTTTCCCCACTGCCACATCTAACAAGGCCGCTGGCTCCTCTTTACAAACACGGCATGCTGACTCAGCATGGCCATTCTCAGTGTACAGCCACACACAATATGGCTGACGCTACACTCCCCCCGGTTGGGACGTCACTCCCCAGCCGGATGTGACGTTACTGAATACGCGTCACTGCGCTCCCCATTGAGTGTGCGTCCTTTTCCCTGCACTCGTGTATTTAAACATACATGGAGCGTCCCACGCTCTTTACTGTTAGCTACAAGGTAAGATACAACTTCCCTATGTGTATACCTTAATTCTTTCACCTATGGCACAACAGAAAACAACTGTTAGTTAGCCCTCACCTGCAATACCTGGCACTCTCGGTATACCCTCCCTAACAGTGGATAGCACCACAGATCTCATAATAGCCATCCTGCTTCTAAGCCCCTCCTCCTATTGCTATAGTATATAGTGGTAATTGCATAATCGCGCATGCGCAGTACTTTTTGCGCCGGCCGGCATGATGACGCGAGGCGGCCGGCGTGTGACGTAATCCGCGTCATACGCGGAAGGAGCAGCTCGACACTCGGGCGAGTGTCGCCCGGGCTGCGGCCTGTCAGCCATTCCGGAGCGGGGAGAAGGAGAAGAGCCAGGACGCCGTCGTGGGACCTCCCGACCAGCACTGGGCTGGAGAAAGCCCCTGGTGAGTACAACTTTCTTTTTTTGGGTGAGCTCGGAGTCCCTTTAAATATTTGGCTCTGTATCATATGCTTTTAGACCTCTTGGTGCCTCCTACAGTGTTTTATGTTTCCTGAACCATCTGTAATTGCTGGCAATCGGCGTGGAGAGCCTCATCCTCCTAAATCAAGGTACTGGTCCTGTGTGATACTTATGAACTGTTAAACTGTGCTGTACTTGCCTCAGTGGGGTTCTGGCGGGTTATTGTACTCTTTACTTCAGTCTGTATGCCTTGCATGTTAAGACCTGGGGGTAACAGTAGTAAGGACACAAATAAAGTGTCCTGTTCACGCAGGGGCTTGTCTATAGGTGAAGACCGTGGGCCAGGCTCAGAGCCGTGGCACTAAATTGGGGCATGGAGACTGATTGGGGACATAACCTGTCAAGCCTTACAAGCATATTATAAGGAAGGGAAAAATAGTATTGCAAATTAATTGACTATGCTAGAGAGTTTTATTTTTCATGTTGCTTTCTTCTTTAAAGGGAAGATCCATGCAGACTATAAAAAACAAACTGCACTTACCTGGGGCTTCTTCCAGCTCCTGGCAGTCGATCAGTGCCCTCGCCGCTGCTCCTCTACCTCCCGGCGTCCAGCGGTGAAGAAGCTGACCTCGCCAGGTCCATGGCGCGGGTCACGTGGTGTAAGTGACGTCATCTGGTCTCTACTGCACGGGCGCAGTAGTTCTGCGCCTGCACAGTAGAGACACGATGACGTCCCTACACCACGTGAACCACCCGCCGTGGAGCGCACAGAAGCCAACCTGGAAGCCGACCTGGCGAGGTCGGCTTCTTCACCGCTGGATGCCGGGAGGGAGAGGGGCTGCGGCGAGGGGACCGATCGACTGCCAGGAGCTGGAAGAAGCCCCAGGTAAGTGCAGTTTGTTTTTGATAGTCTGCGCGAACCTTCCCTTTAAGCGTTCAGATGCACAATGACAAAACAGATCGATTTTCTACACCCATACTTTGTTTAGCTTGCTGTATGTATGTCTAAATAATAGGAAATAAGTGAATAACAAATTTGATTGCTGGAAGAATGAAAACAGTGAATTGTATTCCGCTTCATTTCGGTCTGGCTGCTTGATAGAGAAGCCTGTGTACAAAATTGTCAATATAAATCAAATTAGAGGCATTGCAGAGTAACCTCGGTACCACATATAATCACATAAAAACATTAAATAATAAGACCTTGACATAGCTCTGTGGGAACTTCATTCAAATGAAAGCAATATATTTTACAAGAGAGTGTCTTGCTTTGCACAGATATAAGACTAGCTGTAGGTTTATTACAGAAGATCAAGACTGTATACGGATTATTTTCACAGATTTGGTGATGTTATACATTAGGCGAAAAATACACTGAAGTAGATGTGAGACACGCAGCTACAATGAAATAACACTGTCTATAAGGAAAAAGCCCTAATTCACAATCTTATATATTTCATTGTTGTCAAAGGTGAAGAAGGGACTTTGCCACCAAACTTATACATTTAATGCAGACATTACTGTAAAACTTTCCTTTGGTACATTAGTATCTGAGTATTTCTAATGCAGCAGTACCTAGAGCCCTCTTTTCTTTATATACTGTATTAAGCAGATTGATGGTGGGGTGGAGGCTGGAACCAGCCACGCTACCATTGGCTCATGCAGGGTGGGTGAATCAAACCACAAAACGCGGATTCACAGCGTTCAAGCTGAGCAGCGCTTCTTACAGATGCACCAAGCCTAATCAGGAATGAACCTGTGGATTTGCCCTAGTGTTGTGAATAGACAAAAGAACAATACCATTAAGGACTGTTGGGAGATCCATCGTGGCCGGCCTTACACACTATTGCCATTGAAGTGCAGTGCACCTTTGAAGCCACCGGTGTGGTGAAAAATTTTGCAACTTTGTCAGATTTTGCAACCAGTTGCAATCTTTATAGGTCAGAAACTGCAACCTAACCAATGTTTTAGCTATTACTGTCATAATATGCAACCCAACCTAACTCTCTTCTCACATAGAACCCTCCCTCTACTGATGTCTAGAGATGTCGCGAACCTCCGATTTTCGGTTCGCAAACCCCATTCACGAACCTTCGGCGGAAGGTTCGGTTTGCGTAAAAGTTTGCGAACCGCAATAGACTTCAATGGGGATGAGAACTTTGAAAAATAGAAAAAATTATGCTGGCCAGAAAAGTGATGGAAAAGATGTTTCAAGGGGTCTAACACCTGGAGGGGGGCATGGCGGAGTGGGATACATGCCCAAAGTCCCGGGGAAGAATCTGGATGTGATGCAAAGCAGCATTTTAAGGGCAGAAATCACATTGAATGCTAAGATGCAGGCCTAAAGTGCTTTAAAACATCTTGCATGTGTATACATCAATCAGGGAGTGTAATTAGAGTTCTGCTTCACACTGACGCACCAAACTCACTGTGTAACGCACCGCAAACAGCTGTTTGCGTAGCAATGGCCGTGCTGGACTGGTGCGCACCGTGGCGAGAGTGTAGGCTGTGGCGGTTTTCAAGCCCATATGGTTGCCGGGCTCTGGTAGCTCAATGATAGAACAACAGTGACTGTCCAGCTGATCAAATTTGGTCTGACCACAATCAAGCAACGACCTTATTATCTTTTGTGTCCCACCCCCAATCAAGACACTCAAATAGCCCCCGGTCATTGCTTCATTGTGATACGCAAGCCCCTTCACCGCGGCAAGGTAATGATCACAAAGGGGGATGGGCACATGTACATGCCTTTTGTTTTTTTGTTGCAGCCGCCCGCAGTGCAGCCAGAGAAATTAGGCAGGCATGTACACGCACCAGAAAAATTAGTGTAGCGGCCGCTGCTAGCTGCGGCCTTAAAAATTCAGGAATCCGCCTAGAGTCCTGGACCCTGTTGGTGGTGGCGGAGAAGGCAAGCGGCCTGCAGGCAGAGATGCTGTGTGTGGGGACTGACTTAGTCTTCGGTCATGCAGTAGCCCTCCATGATCCATTCAAACAAAATTCACGACTGGGTCTCGACCTGGATTTTAGGCCTGATTGGCCAATTTTATTTTTATGTACCACACAGTGCAAAACAGCACGACGTTTCGACCAACAGGTCTTTATCAAGTGCTTCAGCACTTGATAAAGACCTGTTGGTCGAAACGTCGTGCTGTTTTGCACTGTGGTACATAAAAATAAAATTGGCCAATCAGGCCTAAAATCCAGGTCGAGTCCCAGTCGTGAATTTTGTTTGGACTGTTGCAGCATCTTAGGTGGATACGGGTGTGACTGGTCGACTCCCTGGTCTGAAGCAAGTACTTGGGTTGTAGTATTAAGGTAATCTGTTTTACTCCATGATCCATTCCTCATTCATTTTGAAAAAGGTCAGGTACTGAACACTGTCGTGACTATGCCTCCAGCTGCACTGAAGGTCCTTTCTGACAGGACGCTTGCGGCAGGGCAAGAGAGAAGTTGTATGGCAAATTGGGACAGCTCTGGCCACAGGTCAAGCCTGCGCAACCAGTAGTCCAAGGGTTCATAGTCGCTTTTCGCAGTGTCTACATCCACACTCAAGGCCAGGTAGTCGGCTACCTGCCGGTCCAGGCATTGGTGGAGGGTGAATCCGGAAGGACTATGGCGAGGAGTTGGACTAAAGAATGTCTGCATGCCCGACATCACCCTGAGATCGATGGAACGTCCTGTCCTTGCCTGCATGGACTTGGGAGGAGGAGGGTTACTTCCAGTGCTACCTTGATTGCGTTGTGCAGTCACATCACCCTTAAACGCATTGTAAAGCATCATCGACAGCTTGTTCTGCAAGTGCTGCAGCCTTTCCGCCTTCTGTTGAGTTGGTAACAGGTCCGCCACTTTGTGCCTGTACCGAGGGTCTAGTAGCGTTACCACCCAGTACAGGTCATTCACCTGGAGTTTTTTGATACGGGGGTCCCTCAACAGGCTGGACAACATGAAAGAGGCCATCTGCACAAAGAATGATGTAGATGTACTATCCATCTCCTCTTGCTCTTCCTCAGTGACGGGACGCAACTCCTCTTCCTCCCCCCAGCCACGAACAATACCACGGGAACGTGGAGCAGCAGAAGCCCCTTGTGACGGCTGCCGCGGTTGTTCTTCCGCCGCCTCTTCCTCCTCCACAGAAACACCTTCCTCATCACCATCCTCAGAGTCTGACTCATCTACTTCCCCACACGACTCCTCTTCTTCCTCCTCCTCCTCCCCCCTCTGTGCTGCCGGAGTTGTCGTGGAAACATCTGGTTTGGATGTAAATCGCTCCCACGACTCCTGCTGCTGTAACTGTTCTCGTTCATGTTCCTCTACAGCTGTATCCACCACTCTACGCATGGCACGCTCCAGGAAGTAGGCGTAGGGGATCAAGTAGCTAATGGTGGTGCCCTCAGCGCAACTCACCAGTTTGGTCACCTCCTCAAAGGGCTCCATGACCCTGCATGCATTTTGCATCAGTGTCCAGTTGTTGGGCCACAACATCCCCATCCTCCCAGATTGTGTCCTTGTACTGTAATGATACAGGTACAGGGTGACGGCTTTCTCCTGGTCTAGCAGGCTATAGAACATCAGCAGGGTGGAATTCCAGCGAGTCGGGCTATCGCAAATCAGGCGTCTCACCGGCAAGTTGTTTCTACGCTGAATGTCCGCAAAGCGTGCCATGGCCGTGTAAGAGCACCTGAAATGCCCACACAACTTCCTGGCCTGCTTCAAAACGTCCTCTAAGCCTGGGTACTTGGACACAATTCTTTGCACGACCAGATTCAGCACATGTGCCATGCAGGGTACGTGTTTCAGCTTTCCCAAATTCAACGCAGAAATGAGATTGCTGCCGTTGTCACACACCACGTTGCCGATCTCATGCTTGTGCGGGGTCAGCCATTGCTCCACCTGTTTGTTAAAAGCAGCCAGGAGAGCTGCTCCAGTTTGACTCTCCGCTTTGAGGCAAGACATGTCTAACACTGCGTGACACCGTCGTACCTGGCATGCAGCATAGGCCCTAGGGTGCAGGGGCTGTGTAGCTGGAGAGGAGATCGCGGCACCAGCCAAGGAGGAGGAGGAGGAGGATGACGACAGCAAAGAGGTGGTAGCAGGCAGAGAGGAGGTGGCTGGAGGCCTGCCTGCAAGCCGTGGTGTGACAAGTCGGTCCTCTGCGCAGCCACGTACTCCCTGCTTGCTGCCATCGGTCACCAAGTTGACCCAATGGGCTGTGTACGTAATGTGGTGGCCCTGCCCGTGCTTGGCAGACCAGGCATCCATGGTCAGGTGGACCCTTGATCCAACGCTCTTCGCAATAGATGACACCACTTGCCTCTCAACTGCACGGTACAGTTTGGGTATGGCCTTTTATGAAAAATAATTGCGGCCTGGTATCTTCCACTGCGGTGTACCAATGGCCACAAACATATGGAAAGCCTCCGACTCCACCAGCTTGTATGGTAATAGCTGGCGAGCTAATAGTTCCGCCACACCAGCTGTCAGACGCCGGGAAAGAGGGTGACTGGCAGACATTTGCTTCTTACGCTCAAATGCTTCCTTCATGGACAGCTGGGTACTGCTGTGGGCAGAGGAGAAGGAACCGCTCAAGGGAAGAGGCGGTGTGGAGGAGGGTGGCTGTGAAGGTGCAAGGGAGAAAGCGGATGAAGACGATGCACCTGAAGGAGGAAGAGGAGAAGAAGGGTGGCTTGTCTTTTGGGTGCTGCTTTTCCTCAGGTGCTCTTGCCATAGCTGTTTTTGCCTTCTCTCCAAGTGCCTTCGTAAGGCACTTGTCCCTACGTGAGAGTTGGCCTTTCCACGGCTCAATTTTTGGGTATATGCAGTGATGAGGTGGGTTAAGTAAACACAACAGGTACTGGGTATATGCAGTACTGGGTAGTACAATGTGCAGCTCCCTGTCACACACACAGGTAGTCACTGAATGTGCTGGGCTGCTGGCAGTGGCACACACACTATGAATTAGCAAGGCTGTGCATGCAACAAATATGTCAGTTTGACACACAGAAAAAAAAAAGTACAGGATGAGCTCTGAAAAGAGCTGTTGAGGGGTGCTATAAAAGCAATAATAATCAGCCAGGAGCAAGCTAAGCAGCCAAGAACTAGAGTTGGGCCGAACGGTTCGCCTGCGAACGGTTCCATGCGAACTTCAGTGGTTCGCGTTCGCGTCCCGCAGGCGAAGTTTTGCGGAAGTTCGGTTCGCCCCATAATGCACCATGAGTGTCAACTTTGACCCTCTACATCACAGTCAGCAGTCCCAGTGTAGCCAATTAGGCTACACTAGCCCCTGGAGCCACTCCCCCCTAATAAAAGGCAGGCAGCGGCGGCCATTAAGCTCACTCGTGTGCCTACGTTAGTGAGAGTAGGGCGAGCTGCTGCAGACTGTCTCTCATAGGGAAAGATTAGTTAGGCTTAGCTTGTTCCTGGCTGCATACCTGTTCTGTTCAGTGAGCCCACCATACCTGTTCTGTTCAGTGAGCCCACTGGATACCTGCATACCTGTTCAGTGAACCTGCCACTGCATACCTGTTCTGTGAACCCACCACTGCATACCTGTACTGTGAACCCACCACTGCATACCTGTTCAGTGAACCCACCACAGCATACCTGTTCAGTGAACCCACCACTGCATACCTGTTCAGTGAACCTGCCACTGCATACCTGTTCTGTGAACCCGCCACTGCATACCTGTTCAGTGAACCCACCACTGCATACCTGTTCTGTTCAGTGAACCCGCCACTGCATACCTGTTGTGTTCAGTGAACCCGCCACTGTATACCTGTTCTGTTCAGTGAACCTGCCACTGTATACCTGTTCTGTTCAGTGAACCCGCCACTGTATACCTGTTCTGTGAACCTGCCACTCCATACCTGTTCTGTGAACCCACCACTGCATACCTGTTCTGTTCAGTGAACCCGCCACTGCATACCTGTTCTGTTCAGTGAACCCGCCACTGTATACCTGTTCAGTGAACCTGCCACTGCATACCTGTTCAGTGAACCCACCACTGCATACCTGTTCAGTGAACCCACCACTGCATACCTGTTCAGTGAACCTGCCACTGCATACCTGTTCTGTTCAGTGAACCTGCCACTGTATACCTGTTCTGTTCAGTGAACCCGCCACTGCATACCTGTTCTGTTCAGTGAACCCGCCACTGTATTCCTGTTCAGTGAACCCACCACTGCATACCTGTTCTGTTCAGTGAACCCGCCACTGCATACCTGTTGTGTTCAGTGAACCCGCCACTGTATTCCTGTTCAGTGAACCCACCACTGCATACCTGTTCTGTTCAGTGAACCCGGCACTGCATACCTGTTGTGTTCAGTGAACCCGCCACTGTATACCTGTTCTGTTCAGTGAACATGCCACTGCATACCTGTTCTGTGAACCCGCCACTGCATACCTGTTGTGTTCAGTGAACCCACCACTGCATACCTGTTCTGTTCATCAGCCAGGCGACCATATGGGCTGTAAAGCCACCAAAACCTGCACTCTCGCCATGGTGCGCACCAGTCCAGCACGGCCGTCACTACACAAACAGCTATTTGCAGTGCGTTACACGGTGAGTTTGGTGTGTCAGTGTGAAGCAGTACCTTAATTACACTACCTGATTGATGTATACACATGCAAGATGTTTTAAAGCACTTTAGGCCTGTCATTTAGCATTCAATGTGATTTCTGCCCTTAAAACGCTGCTTTGCGTCAAATCCAGATTTTTCCCGGGGACTTTTGGCATGTATCCCACTCCTCCACCTGGGGGTCCAGGTGTTAGACCCCTTGAAACATCTTTTCCATCACTTTTGTGGCCAGCATAATTTTTTTTTTCAAAGTTCGCATCCCCATTGAAGTCTATTGCGGTTTGCGAACTTTTCTGCGAACTGAACCATACGCAGAAGTTCGCGAACCCGGTTCGCGAACCTAAAATCGGAGGTTCGGCACCACTCTACCAAGAACCTAACTAATTTGTCCCTAGAAGAACAAGTCTGCAGCAGCTGTCCCTAGTCTGTCTCTAGCAGGCACACGAGTGAGGCTAATGGCCGCCGGAGCCTGCCTTATATAAGGGGGGGGGGGCTCCAGGGCTTAGTGTAGCCTGAATGGCTACAATGTGCCTGCTGACTGTGATGCAGAGGGTCAAAGTTGACCCTCATAGAGCATTATGGGGCAAATCGAACTTCCGCAAAAGTTCGCCTGCTCCAGGCGAACGCGAACCACCAAAGTTCGCCTGGAACCGTTCGAAGGCGAACCGTTCGCGACATCTCTACTGATGTCTAACCCTAACTACCCATCTGCCAATGTCTAACCCTAACCACCCTCCTCCCACCCTCACATGTTAAAACACTCCCTACTAATGCCTAACTGTAAAAATCCCCTCTTCGATGCCTTATCTTAACCATATCACCTCCCACACCTGCTGCAAAAATGAAAAATATTGCTGGTTGCAAATAATTACAGCCGGGATTAGAAAAAAAGAAGCATGCACTGAATGGCATGTTCTAAAATATGCTGAGTCACAAAATATTTCACTACACCGGCACGTCACATGCTAGTGTGGCGAGTGGCTGTTGAGGGAGGACTGGTCCATTCCTTCACATGTAATAGGCTGCCTTGACAGCAAACATGATTGTTGGTAGCGTGGTTGATTCATGTTTTAGGGGGAGGGGGGCAGTGATACATTGGTCTATACTGTGATGACAAGGGACATGTTTAAACACTTCCTCTGCCCCGGGAAGAGTAACTATGTCCCAGCAAAAAGCCCTTAAAGGGAACCTTAACTGAACGGGGGTAAAGAGTTTTACTTACCTGGGGCTATTACCAGCCCCCTGCAGCAGTCCTGTGCCTTCGGAGCCACTCTGGAATCCTCCGGTCCCCCGCTGTCACTTAGTTTTGTTTTTGATGACTCAAGAGTGAGCCGGCCGCCATGCATATTATTGAACGTATTCCCTACTGCAATTAGCGCTTTAGCAGACCGCAACGCGTACAAAAATATGCATTGCCGCATTCCGCATGCGTAGATATGTGGCAATGCGTATCTTTGTACGCGTTGCGGTCCGCAACAGCGCTAATTGCAGTAGGGAATGCGTCCAATAATACGCATGGCGGCCGGCCGACTGGTGAGTCGTCAAAAACTAAACTAAGTAACAGCGGGGGACCGGAGGATTCCAGAGCGGCTCCGAGGGCACAGGACTGCTGCAGAGGGTTGGTAATAGCCCCAGGTAATTGAAACTCTTTACCCCCCGTTCAGTTAAGGTTCCCTTTAACTCTGTGCAGGGACGTAGCTACTACGTCCCTCCCTGCCACATGTTACCACTTGCCCCCCTCATTACACCACCATTTAGCCGCTAGATCAATGAATAGGAACACAGTTCCCATTCATTGATCTAAGTCCCTGTGTAAATGACAGCAGCCGTCTATAATCCGTCCACGCATTGCTTCCTGTTTGCGTAGTAATACTACACATAAGGAAGTGAGCAATGAGGACATATTGTGGCCAAATAGTAAAATCATATCTTTTTTTTACAATAAAAGATCTATATGTACCTCATTTTTGCATTTTAAATTAACCCTTGTCCCCCCAGACTGCCCAATAGTTACCATTTTACAAAAAAAAATTACAAATAATAAAAAAATACATAAATAGTTACCTTGGGGGCTGAACTTTTTTTAATATGTATGTCAAGAGGGTATAGTAGTATTACTTTATAAATGATGGGCTTGTAATAGAAACAAAACTGAAAAAAATGCACCTTTCTTTCCAAATAAAATATTGGCACCATACATTGAACTAGTAAGGAAATATTTTAAATGTTGCAATAATCAGGGCAAATGTGCAAATAAGATGTGTGGGTTTTAATTACGGTAGCATGTATTATTTTAAATAACAAAGCAATATGTCCTCTCCTCCTGTCAAAGCGGGGTGACGCCCGCGAACCTGGTGGAATGTCTGAGGGGACCCCAGTCTTCTCCAGCTGCTCTTCATATTAGCGACCTGGGCTGAGTATCTCCCCTTCTTTTTTTCACTGTCACTCTCTGCTCTTATGCACTTTATCTATTAGGCTGCTCCTGTCATTATAGTTGAATCCATGCAGTCCATATTTTGGTTTACAACATATATTGTTTTGCACTAAGCACTTTGTTTATTAATGAATTGTCATTATTACTGAGCACTTTAATTTAGGTACTGAACCCGGGTTCTACCACTGGTGGGCTCTCATTTGTAGCCCACCAAGTTGGCATATTTTATAGGAATTAGTCCATTTATTTACATGTGTGTACATTTATTTACATGCTTAGAATATATGAATTATTGCAGCTGGTATTAGAGGATAATGTGGTCTTTTTAATTGTTTTTAAGATTGTTGAACTCCCCATTATGTCATATTATATGAAGTATGTGAAATAAAATTGTTATATTTTTTGAATTATTTATGAGTGGTGCTGTATATATGGGCTCTCTTTCTCTCAAACCATTGATGTATTATTTTAAAACTATAATGGCCCAAAAATCTGAGAAATAATGATAAAACACTTTTGGAATAAAATAATTCTTAGCAAAAAGTGCCCCCCAAAGAAAGCCTAATTGGTGGTAAAAAAAAAACCAAGATATAGATTGTTTTGTTGTGATAAGTAGTAATAAAGTTATAGGTGAGTGAATGGAAGGAGCGCTGACAGGTGACAATTGCTCTGGTTTTTTAAGGGGAAAACCCCTTAGAGGTGCAGTGGTTAATAAAGGTTGCTCTATTTATGTCAGTTGCAGCACTGTTGTGTTATTGTTGTGCATAATGTATTGCAGCACTGGCAGTGTGATTTAACCTCTTGACGACCAGCTAACGCCGATTGGCGTAAACTGGTCGTCTGCGGGTTACCATGGAAACGGCCGCTCTATCGAGTGGCCTTTCCATGTCAGTTCACGGAGGGTGTCTCCGTGAACAGCCGGAGAGCCGCCGATCGTGGTTCGCCGGCAAAATGTAAACACGCGGGGAAGAAATCCCCACTGTTTACATCATACGGCGCTGCTGCGCAGCAGCGCCGTAAGGCAGATCGGCAATCCCCGGCCTCTGATTGGCCGGGGATTGCCAGCATATGATAGGCTGAAGCCTATCCTACAATGCGCAGGACGGATATCCGTCCTGCGCAGCTCAGAGGGGAAGGGAGAGGTAGGGAGAGGGACGGAGCGCCGAGAACGCTGTGGAGGGGGGCTTTGCAGAGCCCCCCCTGCAAAGTGCAGCAAGCCGGCGGCGATCAGACCCCTGCAGGAGGACATCCCCCTGTTCAGGTATAAACTGAGATGCTGCATGTTGATTTGGACAGGTTGACACCGGTCCATGAACTTTGGTCATGGGAGGCCACAGACCTGGACTCACTGAGTGGTGTGTGCACTATTTTTTCTACACTTATGATCAGTGAGAAGAAATTGCCTATGCCATGTATCCGTTTTCTGAAATCATGGTCAGCTACCAGGCCTATGCTTTCCACACTTCTGCCCATCCAGTGGCCTTGCCCTATATTGCCCTTATGAATACATGATCTGACTCTCAATAGAGTGCTTTCGATTATAATCTTTCCTATGGCTTTCACTATATGTTTCTATCTTTCATTGATCCAGTGCCAGAGAGGGAGTCTCCACAGTTCTTATTTCCATGGTCATCTACCATGATTGGCATGACAGTTATATATTTTTATTTATGTACTAATTTCTTTAAGTATGCTTTTTATGAAGCATCTTGTGCTTACAGTAGTACCATAATTGTCTCATTTTGGGAAATTGAGTTAAAAAATACAATGTCTTATTTTACTTGAGAAGAAACATTGCATGGGTGGCTTGTACTAGGCACATATATTCCAGCATATTAGGCATTTAAAGGCAATCTGAAGTGATAATAATCTTATGATATAATGATTTGTATGTGTAGAACAGCTAAGAAATAAAACATTAATAGCACAGATAGGAGTCTTATATTGTTTCCAGTACAGGGAGAGTTACAAAAATTTAAATTATTCAGTTCTGATTCTGATTATATATGCAAAAAAGCCTCTCTGAGCTCTCCGACCAATCTTGGTTGGCTATAGTGCTGTTTTTGAAGCACTTATCTCAACTGGTCTCTCACGGATTCTTGTTTGTTTAAAGTTCTACTGCAGGAAAGTCCAAAGGATTATTAGCTCTGCTCTGTTTTATAGTTTAACCACTTGAGGACCCACCCTTTACCCCCCCTTAAGGACCAGCGCTAGTTTGATTGATCTGTGCTGGGTGGGCTCTGCAGCCCCCAGCACAGATCAGGGTGCAGGCAGGGAGATCAGATTGCCCCCCTTTTTTCCCCCCTATGGGGATGATGTGCTGGGGGGGTCTGATCTCTGCTGCCTGCGAGTGGCTGGCGGGGGGGGCACCTCAAAGCCCCCCTACGCGGCGAAATGCTCCCCCTCCCTCTCCTACCTGGCCCCCTTTGGTAAGCCGGGCTGCACAGGACGCTATCCGTCCTGTGCAGCCAGTGACAGGCTGTCTCCTGTCACATGGCGGCGATCCCCGGCCGCTGATTGGCCGGGGATCGCCGATCTGCCTTACGGCGCTGCTGCGCAGCAGCGCCGTACAAATGTAAACAAAGCGGATTATTTCCGCTTGTGTTTACATCTAGCCTGCGAGCCGCCATCGGCGGCCCGCAGGCTATTCACGGAGCCCCCCGCCGTGATTTGACAGGAAGCAGCCGCTCGCACGAGCGGCTGCTTCCTGATTAATTAGGCTGCAGCTGGCGACGCAGTACTGCGTCGCTGGTCCTGCAGCTTCCACTTTGCCGACGCACGTTATGAGTGTGCGGTCGGCAAGTGGTTAAAATACAGAGTGTAGTTTGTAAACTGCAAATATTAGAGAATGATGCAATGTTATAAAAAATGCTATATAGCTGAAAATAAAAATGAGAGACTTTTCCATGCTACTAATGTTCTACAAATTATCTGTGCTACACATACAATACATATACGTTTTTTTTTTTGTAGCTTCAATGTCACTTTAGCACCATTAATATCCCAAATCAAAGTGGACTGACACCATTTACAGTATGCAAGATATTGTATATTCGCTAAAATCAAAATCTAAACTTCCCAGAAACAAGCTAAAGCATGTTGTTTTAGGCAAAAATTTGAAGTCTTTATTGTATCAGTGAAAAGCTGTCATAGTTGGATATTTCATTGATTATTAGAACATTTTGCCCTAAAAACCTATCATAATTTAATGGTTGCTGTCACTTAGAGAACTTTTTATGCACTTGAAACAGATGGGACCTGTCATGGCTCATTACAACATAGAATGCTATAGTCAAATAAATTAGCTACAGAGATATAACAAGTTCAGATTATTTCAGAACATCCTTGTCTTCACCTTGATTAGTACCTCTTTAACCCCGACATAAGAGCTGAAATTGGCAGAGAACCTTTCAAGGTTGGATTGAAAGTTTTCATTAACAGGGTCTTGTTATTTATTTATTTACTAACTCAGTTAGCTGTGCCTCTTCATATTTTTCTTCCAGTTGCCTCGTTGTTTTTCCTTTTGTTCCTGTAAATACATACCTATCTATTTTTTTAAACCATTTGGCTGTTGAGTATTTCCTGTGTCCTCAAGCTGTGAATTTCACTAATGCCTCTTGCACTAGACGTTAAAGGACCTGCTGCCTATTTAAATGTGTTTTTTTTTCAATCACTTGACATAATGACTCCACCCAGTGGCATTGACAGGGCTAAGTATTTGGGCCACAAGCCCTCAATACTAAGCTGTGGCACCACAAATCCTTTCACTGGACTGAGTAGTCCTCCTCTGGGATCTTCTATGTAGAGCCATGGCCAGGCAGAACCAAGCACAGCAGCAGTGCAATCACAGTCTCACATGATGTAGATTGATAAGTGCTAATGATGTATTATCCAACACTTGCAATATAGCCTGGCTGGATGAATGCATAGAAGGATCAATGTTTTATATAGGCACCAGTGAAAACAAGTGAATGGGGGGGGGGGGGCACTGCCTAGTTATACGTGTGTGGGTGGGGGGGCAGCATTGATACTGCTTAATCATGTTTGGGGAACACACTGTCTTATTATGTTTAGTGTTACATACTGCCTATGTTAATTGAAGCGAAACGTTGTCTAGCTATGCATTTCGGGCATACTCTGCAATTATGCTGTTTGGGCATGTACACACTGAATAATTATGTTACTTGGGGGACATGCTGCCTAATCATTTTGATTGGAGGTTGAGTTGTTCTGCTTTGATCAATTATTTGTGGGAGCACTCTGTATAATTATGTTGTTGTGGTCCCCTTTTGGTCTTAGTGCCTCTAGGTCCATACTGAGCATGTATGTGTGCCAGAGTGGAAAGTTTGAGTACAATTCTTAATTATCCTCTGCTTCAATGTAGAGACTGGGCTAAGTGAAGACTTTGAAAAGGAGTGAGCTCAATCTCCTAGCCAAGACAGAATAAGATGCACTAAGTAGACACTTGCTTGGCTAGCTGTGAAATAATAAGGCAGGAAATGTTCTTAGGTAAGTTGTGTGTGTAAATATACATTGTTATAAGAACCTTCGATAGTTGCGGAGTATACCCTTAACATTCAATATTCCTAATATTGTAGGCTTTCTGACTAAGTGATGCAAGGCCTCCACGATCAATGTCCTTTCAGATGATGCAATAAATATAAAGTACAGCACCTTTAGTAGTGCTGCTTCCAGGAATTCCATACTACTCCATGTGCTCCCTGAAAATCACCTGAAAAAGGTTTCCTGGGAGTTTCAACTTCCTTTAGAATTTTAGTATGAGGAGCTCCCTCTGTTGGTGTGGATATGGAAAGCACACACAACCAAGTTTATCTGCAACCACTTCATACCAGTTCAATCACTATGGCTGCTGCAATCTGTATTCTGTATTTGCTATGTATATATTGACCTTGAAAGTCATGCTGAGTCACAGAGATAATATTGATGACTTTGAATGTACAGCAGGGGAAATAACAGAATAAAGGCAAGAAGACAGTGAACAGATAGTGTCATGGTAGGGAGGATCTAGGATCCAATATTGTATTAGGCTGAACCAGACTCAGCGGCTCAATCCTAAGCAAGGAGAGCTGGTGCCGGTGCACTCCTCCACGCAGGTACACCACCCCTGCTCCACGCAGTGATAATTGAATTAGGAAGAAGGAGGCACTCCACAGGCTTGAACTTGCGTTCAGTTTATTGCATGTCGATACACTACATGTTTCGGGCTCCGCCCTTCATCACGTGTAACCACCTACCACCTCCACCTTCAATTCATACTGCTAACCCCGCCTAACAAGGGTGGGTCAGACTCACCACGTGTAAATGCCAGTCACATACATACATTATTCACATCGAATACTCCCCTGTTAATTCGCAGGTTCTATAAATACTCCATACCTATAGAATCTATACTAGGGGTGGTCAAGCCTCCCCCTCTATACCAGAGCCCTTGTCCAATCCATGAACAAGGGGCTCTTCCCCACCTCCAGTGCCCAGGAGGAGGTGGGGCCAAAAACACCCTGGGGAGTTAATGGTGGTATCTGGAAGCCCCCTTCAAGAAAAGAACCCTTAGATGCCCCCTCTCAAGAGAAATGAGTATAGAGGTATATATTTAAATTTTTTACATGCCCAATGTAAGCAAATTTTAAAGGATACCCGAAGTGACATGTGACATGATGAGATAGACATGTGTATGTACAGGGCCTAGCACACAAATAACTATGCTGTGTTCCTTTTATTCATTCTCTGCCTGAAAAAGTTAAATATCAGGTATGTAAGTGGCTGACTCAGTCCTGACTCAGACAGGAAGTGACTACAGTGTGACCCTCACTGATAAGAAATTCTCCTTTTTTTTATTTATGTCTTGCTCTCAGAAGCCATTTTCTGCTAGGAAAGTGTAATATAGTTGGAATTTCTTATCAGTGAGAGTCACACTGTAGTTACTTCCTGTCTGAGTCAGGACTGAGTCAGCCACTTACATACCTGATATTTAACTCTTTCAGACAGAGAAAGAAAAAAAGGAACACAGCATAGTTATTTGTGTGCTAGGCACTGTACATACACATGTCTATCTCATCATGTCAAATGTCACTTCGTATCCTTTAAGTCGAATCTTAAACTCCACCTGTAATTATGCATAATTACAAATCAGAATCATAAGTCTGACTCCAAACATAATTGCGTCTCGAAACAAAACGTAAAAATTACAGCAAAGTTACGCAAAGTCGAAGTCAGCCATTACCAGTAACACATGACACAACAAATATCCAGTGAGTGGCTGCACTTTGCTGTCCCAGCTGTGGTCCTGAGTAATAAAATGAGGTCAAATGCAAAAAGAGAACCTGAGATCAAGCTAAAGACTAGACCTTACTGTGTCTGACAGTACTGCTATAATGTACATTTAAAATTATTTTGTGGTCTCAGAATAAAAAGCTTTATTTTCTATTTTTGCAACTTACTGACACATGCTACTGAACTCTTGTCTTATTATTCCATAATATATTCCTGTTGTAGGATGGCCAACAAGTTCAGTTATTTACCTCACCTTTCTCAATCACTGTATGAATAAAACACTTTTGCAAAGGCTCACGTCCAACAGTCTTAAAGCTCAATTTATCAGTTGTAACCTTAGCAAGGCTTAAGAAAAGTGTTCTCTACATAATGGCATGATATCCAGATAACTTAGACTTCAGAAAGACATAAATATGAACAATTGCTTCTTTGAAGATTTTTTCTTTGCCGGCAGATGTATTGGCAGCGCTCTGTCTTCTATTGCAATTTGTAAAACAGCGTACCTGGTAAAGTTGTTAAAAGTCCAGAACTTACAGGATTTTTGTAGTGGATCTAAAGGATTCCTGGAGGTGTTGCGGAAGTTTGGGTGCCTTGTAGGCACCCAGGATAATATTGCAATTAAGGGAAATTTGCAATAAAACAGCAGGTTCACATCTGCTATTTGCAGCCACACTTTACATAGCAGGCAGCGCCACCATCGACCATTTTATCAGGCGCAGTGGGTGCTAAAATGTCCTTTACCAGGCACTATTAACATGGGCACCGATGGGGCACCCACACATCCATGGCACCCGATATTTATCATGTACAGTGGTGAAGGTAACAGTAATCGGTAGGTTTACAGTGGCGGGGGGGGGGGGGGGTAGGTTAGGGTTAGGCATCATGGGGGGATTGGTTAGTGTAAGTAGGGATGCTAATTCGGATTTTGCGAGATTTGTGTCTAAGTACCCAGCCTTACAGGATGTTCTAAAGCAGTCCAGGAAGGTGTTTGGGCATTTCAGGCGGTCTTACACGGCCATGGCATGCTTTGCCGATATTCAGCGGAGAAACAACTGGCTGGTGAGGCGCTTGATTTGCGATGGCCCGACTCGCTGGAATTCAACGCTCCTGATGTTCACCCGCCTGCTACAACAGGAGAAAGCCGTCAAACAGTATCTCTACAACTACAGTCAAAGGACATGCTCTGGGGAGATGGGGATGTTCTGGCCCAAGTACTGGACACTCATGCGAAATGCCTGCAAGCTCATGCAGCCATTTGAGGAGGTGACAAACCTACTGAGTCGCAGTGAAGGCGCCATCAGCGACTTGATCCCATATGCTTTCTTCCTGGAGCATGCCGTGCGTAGAGTGGTGGATCAAGCTGTGGAGGAGCATGAACAGAAACAGGAGGAAGAGTTGTGGGATCGATTCTCAGCAGAAGCAGATGATTCCTCAACACCTGTGGCAGCACAGAGGGTGGAGGAGGAGGAGGAAGAAGAGTCGTGTGGGGATAAGAAGTCGGATGATTAGTAAGGTGTTTTTTATTTTGGAGGAGGAGGCGGAAGAACAACCACAGCAGGTGTCACAGGGGCTTGTGCTGCTCAATTTTCCGATGGTATTGTTCGTGGCTGGGGGGAGGAGGAGAACTTAGCTGACATCACTGAGAAAGAGCAAGAGGAAATGTATCCAAATTTGTACAGATGGTGTCTTTCATGCTGTACAGACTGTTGAGGGACCCCCGTATAAAAAAACTCAAGGGGAATGAGCTGTACTGGGTGGTAATGCTACTAGACCAGGCATGGGCAAACTCGGCCCTCCAGCTGTTATGGAACTACAAGTCCCACAATGCATTTGCCTTTATGAGTGATGACAGTGGCTGTCAGACTCCTGCAATGCATTGTGGGACTTGTAGTTCCATAACAGCTGGAGGGCCGAGTTTGCCCATGCCTGTACTAGACCCTTGGTATAGGAACAAAGTGGTGGAGATGTTTCCAAATCACCAGAAGGCAGAAAGGATGCAGCACTTGCAGAACAACCTGGCAACTATGCTTTACAGTGCGTTTAAGGGTGATGTCACAGCACAACGGAATAAAGGTGCCACTGCCAGTAATCCTCCTCCCCCCATGTCCACGCAGGCAAGGACAGGACACTCTAGAGATCTCATGGTGATGTTGGACATGCGGACAATCTTTATTCCAATGTCTCGTGCCTTAGCCCTTCCGGATCCACCCTCCACCAACACCTTGACCGGCAGGTAGCCAACTACCTGGCCTTAAGCTAGCAGCGCCCGCTATAATAATTTTTCTGGTGCATGTACATGCCTGCCTAATTTTTCTGGCTGCACTGCAGCTGCAAAAACAAAACAAAAGGCATGTACATGTGTCAATTCCCCTTCGTGATCGTTACCTTGCTGCGGTGAAGGGGCTTGCGTATCACAATGAAGCAATGACCGCCGGCTATATGAGTGTCTCGGGGTGGGGGGGGGGGGCACACCCAAGATAATACGGTTGTTGCTTCATTGTGGACAGACCAAATTCGATCAGCTGGACAGTCACTGTTCTGTCATTGAGCTACCACAGCCCGGCAACCATATGGGCTGGAAAGCCACCATCACCTGCAGTCTCGTCATGGTGCGCACCAGTCCAGCACGGCCGTCACTACACAAACAGCTGTGTGCGGTGTGTTACACAGTGAGTTTGGTCTGTCAGTGTGAAGCAGTACACTAATTACACTACCTGGTTGATGTATACACATGAAAGATGTTTCAAAGCACTTTAGGCCTCCAATTTAGCATGCAATGTGATTTCTGCCCTTAAAACGCTGCTGTGCGTCAAATCCAGATTTTTCCCCGGGACTTTTGGCATGTATCCCACTCCCCCATGCAAAAACTCAAATGTTAGACCCCCATCACTTTTGTGGCCAGCATAAATGTTTCTAATTTTCGAAGTTAGCTTCCCCTTTGAAGTCTATTGCGCTTCACGAAAGTTCATGCGATCCTAACTTTTTGTGGAGGTTCATTTCGGAGGTTCGAGCCATCTCTAGCTGGCAGTTGCATTCCACAAAACAATATGAGCTTTAGTGATAAAGTTCAGAATAACTGCATCCTGTTAACTTTCATCTCCTATTCATTTTTACATATTTGAGCTCAATGTAAATAAAAGTAGGACAGACACCTGGGCGATGTCTCTGAAGTGCCTTTTAATAAAAAAACAAAGATTTACTGGGATTTGCTTAAATGCCAAACTGTATCTGTTAGTCATTATGAACTGAAGAAAATACCCTTTCATCACAGTTTATGCATTGTCAGATATTCTCCACAGAATTTTAAGAAATGTTTGGTAAATATTAACATTTTAATTGCTTCTGAAGTCTTTCACAGCAAAAGTAACTTGTGGGATGTTTTTTTCTCAGCTGTCAGGCTTCATAAAAGGCACACAGAAACTATCTGATCCAGCTGTGTTGCGGTGGGATTTCGAGGACAGCTATTGGAGAGCCATCAGTAGGTACAAAACTGCCAATTTTTATCCTACCAGGTGCACAGATAATCAAATAGATTCAAATTTACTCTGCAAAATCCCCAAAATCATACATTTATTTACAAAATCTGAAAAATATAATATGATAAATCATTCTTAAATATATAAAGACACGTATCTTCATATCTGTTGGACCTACCCCACCAAAGTGTCCTGTTTGAATAAAGCTGGCCATACACTGGCCCAATTTGCCGCCGTTTCGACAGCAGATTCGATCACTGGGATCGAATCTGCTGCCAATCGGTCACGCTAAATGCACACGCCGATCCAATTTCCTCCCGAAATCGGATCGGTCCGTCGATCACGCCGTGCGGGAAATTACCATCAATCGCCCGCGGGTAGGGAGCGCGTCGCTAGCGGCGGCCGATCCGATGCAGGTATACATTACCTGACGCTGGCTTCCGGGCATCTTCTCCGCACTGCACCGCTCTGTTCCTGCTCCATCCCGGCGTACATTAACTTCCTGTGTCACTCCAGTGACCAGGAAGTTCAACTAGAGGGCGCTCTATTTGAACTTCCTGGTCACAGTGTACACTGGGATGCGGTGCAGGATGCTGGGATGCGTGCAGCGCAGAGAAGAGGACCCAGAACCAGCTTCAGGTAATGTATACGGGGGGGGGGGGGAGACAGGCGGCAGGAGCAGCTGAACAGATTGTGATCGGTTTCAGCCTGAAACCGATTTACAATCTGTTTGCAGTAAAGGCAGCCATACGATCCATCTCTGATCAGATTCGATCAGATAGGGATCTGTCAGTTGGTCGATCTAATGGCAAATCGACCAGTGTATGGCTACCTTAAGAATCTACCAGATAATATATACTACTTTGGAACAAAGGCATCCTAGGACACGTGCTATTACATTGTTAGGAGACAAACCATCTCAACTCATCAATGCTCAATTTAAGTTACTCATATTTTATGAACTGCTAAGCTTACCACTGCTGCTGCATGGAAGACCTAATCTTGTGTAAATAGACTGATTGTAGCTTTATGGCTTGACAAAGTGAAAGTGATACTGGAAGACAAAATGTCCCTCTTTGAAAAGTGCTGGCTGCCTTCAATATGACATAAATATATAAGATTTCAGACACCACTCTATTCACTTCTAGCGGTATTGGACTGGCTCAACAAGGCTCATTAGCGTGAAAATACATTCATGTGTGTTGCTGACAGTCTGACAGTCACAACCATCAGCATCCTGTGTCTTAGTTGTGAGAGGACTTACACCCCCGTAGGAACATTTTGTAATGTATTAAAAATTGTTAAAAAAATTTGCCTTGCGCATGCCAGGAGTAATATAATTTTTTTTAATGTTATAAATTACATAAAATTTGACATTGCCTGTTAAACCAGGCCTCAGGACTCATGCCTGCCTTAGCCACAAGCCAAACAGTAAGTACTTTGTTCCTACTATTATTGGAGTACGTTAAATTATTAGCCCGGTGCCTGCCAAAAATACACATTTTTTCTCAATGAAATAAATTATTTATAATGTAAAAACTGTGCCAGCCTTGGCCACAGGGGCAGCAATCCTGCACCCACTTCCGAACGCAGTATGTAATATGTTCCTACTAACATTGGAGAATGCAAAATTATTTTCCTGGTGCATGAGATTTTTAATGGAAAAATTGGTAAAAATGTAAACATTAATATACAAACAATACCCGATATTTCAGGCCTCGCTCTTATACAGTGGATACAATTACAATGTTGTACACCCCTAACACCAGCTAAAACAATGTATTTAAACCACATTTAAATACCTTTATTTGAAAAATCAAGAAACTATATGTTTTTTTCTGTCATTAATGCATGAAAAAAGCCTCTGCATAAAAAAAAAACACATTTTTGCAGAATATTTCACACTTGATCCACCCTCCGTCATGCCACTGTCTGGGTTTTGGCACATGTTGTACAACCTTTTTTTTTAAATAAATTGTGGCTGCAGAGATGCCCTGAAGGTTTCAGAAGTTCTCAGACCTTCAAAGACAATAGGGCTCGGCAACGAACAATCGGTTTGCAAATGTTCATGGTAGATGCAAAATTGCAATGTTCAGCTATGCCTATTGTTGCAATAGTTTTTAGTCCAAGTCTCTGCATTTTCTGAATTCCACCATGACACAACCAAAGTCATTGTTCAGAGCTTTTCCAAGGAAAAGATTCACGGAATGGTGGCTACACCCAAAGTGTGCCTAGCATGGTAGCATGGAAGGACTGTGTACGTATAATTGTGTACAGTCCTTTATGAGGTGAAGGATCAAAAACACACAGTCCTTTTAGAGGCAATCCACCTTGCCTATAAGACTTCAGTTACTTTATAGAAAAGGACTTAGATTCAAAAAACGAGGAGCTGAGGTGCAATTTTATCAAAACTTTGTAGAAAAACTTTACTGATACAAATAACAAAACGTTAAAAAAGTTTCTTCAATTCCACACGATTGATCTTCATATAATTAATGGTATATCAAAAAACATCAATAATTGAAGCTGATTGGTAAGTACTGTATTCTGGCTTGACTTGATTGCAACCTTAAATAGATGTTGTGTTTTAATCATGTGGAATTGAAGAAACCTTTTTAACGATTTGTTATTTGTATCAATAAAGTTTTTTTTTACAAAGTTTTGATAAAATTGCACCTCAGCTCCTCGTTTTTTGAATCTAAGTCCTCTTCTATAAAGTAACTGAAGCATGGAAGGACTGTCTGGACAGACCCAAGAAACGGTGTTTGTGTCTGTTTGTGTGTGTGTACACAGGGGGAGGGGGGGGGTGGTCAGCATATTGATGGATCAGAGAAGTTTGTGTTATTTTATTATAAAAAATCCCCAAGGTTATGTAGTGAACACAGTGCATAAACAGGTAATATAAATATATGATAACATGATTTTATTTTAATTATGATCACCAGATGTATGCATATGTGATGACTGAGAATATTGTTAATTCATTTTATAACATGTTAAAAAAAAAGAGAGCCAAAAAAAACCCTATCACATGAATTTGAAGAATAACACAGGCACAAAACCAATTAACACAAACATAATAGATCTATTTACTTGATGTATATTAGACATGTTTACATTACTGATGTGTTTTTCTTTGCCCAAAGCTCCCTCAGCATGCAAAACTGCCTTTAGACTATTGTTTCCCACACTCATTTGAAGGGCTCTTGCCAATTCTTCCCCCAAAGAACAATAACGTTCAATATCCTTTCAGTATATTTTATATGGAATGCACAACAAAGCCCCAGTAGCCTCTTTCTATTGGCAGTGACTATTTGTTCTACCTTCGTTGTTCTTCTTTTTCAAAAGTCTACTGGGGCTTTTTTCATTACCTTGAAAATCAAGCACAATTTATAATCCAAAATAAGGTAGTGATGAACATGTTTTTTTTTTTCTTTTCCACATTATGTATTGATTCCTCGGTAATTGCTTCATTCCACTGTTAGAACGCAAAAAACAAAAATCGTTTCAGTTAATTTTTGTCTATGAAATTAAGCAATGAAATATAGTGAAGTATGATAGCTCTTACCATTAGAGATGGCCCGAACGGTTCGCCGTCGAACTTCGGTGGTTCGCGTTAACGTAGAACCGCAAACTTTTCCGGAAGTTGGATTCGCCCCCATAGTGCATCATTAGGGTCATCTTTGACCCTCTACATCACAGTAGCAAGCACATTGTAGCCAATCTGGCTACACTCCCTCCTGGAGCCCCACCCCCTTTTATAAAATGCAGGCAGTGTCAGGCATTGGACTCACTCGTGTGCCTGCAGTAATTAGAGAAGGGAGAGCTGCTGTGCAGAGACCTATAGGGAAAGCTTAGGTATGCTCTTGAAGGCTTCTTAGCTTGCTCCTTACTGATTTTTATTGCTAAAAAAAGCACCCCACAATAGCTCTTTTGAGAGCTAATCTTGTTCTTGTGATTTAATGACTCTTGGTCACTATGCAACTAAGAAAGTACCATCGAAAGTTTCACACAGTTGAATGAATGGCAGACTTGCACTCCATAACACATTGTTGGCAAATGCTTTCGATTTGGTTGGTATTGCGCTGGTTCAAGGGTCCATCTGACCACGGATGCCTGGTCTGCAAAGCACGGTCAGGACAGGTACATTACTTATACAGCAAATGGGTCCTTACTTGGATGTGTGGTGGTGGTAGCCGGTTCTCAGGCTCCCACTCCATGCCGGAATCGAACCCCGATTCCCCGGTCATTACCCGTGGTCACTCACAATGGCAGACTTGCCCTCCATAACAGATTCTCATTACAGGTACTGAACAACCAGTAGAAAATGTAATTTAAAAAAAATAGATGTGAGCTTTAACAATGGTAGAGAAAGAACCATCGAAAGTTGATAAGGCAGTCAGACATTACCTGATATCACTGAGGAAGAGCAATCTCGCCATGGTGCGCACCAGTCCAGTCACAACACAAACAGCTGTTTGCGGTGCGTTACACAGTGATTTTGGTGTGTCAGTGTGAAGCAGTACTCTAATTACACTCCCTGATTGATGTATACACATGCAAGATGTTTTAAAGCACTTTAGGCCTGCAATTTAGCATTCAATGTGATTTCTGTCCTTAAAACGCTGCTTTGCATCAAATCCAGGTTTTTCCCCCGAGAGTTTTGGCGTCTATCCCCCTCATCCATGCAAAAACTCAAATGTTAGACCCCTTGAAACATCTTTTCCATCACTTTTCTGGCCAGCATAAGTGTTGCTAGTTTTTAAAGACCCCCCCCCCCCATTGAAGTCTATTGCGGTTCTTGAAAGTTTGCGCGAACCTAACTTTCGCGAACCTAAAATCGGAGGTTCGGGCAATCTCTACTTACCATAAAGGGGTTATGGCAAGCACAGAGTTGCCAGTGATCTAACACTTACATAAGTTTTTAAAGCAGGACTGCAGGCTTAGGCTCAAGGCATACTTCTAAATGTAACATTGAAGAACTTACTAATCAAAGAAACCACTTATTTTTGATTTTTGTGTCACAGAAGAGTTCTGGAACTCAAGGAACTCAAACTCCAATTTTAAAAATGTGATCAATTTCCCAGAAGCAGTTAAGCTGAAGGAGTTAATAGCAATATCATAATGAAGAATAGGGATGAGCTTGCACAATGTTCAAGTTCTGTCTCACTGTAAATAAGCCTCAATCTTCTCCATAAAATATTGTCCACTGATATCTGGTCATAATTACCTTCTCTGACTTGCATGCTACTTGCCAGAATGGCACACCACACGCAGCCATAGCCACCCGATACAGCGGCTTCCGAACAGCTTTGCCTGCACACGGTGCCAGCATATTCTAACCGCTGCAGCCACAGGAAGGACACCTAGAGCCCTGGCCCAAGATGGGATGCATGGGACTACCAGCTGCTGCCTCATCCCTGCAGCCCAAGTTAACCAGGTGAGACATGTTTTATTAGCAAGTGGTCAAACTAAGTACACACTGTGACTGTGAGTGCTTTTCCTTTGTCTCTTTTTGTTTCAGCTGGAAAACCACAGCCGCACCGGTGGTACCTGATTTCACCTGATCGCATAAATGTTATTCCTTTAAAACAAATCCTGCCTACTGAGATTCTTGCGAGATTGGCAGACAGTTCTCGCCATGAACCTGGACATCTTAAAAACGCACTCTTAAAACACACTTATTCGGACAAACTTATAACATTTTATAGACCCTATTTACTTATCTGTTCACAATGTAATCAGCGGAAAAGGCTCACTGCCTCATCCCCCCCCCCCATGTCTTCTTACCTAGTGTGTCCCCCACTACTCTATAGATTGTAAGCTCGCAAGGGCAGGGTCATCCTCCTAATGTTTACTGTTTTTGTTGCAATATTTGTGCTGCTTGAGACTCTGCTGTATGTTTTTGGTTGTACCTATATTCCCCTTGTCTTCTTATTGTGCTTTGTAAAGCAAAATGTAAAATAATAATAAAAAATAATAATAATAATAATCAAGTCAAGTTGGGTAAGAACACAGGGTTAAACAAAACAAAAACAAACGTTAATAGAAGTAAAAATGTTATTTTAGACTTTCCATCGATGTTAGCTCTCAATAGCAATCAAAAGATTGACGGAAGATTTTAAAATCCAGTTAAATTAAATGAATCTTCTTTACCCATCAGTATTGCAGCTGCACACACATCCCTAGCAAAAGCAGCAAATGTGCTGCAGAGGTAATGACCAACAGGAAACCCCCTTGGTAAGGCCCCGTTCACACTTGCGGTTTTGTCAAAACCGCACCGGATGTCCGGACCGCACCGTATCCGGACCGGACCTGATCCGTACGGTTCCTATCCGGATCCGGTCCGGATCCGGTCCGTTTGCATCCGGTTTCCGTGCGGTGTGAACACGGTTGCGGTCCGGATCCGGTTTCTTAAGGAGATAACAACCTGTAAATACCTGGGGTCTGGGAGGTCAGCAGAAGGGTCTGGGGTCATTGTTGGAGACAGGTGAACGTGTGGAGACCATCCGTGGATACAGAGACTGCAGTTGGGACCATGGATCCAGGCATTTTTCGTATACCTGGGAATTCTCTGTTGTTCGCCTCCTCGTTATCAGACTTATATCAGACATGTTGCTGCCTAGAGCTCCAGCATGAAATCGCTGCTGCCCCACTCTGTGAACTCCATGTGGTCCCCATCCAAAATGCATAGGAAGTGGGGTAGAACGTCCGGTTTTTGTAGCCAGTGTGTTGTGCGCTCTCTGGTTCTCATTACTTTGTATTGGCCGGATGGTGCAGTCCGGCTCCGCCCCGGATACGGCTGCCGGAGGAGCCGGACCAAAAAATAGCGCATGTTGGAACGGACGCCGGAGTCCGGATCCGGTCCGGATCGGGTCCGGCTCCGGTCCGGCAGAACGGACGCATGTGAACGGACGCATAGGCTTTCATTGCTATTGCCGTGCGTCCGTTCCGTCCGTTCTGCAAGCGGTCCGGCTCCGGCACGGCGATTCCGGATGGCCACAGCTAATGTGAACCGGGCCTTAATGTAAATGTTTTTTCTAGGGATCCCTAACAAACACACTATAAGAATTTCCATAAATAATGAATAAACAGAAGTAAAGCATTAGTACATTGAACCATTTTTACAGCACAATTTTTTTTTCTAACTGAACGTGCAAATTTTACTGATTCACAAGATTCTCAACAACTGATCAGAAGTTTGACCCAAATCTTGCAAAACTGCCAGCCATGATTTCATTCATCCCCAATGAGAAAAATAGGAAGTGTGGTAAGAGAAAATACAGACACTTGCGTCCATATGCAACTTCTCCTGAGTTTTCTCCTAGGAGATCATTTTTCATTGTCTATTAAATTAACTGTCCAGCACTCTGCAATTTAAAAAGTACCAAAAATTTGGTAAAGGAGTACTGTCAAAACTATTTTGAGTATTTTCTTGCTTGCTGGGGGTTTAAAGGCATTTTCTGTACAAGTTTAAAAATGTCACCAAGGAGAAAACTAAGGAGAAAAAGCGAATTGCATATGGACTCTTGTCCATAAAAAGCCTTTTAGCCTCCCTGGCGGTATTGATGGTTATACTCGTCAATACAAAACATGCTGTGAGCAGTATTGATGTGTATACTAGATCCTTGCTTGACACATTTTGGCAAGTTACAGAAAAAAAGCTTATGAAAATTAATTGGACCCTGCAAGGGTTGCAGCCGCAGGGGGGCCCAGAAGCTGCATGGAGCCCCGTGTTTTTTTTTTCTTTTTTCCCATCCTGAGAGACTATCAACTAAGGGAATGGAGAGAAAAAAACTTTCTGCACAATTGTTCTAATAAGTGCATCTGCTCAGCCACCGATAAGGAATCATGCAAAGTTTTTCAGACAAAGATTTGTAGACAGTTCGTATTCAGTATTATGCAGGAGAACAGAGGCGCCAAAAGGATAAAAGGAAGCGAAATGAGCTTAAAAACCAAATTCTTGGTAAATAGAGGAGGTAGTGGTGGATTTACCTCCTCCAAGTAGACACACAACGACTGTAGTAAAGACAGTCAATATATTTTATTTAGGAACTCCAACGCGTTTCGCAGGATTGATCCCGCTTCATCAGGTAATAACAACGGAGCAATAGCATATGTGGTTAGTAAAAGAGCCAGGCACCTCTGGGTTCAGTGTTCAGCAGGGTCTTGTGTCCCAACCTCTCTACTGCTCCCCAAGTGCTGTGTACTGTAGTGACGCTGGAGGGGTCTGCAAAACCAGTTCCGCTCCATCAGAGATGGACAGAGTTAGTGTAATAAACTGAGGCTGGGAGCACACTCGTGTGTTGGTTTTGCACACCATGTTTCTGTATGTGTGAAAACATGCATGTTTTATCACAGAAGTTAATGTAATTGATAGAGAAAATATGTGCAGTGCTTCACTGCCGTCTGCATGGGGAAAAACACATTCAATTGTGCACTAGCCAATTGAATAACATTGGTTCTTAGTTTACCTGTGCAGAAAAAGAGGAAAGGCGAGAGGGGGCCCCATTCAAAGTTTCACAGGGGGGCCCAGTGATTTCTGGCTACACCACTGCTGCCACATACAACATATTCCATATCATGTCACAGACTTCAAGAAATATTTATGCACATTATATCGCCAGTGCACAATTGTTCTGTTCACTTGACACTACATATATATTCCTTTGTATCTTTTTCATAGCATATTGCATAACTTACTTTTTTACATGCATCATTCACATCTACACTTCCACCATCACATTCATGGACCCACACCTGCTTATGCAGCAGGTGAAATGTATGTACAAAGCAAGGTATGCAATTTGCATAACTCACATACATAAATTACGTTAATCGGTGTAGACTTAATGTGTGCACATGTTAAGTTTACTTCCGCTCGTTTTCCTTATCTTTTTTCCTTCACTTCTATCAGGAATCGAGTGGCAAAACGATCGAACGGGAGATCGGACATGTCGGAAATTATCTATCTAACCATCTATCTGCCTCAAAAACAAACCGTGTAGTCCCAGCATAAGGTTCTTAGGATGGGATTAGGTGTAGGCATGGTTAGAAATGGTTTCAAATTAGTGTTCAGTATGGGAGAGGATGAACAATTGGGGTTAGGCAAAGTACAGGGTGCAAAATTAGGGTTAGATTTAGACCTATTATTAGGTTGAGCAGTCAAACAATGTAAAACATCTAGATAAATGTTTGGTATCGATTTGTTACTTACCCTTTTTCTCCCTCTCTTCTAATGCATGTTTTACTTTTAGGAACTAACACATAACAAAATCTGTTCACATTTATTTTTTCTTTTCATCATTTGTAATCTGTTTATGGAATAATCCTACAAAATTAACGAATGGTGCTCCCATAAATTGTCTTTAGAGAGGCATTAAAAGTAAGCCAGCATAGAGAAGTTTCTGAAAGTTGCATGAAATGTAGTTTGCACTTGTGTACTTTGCCAGAGCCCAGGCGTAACATTTGTGACTCTCTTTAACTGCTGTTAATATCATGTTTGGCATGCAATGAAGTCCTAAACTTTGAAAACAAAATGCTGTCTTTATTAGATAAGATTTAAAAAGATCAGGTTGTGCCCTTAATTAATTGTCTCTCTTTGATGTATAGTTTCAGGTGAAAGCTTAACGCTATTTTCCAGCTATAATTGTCGACGGAAAAGACAAAGGTCGGACACCCACGACCTCCGAAGACAGAATCTATTAATTCGTGTGCGGCACCGGCTGTTGTGTACTTCAATGTCGTTATCTTTGGATGCTGCATTTATGAATAATGTTAATCAGCTTTCTGTATAGATCCTGCTTATGCTGTACAACAAATAACAAGGTCTTTTTATGAATACTCCCGTTTATTCTGGCAGAAACACAGACATTCACAAAGAAGTGTAATTACGAAACACAGCTTATATATGTTCAAGGCAGGAAGATACGAAAAAAGAAAAACAAGAGAAAAAAAAAAGAAGAACAAAAGAAACCGAAAAAAACAAAAACAAAAGAGATATATGTAAAGTTGCTCAGCAAGTTTTTTCTACAGTGGAAATTAAGTTGGAGAAGCTTTATAAGCTTCATATATTGTAAGTTACTGATGAGGGAACTACAGGTTCTCTATGGTTTTCACATATTGCTTTTTCTACTATACTACTATACAAATTACTGGAAGCTAATGCCACACACTGATTAATAAAAGCTATTATTAACCACTTCAGCCTTTAGTGTTTTTTCACCTTATGCATCTGAGCAATTTTCACCTCTCATTCATTCGCTAATAACTTTATTACTACTAATCACAATGAAATGATCTATATCTTATTTTTTTCTGCCACCAATCAGGCTTTCTTTGGGTGGTACATTTTGCTAAGAACTATTTTATTCTAAATGCATTTTAACAGGAGTATTAAGAAAAAAATGGAAAAAAAGAATTATTTGTCAGTTTTTGGCTATTATAGCTTTAAAATAATACATACTACCATAATTAAAACCCATGTATTTTATTTGCCCATTTGTCCTGGTTATTACACCATTTAAATGATGTCCCTATCATAATGTATGGTGCCACCACCCCGGCGGTTGTGGCCCTGTGAACCCCCACTGCTCAGTTTTTTTCATGGATGTGGCTCCTACATCCAATATGCATATTTGGACGTAGGAGCTACGTCCTAAATGCTTAAGTGGTTTACCTGATTACTTATCCCAAATCAATATAATTTGGCAAGGCCAAACATTGAAAATGACTGAAAGTGGACCCGTTCGCAAATTTTACCCCCAAAAATTGTAAAGCAAGCGATCATGGCAAATTTGACTGAAAGTTTGGGCTTACACAAGCCTCTTTAACTTTAATGGCAGAAGAACTTCTAAGGATTTCTAAAACCTTCAGGGAATCTCTGCAGCCACTATTTCTTTAAAAAGGGTGTTCAAAGTGAACATAAATCTTGACCGAGGCATTATGGAGGGGAAGCTATGCTAAAATAATCACCCAAAATGATGCATTTTACGCAAAGGCTTTTTAAGTATATTTTTAAAAGGAAATGTTAATGGCTGTCACCGACTAACGGTTAATAGCAAAGCCCCCATACATCCTAGAATCAACAAATTTGCAGGGTAAGGAAAACAGATTAACCAGTCAATTGCAGCATGTTTTAAGGGATGCGCAACCTCCCCCTTTTTATAACTTTGCTAGGATGTAACTACAAGGTTAGCTGCTCTCAGCCTGTATTCCTGAGTTTCCCGTTTGCATGGTAAGTAATAGTAGTTAGTTATGCATATGATTTGCATCTGAATTGAATGTGAAGTGTGCAGAAAACTTATTAGAGGTGTGCAGAATGCTTATTAGAGGTGCTGCACATGTGAGCTGTTGGTCATTTCAGATGCAGCCTTTGTGGTATGCGCAGGCCCTCTTCTCGCTGTCCATTGAAATGTAAGTTACACAGTTTTGCTTAGCTGCTCCCAAGGTTATACATATGTTGTTTTTAATTTAAGTTAGGCCACTTTGCCTCACCGTGGCGCAAGTGTCCAGTATATTATGCTTTGCATGCAGACTAGAGTGGAAGCCAAAGTTCCTCCATAGTATAATAAATGTAGCATTTGTTTTGGAAGCAGGGCATACATTTTCAGCCTAATAGAGGTGGTGCATGCCTAAGCGATTAACCAGTCAATTGCAGCATGTTTTAAGGGATGTGCAACCTCCCTCCTTTTCATAGAAGTGTAAATATGCCTTTAAATGACATTAGATCAGTCTCTATACGGTGTGTGTGTGTGTGTGTGTGTGTGTGTGTGTGTGTGTGTGTGTGTGTGTGTGTGTGTGTGTGTGTATTAGAGATGGCTCAAACCTCCTATTTTCGGAACGCGAACCTCCGCAAAAAGTTTGGTTCGCGCAAACTTTTGCAGACCGCAATAGACTTCACTGGGAATGCGAACTTTGAAAACTATAAACATTTATGCTGGCCACAAAAGTGATGAAAAAGATGTTTCAAAGAGTCTAACATCTGAGTTTTTGCATGGGGGAGTGGGATACACGCCAAAAGTCCTGGGAAAAAATCCACAGGGGGGGGGGGCAGAGATTGCACAGGGGCACTAAAGGAGGCACATGGAGTCAAAAGGAGGTACAAAGGGGGACAGAAGGGGAAGGAACAGCAGGGCAAAAGGAGGCAGTGGGGGCTGAAGGAGGAACAAAGGGGGAGGCAGCATAAGGGAACAGAAGTATGAACAGGGGGTCCAAAGAAGGCACCGAGGGACCAAATGAGGAACAGGGGGACCGAAGGAGGCACAGGAGGGTAGAAGGACACACGGGAGGCGGAGGTGTAATGGGGGACAGGAGGTAGCACAAAAGGGGGACAGAAGGAGGCACAGGGAGACAGAGAATGTGCAGGGTTAAGGGGGCATGGAGGGATACAGTGGTGGATGCCCGTAACTTACACTTTGCAAGTGCAGCAGACGCAGGTGATAGACCACCTATGGGGGCAGGGCTTAGTCCAGAGGCAAGGTTCTATTTTGGGGTGAGACTTAATCCAGGGGCATGGCACCCACCAGGACCAATGGCACCTCCAGGCAATGGTCTGAAATGCCTATGCCTAAAAACGTTCCTGTTGGGAACATCTACACAATAACAGTTAAAGAGACTCTGAAGCCTCATAAAAACCCTGTTTTTATTTCCTACTCCTTTTAAGCAATAATGCCCTACCTGAAATGCTGCATCCCCGCGGCTGAATGCTCACTTAATCCCCCCAAAATCTCAGGGGAAAAATCCACAAATTTCAAAGTCATGACTTTTGCTGCCCAGTGGAGGCAGATTTTTGGGCTGTCTCCATTCGCTTTGATCTGAGGGGTGGGAGGAGATGGTGATCCACGCAGATTGACGGGAGTATAGGCAGAGCTACAGCCCAAAGCTCTGCCTCTACATGGAAGTGATCCCCAAATCTTCCCCGGGGGATTTCAGGGGGATTAAGTGAGAGTTCAGCCACCTTTCAGGTACGGCATTAATGTTTAAGAGGACTAGGAAATAAAAACAGGGGTTTTGTGAGGCTTCAGACTCTCTTTAAGCAAAAAAGGTGTGATTACAGATGCAAACACTAGCTCTATCAGACTAATAGCATTATATTGATATTCTGAATTTTTGACAGAAGGCTATGTATGGGTAGCTAGCTGTACATGTACCAGATTCTCAGCCGAGATGGTCCCGACAGAGCATCCTTTTATGTGTACGAGCCTTAATTCCTAAACAAAATCAAGGCCATGGATAAAGTCTGATGAATCTGGCAATTGTTGTAGCCAGCAACTCTTTAAGGATATTATAAATGAATAAATAAATAATAGGTATGAATTACAGATGTCATTTTTATTTGATGCCTTGTTCAACAACTTTTCATGAAATCCTATCCTTATGATTTTGCTTATACCTGACTCTGTGCTTCAGTTGTTGTTATGCTGGCATTCTTTTGTTCTGCTTTAAAACAAGCTACTAATTTTCTTACATGAGTATCTTCCTGTCTATAGAGGGACTATAAGGAATTCCTCCTTGCTTTCTCCTAATCAATAACTGCTTGACAGATCATTTTCATCACAAAAGGGACACTGTATAAGCAGCAGGACCCAGCTGTAAAAGAAATATTGATATTTGAAGATCTATTCAGATAACAAAAAGATGAAGCGGACAATTACAAAAGAAGGTAGCCAATCCAGTAATTGAAAATTACAGACCACGGGAGGTCCAAATTTTACATTTCAAATTCCTTACATCTGTGCTCTCCACTAATCGTTGCAATCCCCGGCAGATATCTGCGACAAATTCTTTGTTTGACTCCCGTAATGTAATGAACAAGTTATTTCACCTCCAGGACTTGGTCATTTCTCGATTTATTAGGAGAACCTGTGAATTTTGTTCCGAGCTGCAGAAAAAAAAACATGCATCAGCATTGACAAATCGCTGATCTTTATTGCAGGTATATTAGGGCTATCTATCAGCATTGAGGTAGAAAAAAAAACCATAACCCTTTTTTCCAAAAATGTGCCACCTACAAGTTCTCCATGTCGTGCTGTGAATTCTACCTGAGGTTGCCCAATGACTCTTCTCATTTTTTTCAAATTACAGTGTGTAATGATTTTGTCAAAATAAATGTAAGGCCTGATTGTTGCCTTCCAGCAAAGGACACAGCACAATTAATGAACAGAAGGATGGAAGGAGATGGTCTGCAATAAGGGGTTCATAAAATGTAACCTTATAGACTTTCACAGTAGTCACCTGTTAAAGCAAACTTGGCTCCAGAAGATGTATTAACTCCCACAGTGCTGCCTGCACCCACCATGGGAAATGAGGCTGCAGGCCCTTTTTGTACATCCTCAAACTACTTTGTTGTTGAAATATTTCTCTTTGTGATGTAGGAGGAAAAAAAGAGCAAAATCCTTAAATAACAATAATACGAGGAAAGTAAGTACATACAGTATATGCTTATATGATTAAGAGGTTAAAGGGAAGTGAAAATAAACTTATGAGATAATAAATCATATGTTTAGTATAGCTAAAAAATAGGACATTAGTAGCAAAGGGAAAAGGTCTCCTATTGTTTCCAGTACAGGAAGAGGTAAGAAACTTCAGGTATCTATGCAAAAGAGCTTCTCTGAATTCCCCGACCCAACTTGCACAAGTGCTGTTTTCTAAAGCACTTATACATCAAAGAAACAGCGAAAGACAGCTTCAGATAAGGTTTTACAACAGAGAAGTTTAAAGGGTCATTAGCTCTGCTGTGTTTCACAGTTTAAAATATAGAGTGTAGTTTGTAAACTGCAAATATGACAGAATGATGCAAGGTTATATAAAAAAAAGAATCTATATAACTGAAAATAGAAATATGGGACTCTTTCCTTTGCTGCTGATGTTCTATTAATTATCCGTACTAAACATACAATTCATTATATCATAGGGTTTGTTTGTTTTTTTGCTTCAGTGTCACTTTAACCAGTTCGGCCTATCTGGACGTACTTACTCGTCCAGGTAGGCTCTGCTGCTGCTGCCGCGTGGTGCGCGCAATCGACCGCTGCCCGATGATAGCTCCCCGATCAGTGAATGGGAATATAATTCCCATTCACCGATCTAAGTCCCTCAGAGAAATAACAACACTTTCTATTCAGAGAGCGTGGTATTTCTGCCCCCAGGAAACTTCACCTTCTTCTTTTTAGTTCCTGGATGCGAGATCGTTCGCATCCAGGACTTTGACTGTGGCCATCTTGTGGCCAAATAGTAAACTGCACCCACATACAAATTATATTATTTTACATGTAAAATTAGCTGTTTCCCTCCAACACCAAAAATTGAAAACTGTGTAATAACCGGAACAGATGGGCAAATAAAATACATAAGTTTTAATTACGGTAGCGTATATTAATTTCAAACTATAAAGGCCAAAAACTGAGAAATATTTTTTTTTTCATTTCTTTCTTAATCTTCCTGTTAAAATGGATTTAGAAAAAAATAATTCTTAGCAAAATGTACTACCCAAAGAAAGCCTCATTAGTGGTGGAAAAAACAAGATACAGATCAATTAATTGTGATAAGTAGCAATAAAGTTATTGGCGAATGAATGGGAGGTGAACGTTGCTCGGATGCATGAGGTTTTCGACACTGTGGTGCTGAACCGGTTAAATGCCAACATATATTGGTCTGTAACTGTAATGAATAGCGGAGATGCCGCCGCGCGGTCTGTTGGCGGGGCGGCTGTCTCCGCGTTCAGACCGGAGGTTTCCGCACAGCAGCATGCGTCTGGTTTGCCTGGGCCTTCTAGTGCACACAGATGGAGAGCTACGCACGCGCTAGAAGGCAGGCCCTTCATGCCAACAGGAGAGGTATCAGCTGATCAGGACGATCAGCTGATTCCAGTGGAGGTACTGATTGGCTGAGTGGCTGGGGGCGGCGCTGAGGAGCGCTGAAGTATATATAGATCTTGCTGGTCAGTTGCTGGTTGTCTGCCGTTGCGAATACTTACGTGTGAGCACTCAGACCTCAGTCAGACGTATGTATTTTTCGGATTTTCTGATTTTTACGGATTTTTACTGGAATACATACGTTATGCCCTGTACCTGGCACAGCCTGCAATAGAGGATATTTTCTCTGATATTTTCTCTGATGGCAGTGGCTGCCGGGGATTGTGTTTGAAACCAAGAGTACTGCGGGTGAGCAGCCAATTCATAGGGAGAGGTGGTGGCAGTCCCGGTGCGTTTGGGGCTTATTCACTCTTTCTGTTAGTGTGTGGAGTTACACTGAGGGTGAATTAGCATTTACGATACACCCTATGTTTGCCTCTCTGTGCTTCTTTCCCCCACCTGTGCTACTGCTGGATCTATGAGAAGTACAAGCACAGCAGTGTGAGAGTATAGCCAAACACACAATACCTGATAAAGTGGGACAGACCTGTAAAACACCTTGTTACATGCCAATAACATTTTAATCTATGCATTTGACTTAGATTACTTTTGAGAGGTTAGAGAGTTGTTTTTTTTTTTTTTTTTTTTTTTTAAATATGGTTACCAGGGCACCTCCAGCATAGCTTTACTGTAGATTCAACTAAATATAGGTCAGGTGATCGTAGCAGCCAGGCCATGTGATCGGTCACTCTCCGTCTTGATCAAATAACTTTTGTGTGTGTTTAGGCTAATGATTCAGTAAAAAAAAAAAAAAGGAAACAATCCCCAATAGTGTCACCAGCAAAGCACTCCACACCGTCACACCTTCTCTCACCTAATTAGACTCCTTTTAAGGACATCCGAGGTGAAAATAAACTGATGAGGTAAACAACTGTATCTATCCTCCTCCTCCTAAAAATGTTTTTTTTTTAGATATCCTGCAGTTTTATTTTATATTTAAATCTAGGTTTTATGTTTTTACTGTTTCATTCGCCTCGATTCATAAAGCATTCCCGCATGCGGGAATGCAGAAAACGGCACACTTTACCGACCACACAGCAAGATCTGTATTCATAAAGGCTTTTCCGCATGAAAAGCCGACATTCGCGAGCAAAGTGATAAATCACCGCCTTGCGCGGTGATTATCACAGCAAAAGTAACAAGTGGTCAATTCATAAAAATTAGAGGTAGCGGTATGCGGACGGGTATTACCGCTACCTCTGATGTGGCGAGAAGCGTGCGGAATCCGTTGCAGTGAATGGGACAGACCTCCCAAGCAGCTGCAGAGAGAACACCGCACGGAGGGATTCCGCCTGCTTCTCCGGCTTCCGCATGTCTCCCGTAAGCCTAACACCTGCCTACGGCGGAATATCTCCGCACGCCTGTCACATCTAGCTACATTTTTATGAATTACCACCCTGAAGGCGGAAATACCGACAGCGGTGTTTCCCCGCTCGACTTTCCCCGCTCGCAGGCACTTTTATGAATCGAGGCCAATGTCTCTGCTCAATGACACATGCATTGTACATGCTAGAGCTCAAATCTATGAGCCAGTGACCCTTTTTATCTGTTTCCTGCTTTCAGAAGCCATCTACTCACAGGCAAGTGCTTTATAGCTGTAATTTCTTATCAGTGAGGGTTACTGTTATAGTCCGACCCAGTCCTGACTGACAGAAACTGTCACTTGCTTACCTGATGTTTAACTTTTTCAGGCAAAGAAAGAAAAAAAGGAACACAGTATAGTCATTTGTGTGCTTGGCACTGCACATACACATGACTATACTTGGCACTGCACATACACATGACTATACTTGGCACTGCACATACACATGACTATACTTGGCACTGCACATACACATATCTATCTCAGTATGTCACATGTCACCTCGGGTGTGCTTAACACTGTTGGTGAACCAGATATCAGGAGACTTCTTCATGAAGCAGAATAACAAAGTGTGAAGGTGTTATCAAAGCAAAAATATGGCTATTTTGAAGAAAAAAAAAAAAAAAAAATATATATATATATATATATATATATATATATATATATATATCATATTCTAGTTTGTTTACCCCTTCTTTGTTTAATACAAAATGTCATATGTGCATATGTGTCTTGTGCATACATGTTCCTTCATAGTTTTGATGTCTTCAATATAAGTCTTATGTACAAAATAATAAAGCTAAAAAAATCCATTGAATAAGATAACATGTCCAAACATTTGCATGTGATATAGTATTTGCCTGTGTTTTAATATACTGCTGGATTGTTTCCAAATGTAAAAGCTGGACATGGGTACATTTTATATAGCACTGTAACTATGTACTCAGCAGTTACAGTCACACCCTGAATGCACAGACATCAATAGTGTGACAGAGAATATGCAGTTAAGACACACAACAATACTACTATAAGCAACATTTTTGCCAATGGTCTCCTATGCCATGGACTTGGCTTATATATCTTTGGACCCTATCTTCTAGCACTTTTTATCAAGTCATCTTAACATTACAGTATGTGGGGAAAAAATTTCTACAAATTCTGAGGGGCAGCCCTGAGTTTTTAGAGGAGGGACGACCAATCCATCAAATCCATGAATCCCTCACATCTTGTGAACAATTCAAGATTTGTGAATTCAAATCCCGGGGCCATTTCTAATGCTTGAATCTGAAAAATCCTGACATTTCATTGCCATGCCCCCTACACTCCCCTGTCCTCCTCCGCTCCTACCTGCATAACAAAAAATAGTGGCAGCACTGGCTCACCTAATCCATCAAGCTTACAGTGATCAGAGACCTCTCTTCTTCCTCTCTGGCTTCTGCTGATTGCGTCATCAGCAGAAGCTGAGCACTAGAAGAGGAACAGTGAGGGGAGAAGAGAGAGCTACACTCGCCGCTTGAACTGTGGATTAGGTTAGACGCTTCTTGTATCTATACAGGGGGGAGCAGAGTAGGAGGGGCAAGCTGAGGAGGAGGGAGGAGTGGAGGAGGACAAGGTGGTGTGGAGGGGAGAAAGTAAGCTGAGGAGGATGGAGGAAAGGAGGAGGATGGGAGGGGAGTGGAGGAGGTTGGTGCAGAGGAGGACAGGGGAAGCAGAAGAGGACAGGGGGCTACTTATACTGGGGGCACTTATACCAGAGGCACCTTTACCTAGCTACCTATACGGGTTGGCAACTATATCTGGCTACCTATGCCTGGCTACCTATACTGGGGGGCACCTATGCCTGGCTACCTGTACTGATGGCCACTACACCTGGATACCTATACTGGGGGAAATTATACCTGGCTACCTATACTGGGGGAACCTATGTCTGGCTACCTATACTGGGGGGCCTATGCCTGGCTACCTATACAATGAGCAACTATACTACTGATCACACAATTTTTATGTATAGGATTTTTGAGATCCAAGATTTGAATAGTTCTAAATATTCAAGAACCTTTTTGGATTTGGATTCAAAGAAATTGTGGATTTGTCCCACCTATAGTCCTTATCCTCTCAGTTATTTTCCATTTGTACATGAAACACATTAAGAACATTCTGCTTAATCATCTGTGTACCTTGTGTACCTACCACCATTCAAACTAATGTGTTTTTATGTAGAGGTTGATGACTGATTTGTATGTGGCCCTTTATATTGTAATCTATAAATGTATAGGATTACTGGTGAATATGGCTCTTGCATAAGTAAGAGAACCAGTTAGTTAATGGCAACTTTTTTCCATACTTTCATTTTTACATTTGTTTTCCTTTTTGGTAGGGGTGTCTTACACTCCATGGGTATAAATTGCATTAAAGCCAATATATTTTAAGAACTTTTATGTCTTGTGTATTATATCATCAGATTTTGTGCCAGTAAGTTCCCAACATTAATTTACTTTATTCAATCTAGTGGCAGGTGTATGTCAAGTTCTTCTTCATAAACTCTTCTAATGGAACTGGTTTAAAGTAAGGTTTCAATTTGGCACTGCAAGCATTTGTTTAACTGAGTTTTAATAATCTCCTGGAGATTTTGGCATACAGTAACTCGTCATGCTGATTCTCAGGCCAAGAGTCGGTTGTAGGAGCTAATGCCAAACACTTTTAAATATCTCAAGTTTTGAATATCTTTTGCTTGAAGCAGCCAGAAATCGAGCATTTTTAAGTGACTGACCTCAGAGATGATTCAGGAGTTCTACATGACTGGAGTTATGTCATTTGGTGAAACAAAGTACTACTAAATGTATAAACTTCAAAAGTTGCAAATAAGTTTTTTTTTTTTTTTTTTTTAAATAAGCATAGATATAAAAAACCTCCTCTGTGCTCATCTAAGAATTTGGATGTGTGCAAGAACATTATATTATATGGTTCTCTAATGCTAGCAAATTTATGAAGTTGTCTAATGCAGAGATAAACCGGCGTTATGTTGGGAATCTGCCTGGGGTACTTAGAGAACATGAGCCTCACAAGTTGCTACTACAAAACAGTGACAATGACACAACAGAGAACTTTAGAAGACACAGATTAGAAAGAAACCAAACACTCAAACACAGGAAAACATGCAAAAATGCATGTGGCAGAAAACTGATGCGTTTTGCATTGAAAAGTCTTCTCCCTGCCTTAGCCATAGACCCTGAACAAGCCTTCAGATGAGCTGTTCTGACTTCAATCTGACTAGATTAGCCACATGCTTATTTCAGGATTGTGACATAGGCACTTCTTATGTCAGAACATCAACATCAACAGGACTGCCAGGCAACTAGTATTGTTTAAAAGGAAATACGTATGGCAGCCTCCATATGACTCTCACCTCAGGTTCCCTTTAAAGAAGGCTCAAAAGATAATAATGCAAACAATAATATTACTAATATCATTATCAATTATCAGTCTGATAGTGCCCCTACATGGTGCAATTTTTATCATCCAATCTTACCATTTCTATATAATATAAGGGGACTGCCTACATTATCCTTTCATTATATTCACTTAATTTACCCTTATACTATATAAAAATTGTAAGATTGGATGAAAAAAAAGTGTACCATGTATGGGCACCATTATACTTAGCAAGCTCCACAGCAGTACTTGCCTCATTTTATTAGAAATGCAATACTAGTTGTAGCAAGTGTTGATTTTTGCATATTCCCCTTTAAATTAGCTGTCACTTTAACACGAATGCAGATTACTTCAGTGATGTGACAACATCATTGGAATTGAATTATTTTGCCCACAAAGAGACATCCAAACTGTCACATGTGGTAGATGCTCTCTACTGTGTGTTCTAATCTATCCTGGCACATGAAGTAGGACCGCAGTCAACAAGTCAGCGAGATGCTCTTCAGGCAACTGAAGGAAGGAAGCAAACTGATTAAAAAAAGTCATGCAGTCTAATGTTAATCTATTCAATGTACACTGCAGATTTTGTAGTCAGGTGACCTTTATACCAATAATAAAAAATGTGCCCGGAATAGAGTTCAGCACTAATTAGTCATATTTACGGTTATGTGAACCTGATATTAACTTTAATAGGGTCTCCAGCTATGGTAGAATCAATCAATGAACTGCAGTGTTTCAGCAGTTTGTTATAGAAAAGAGCAGCTGATGGGACTCTGGTCTTTTGTAGTGTGGGCAGATTGGTTGTAAATGTTGATAAATTGATATTTTGCTACTGTGGGATTTGGACACTCAGGGGGACATTTATCAAGAGTGTCTGAGACAAAACATTAGTAGGTCTTTAGAAATCCGTGCAGGATTATCTCAGACAGCCTGAGAAATGACCAAATAGTGCAGATTCCTTTTTAAACAGTTAGGAAAAGGAGGAGTTAGGAAAGTCTCTCAGGCTGTGCAGTGTGTGAGGGAAAAGCTTTGCAAAATGCTCTACTGTGTGGCAAAATGCTTGTTGGTAATAGTCTTCGATTCCCACAGATGCAAGTGTGATCCCTTCCTAAAACTTGAAGGTTCTATTCTATATAATAGCCCATAGTGCATATTTCTAAAGGTGCGGTGCCTATTAATGGTAAAACATTTTTCATCAAATGCAATCTTTTGATGCAATTTTTACAATTGCATCAAAAGATACAATTGTACAGAAAACTGCACATTGTGTGACGAAAATTAATGTAAAACAATTCTATGATCGACTGGAACAGAAAATATAATCAATCCAAATGTTGGATTTTATGATCAAATTGGACAAGAGAGAATGCCCTAATTGACTCTTTTATGAAAACAATAGATAATCAGGGCCGGCGCTACAGTACAGGCTAAGGGGGAAATTGTCTTGGGGCCCCAGGTCTTTTGGCCCCTCCCCCCATGGCAGCCTCCATTGCCTCTTTAACCATTTTACTAGTCCTGGTGCTGTCCATTTTGCCCCATTCAGACCTCAGATTAGCTCAACAACAGACAGATGGACAGACCCGCAGACTTCACATGCGTAAGTGACATCACTTGTCACTTCCTGCATTTGAAGTGATACTCGTGGTTGCTGTGACCACTCTGTTCTCGGGTACTGCTCTGATCTGCAGGTCTGTCTGTCTTTGCGCTGATCCGGAGGTCTGAGACAGCGTGAGTGGGACTACCTATACTTGGGGATGCCACACTACCTATACTGTGGAGACCTACTACCTAGGAAAAGAGACGTCTGGGAAATTGTAATTTTTCTGTGGGGGGACCGGACCACTGGGCTGGCTGCCAGGAAGTTATAGGGTGGTGTTAACTTTGCCTGTTGATAATCACCTTCTGATTACTGTCAATAGTAAAAAAAAAAAAAGACAAAAGATCATATCTGATGAAAAAATTGCACCCTTTATTGGGCACCTTAAGTTCTGTAAAGTGCCCAACCACCCGATACCACAGTTCATAAGACCCTGCAGCAGAGTGCAGAGGGGCACTGACGTGGGATCACCACACAAGTGTGAAACCAGCCTCAAGTAAATGTGCAGTAACTCTGTAAGCAATGTGAATTCCCCATGCATAAATATATGGAGATGAGAATCTGGACAGTGGACAACAGGTAGTTCTACATTCAGTCACTTTCATGCATGAAGTCCAATGAGTTTTCAAGGATATTAAGTCAGCTTAGAAAATGGCTGCAATGTGTACAGCTGACAGATCCAATTACATCTCAATAGATATTAATTTGTAAACTGTATAATAAACAGTAGGCACTTTCTGCTTACTAATTAATTACATGTCTCTGTAGGTATCCATTTTAATATCAACAACGTTAATTCAAGTTAATTACTGCTGTTAAGTCAAATTTTCTTTAAAAACAATATAGTCAGTATTATATTTTTAAAGGAAACCTAAAGCAAGGCTTCCATTCTATAAGTACTTCCTTTTAAGCAAAACCAGTTGCTGCCTGGCTATAGTGCTGATCTCTCTGGCTGCAATAGTGTCTGAATCACACACCTGAAACAAGCATGCAGCTAATCCAGTCAGAGCACCTGATTTTCCTGCTTGTTCGGGGTCTATGGCTAAAAGGATTAAAGGCAGATGATTAGCAAGACAGCCAGGTAATATGCATTGTTTAAAAGGAAATACATATGGCAGCCTTCATATCCCTCTCGCTTTAGGTTTCCCTTCAATTCAACTCTGTGCTCCGTAGCTAGTGTTTGAATCTGGGTTTCCTAATTTGGAAACCCGGATTATGCTGCGCACCACACATCAGTACCTCAGATATCTGAGAGGGTCGTGTGGAGGTCACGTACATGCAGTTCAGGCCACTCTTCACAAGACTCCAATGCTTCCTTCTTGGAAGGATGAAGCATCAGAGTCGAATGAGAAGTGTGGCATGGACCACAACCCCGTGACCCTGTCCACTAGCTGAGGTACTGAAGTGTGGTGTACAGCATGCCCGGATTTACCTCACAGAAGCCTATAGGCACAGATGTCCTGGAGCCATAGATTTCGCCCTCCATGAACCTACAAACCCCCGCTAAACCGCACCACAAGTGTGCTGCCTGGCCCAGCTGTCACTTCTCTCTTACTTACCATGCCTGTCATAGGTAGCCACAGGTGTCCTATAACATTAAGTAGCCAGAGGTACCCTCAGTATTAAGTAGTTGAGGTTCCCCTGACTAACCGGAGATCTCATCAGGGGAATTCTGAGACCTGGGTGAGTAAACTCTCATTTACACTCCTGTCGGGACTCTGCAATGTGGAGGGAAGCACTTGGGGAGGGGAGCCACCTTTCCATCATCAGACGCCTGTATGGTATGGTATAGTGCCGTATGGTAAGTCCGGCTCTGGTGTGCGGTGCAATTCTGGTTTATGAATAAGAAACCCAGATTGGAAAACACTAACACTAGTTACCATTATGGTATTTCTGAATACACTATTTGATTAAAGTCTATCTGTAAGGAAAAAAAAAAAAAAAGCGAACAACAACCCGCATGGTAAAATTACCAAATGATGAGCAAATCATGAAGTTAAGAAGTTAAGTAGCAATTTTCTGAAAGGAAGTCAAAGCTTGCACTGTTCATTTTTTCTCCCTTAAGGTTTCCTTTAACATTTGTATTGTGTAATTATAAAAATGTGAAAATCTACTCTTCGTTAGTCAGTAGCTGATCTCCTGTGCCTTATTAATGCTTACATTTACATTTATTGGATTGGACATTTTGACACGGACTTTACACTATCCTGTAGAGGACATTCAGATGAACAGTCCTACATGTCATTTATGGCATCTCTGCTGACACAGCTGGGACTTCTATGTGCACTGGTGTGTATGAATAGGATATCATTTATTTATGGATCTGAATGTAAAGCTACAACTTTACCTATTCATTATTTATTCGCTATTTAAGGCCTGATGCAACTGCACTTTGAAATTTATTTGTAGGCTGGTTTTGCAGGAAAACCATCATCTAATTAATTAAAGGAAAACTCTGTTTTTAGCCTAGATTTTATAGCCTAACTCAGTCTGCACTAAAAAAAAAAACAAAAAAAAAAACTTCAAAGCATGTAAAAAGTAACTAACATTCAGTACCTATCCATGTCATGATGATTTCATTGATTCTGTGTGAACTGCCTGCAGGCGATTGTCACTCTGATGTTTGCCCTGCTTACGGCCTGTTTTAAATGTATCACGCAGCAGTTAAAATGTTGAATATTTCATATTGTTTTTATACGGTGTATATGGTGATTAACATTGCATGCTCAGACCATTTTAGAAGGCTGCAGCAGTTAGTCGGCTAGCACCCATTTGTTTATGGCATTGATATCTCTGCGTAAGGGCCCTTTCCCACGTGCTGCAATCTGCTCCAAAAAGTGGATTGCAGACGTTTTTCCAATTACAACATCAGTGTGGTTTACGTGTATATAGCGGTGCTCATTTTCCATGAGTGCATTTGCGTTTTTCCTTAATTGTAATCACCGGCTTGCACGATTTTTGGTGTGATCACGCTCCATTCCCAACAGTTCACAGCACAATCTTGGTGGATGGAAATTGAAGGTAGTATGATTGCATTAAAGCGTGAAGTGGAAAAGAAGCATTATTAAGCTTATTTTTGCAGCTCTCTTTCAAATAATACAATCACATATATAGTTAATCACTTCCCGGCATCTATTTAATCTTGTAATGGCAGTTTCTCTCTCTACTAAGCAGCCTTGACAGTGCAAGATGTTAAACACCTAAAGCTAATGGCTTAGATAAGGCGGTATGGGCCCCAGTGTGTTTTCTTGTTCTTAGCGATCTCATTTTTTGGCACGAGTGGTGCCACTAATACAAATGTCTGTAACATACTGTTACCAATATTCTATTTCAATTTTTTTTCTCATGGTATCATTTTAACCTCATCCTAACCTATTCTCTAACACCACTCACCCTCCTAATGATATGCCTAACACTAACCTTCCTACCGACTTGCCTAACACTAATCTTTTTTACCACGCAAGCCGCTTGCCTAATTACTCCATGTGCTTGCCGAAGTGGCCGCACCAAAGTAAACCTCCCCAGCACCACATTGATCACTTTCCAAGCATATTCACTTCCCAAAAATGTGTGCGACTCTTCATATCAGTCGCACCGCTACAGAAGTCCCCATGCCAAATATTACCACTACTGCTAAATTGCGGTCTATGGGACAGCCAATAAGCACCGGTTGCTGTGGCGCCAAATAGAACTGCTTCAGAGGGAGTTTATATTGGTATCTTGTCAGACAATCTACACAATATGTATGAAGCACTAAAAACAGCCAAGGACAACCACAAGGTCAGAGACATGCAAGCATAGGGGGAGAACATGTTGATGATTACCACTGTTCAAAGCACATATAAAGGTGATCATTACTAGTGCTTCACCAATGAAGAGCTAATGAAGTGACTTAAGGAGGGTTCTGTATGGGTTCCTCTGGGTCAGAGTGCCCAGGTGTCAGAAGCTTTGCATCCCCTGTTGCTAGGCCACAGTCCACTGAATACTGCAATGTTTCCCAATAATGTCCTCCAGGTCCATCAGCTGTACATGCTTTATGGCATTTCACAGGGACAGGATGCCAGATAGTGTTCTATTGTGCAAATTTTTAATTTCAATAGTTTTTATTGAGTTTTTAAGTCAAACAATACAAAACAATACAACACAGTACAACAGTACCAACACAGTCTTATAGATCTATAAGTGAGTTACATGTTGGGTAATCATCACATACAACAAGGCATGTCAGTCTTCTGACATTCTGTACCATCAAACTTTGAAAGCGGATAAGAAGGTAGCTCAATCATGGAGAATACAGTACCAAGAATATTACAAAACATAACCAAAGACAGTTTAAGCTCTGTTAACTAATGTCACTACAGCTAGAAAATAGAAGCAACCATTATGAATAAGTAGAAAAGCTGCACCAGGACGTGTCCCTTACCCAACACGAGCGGCAGCATTTTAGATTGGTCTATCCAGGGGTGCCTCTTGCCATTTTGTCACTCGAGGCGAGAAAACCTGTGGCGCCCCCCAAACCCACCCCCCATGCCGTGCCCCCATGAAAATGATCGAAATGCGGCAGCGCTTCACCAGAAAAAAATCGTAATGCCGCAATAATATTTGTAATGCGGTAGAATTTTACCAGAAAATAATCGTAATAAGGCAGCATTTCACCAGAAAATAATCATAATGTGGCAATGTTTTACCAGAAAATAATCATAATGTGGCAATGTTTTATCAGAAAATAATCATCATGGGGCAGCGTTTTACCAGAAAATAATCGTAATGCGCCAATGTCTCACCAGAGAATAATCGTAATGTCGCAATGTCTCACCAGAAAATAATCGTAATGCACCAATGTCTCACCAGAGAATTATCGTAACACGGCAATGTCTCACCAGAGAATAATCGTAACACGGCAATGTCTCACCAGAGAATAATCGTAACACGGCAATGTCTCACCAGAGAATAATCGTAATGTGGCAATGTCTCACCAGAGAATAATCATAATGTGGTAATGTCTCACCAGAAAATAATCGTAATGCGGCAATGTCTCACCAGAAAATAATCGTAATGCGCCGATGTCTCACCAGAGAATAATCGTAATGTGGTAATGTCTCACCAGAAAATAATCGTAATGCGGCAATGTCTCACCAGAAAATAATCGTAATGTGGTAATGTCTCACCAGAAAATAATCGTAACACGGCAATGTCTCACCAGAAAATAATCGTAATGTGGCAATGTCTCACCAGAAAATAATCGTAACGCGGCAATGTCTCACCAGAGAATAATCGTAATGTGGCAATGTCTCACCAGAGAATAATCGTAATGTGGTAATGTGTCACCAGAAAATAATCGTAATGTGGCAATGTCTCACCAGAAAATAATCGGAATGTGCCAATGTCTCACCAGAAAATAATCATAATGTGGCAATGTCTCACCAGAGAATAATATTAATGTGGTAATGTGTCACCAGAAAATAATCGTAATGCGCTAATGTCTCACCAGAAAATAATCGTAATGCGCCAATGTCTCACCAGAAAATAATCGTAATGTGGCAATGTCTCACCAGAGAATAATTGTAGGAGGGAGGGAGAGAGAGAGGATGGAGCATATGGGAACCATATGTCCTGCAGAATAATCACAGGGCAGTCAGACTTTTCAGTGAAAACACACACTCTTCCCCCTCCTCTGTAGTGACAAGAGCAGAGACAGGATCGGAAGCACTTCGGATACCTCATACAGTACTTCCGATCCTGTCTCTGCTCCTGTCACTACAGAGGGGGGTCACTAGAGCTGTGTGTGTCTGAAGATGTGAACAAGGCCAGGCCTGCCTGACACAAGTGTTACTGACAATCCTCTCCACTCACAGTTCAGTTCAGGGTCAGCTCCACTCCAGGTCAGATAACGCTGGCTGCTGTGCTGTGAACCCTCAGTCCATCCGGTCCCACTGACTGTGTCTCTACTGTGAGGCTGCGCTGAGGCTGGCTGCCAGTCAGTGTCTGAGTAAAAGACATACGCTACTGAGGCTTCCCTGGAGGTCCTTCTGCCGCCTGGACGAGTGCCTGTGCATGGGGGGGGGGGACGCAGCCACATGTCTGGACTAGAGGGAAGCTGCCATACAGGTCCAAGGGGCAGGACGGGGGCACAGTCTGGACAGCAGGAGCCAAAATATGGTGACTCCTGGTTGACTGGCAGGGGGCGGAGTTAGAGGCGGCACCGCATGAGGTAAACATTGTACCCGTGCGACTGCTGCTATGGAGAAGGGGCTGGACTACAGGAGGAGTGGGAAGAGCAGTGTTGAACACTGCTTGTATTGGCTAGGAGCAGGACGGGGCGTGTGCAATGGCGGCTTGCTGGCTCAGGCACCGTAGACAGAGAGCACGTGGTGCCAGCCAGTAAATAAATAAACATAAGGAAGGTTCGCACAGTAGTAACGGCGGGTGGCCGCGGTCCCGCTGCAGTGCCTTCCCCAGCATGCCGCCTCAGGCCAATGCTTGTACTGCCTATGCCTTAAGGCGCCCCTGGGTCTATCTAGTCAGGGGAGAAAGGGGGGTGGACCTGGAATCCATATTTCACTTTATTTTGAGTTAGTAAATGAAGTTTGGGTTTTCCAATTTTCCTGCGTCTTATCTTTCTGGGGCAATCCTTCCTGAGGGATTGGAGAGCTATCTTGAGGACAGGTGAGGAGATATCTCTTCCCACGGGATCTGCAGGTGATCAGTTGGTCTCCCAGGGGAGGAACGCTTGATGAATAAGATTTCCATGTTTAAGTTAAGGTCCACCAGGTTATGGAGTTGGACTAATGATGGAATTTGGTTGTTACCCCAATTGGAGAGTATTAGCTGACGGGTCGCACAAATAGTGTGGGTGATTTTTGTTCTATGTGCAGCCGGGAAAGTTTCCACTTTAATTAGCAACAATCCTAATAAAGGGTTGGGGGGGGGGGGGGTGACCTGGGATGTAATTAGAGATATTATTTTCAAGATTCGGGACCAGAATGGTGTGATGCAGGGGCAATCCAATAGTATGTGGACTAAGGAACCTTGTTGGTTACATGATCTCCAGCATAGGGGAGAGTGCTGGAATGAGAATTTGGACAATGTTGTTGGGGTAAGATACCAAATAAACAATATTTTTTTGTGGTTTCTAGATGTGTGATGCACTTAGAGTTATGTTTTAGATCTGATAAGGCTTTTGTAATGATCTGCTCAGCTGCCTGTGCAGGCAGGCAGCTTTTTGACCATTGTGTAGGTTTGCATGCTGCAGGACTCTGGAAAGAAGAGCTTCTGTCAGTTTTGCAGCTTGTGCTTGCTGAGGAATTTGCATACGTTGTCATGCAAATTGCCTGGCCACATTCATTGGAGGCGTGTACTATAAGTACTATGGGCCTGATTTACAAAGCGGTGCAAAGTGTTTGCACGCGAGTGAAAACCCCTTTATCACGCCTAAACTCAGTTTAGGCATGATAAGAAGAAACTCGCGCGAATTTTGCGGGCACAAAGTTTTGCGAGCGCAAGCGTGCAGGCGCGCGCGCAGCACCCGGCACTTCGTGCGAAGCTCCCATTAAGCCCTATGGGACTTTGCGCGCGCGCGTTCGCGCGTACGCGCGGTAGCTTCGCTCGAGTTAGAGCACAAAGCGGTGATAACTTTGCTAGTGCAAAGGTCATCATGCCTAAAGTCTTTTAGGCTTGATAACTGAGTTATCACCGCTTTGTGAATCGAGCCCTATGTGTTTCCCACAATGCTTGGCTGGTCATAAGGAGTCTTCCTGTGAAACACTCTGGAGGGGTGTCAGCCTTACTCTCTGTTTGAAGATCAGCTTAGAGTAATTCCTGGAAAACTGCACTAGGCAGGTTTCCTTAGTGCAGTTAGGATTGCTTATCTGTTTGTTTGTTCTGTTGCTATTGTCCTGTCCCAGCGGTGGTCGACAGGAAATGGTTCTGATCTCTGTTCTTGGAGTATAGCTGGTGCAGCGGTTGCTACCAGCTATCTCTTCTGTTCTGTCTCCTTGGATCGTGCTAGCCACTTTCCGCTAGTGCTGTGGATCCTTCGGTTCTGCTACTCTGTACCTGGATCGCACTAGCATCTTGCGCTAGCGCTGTGGATCCTTCTGTTTTGTCTCCTTGGATCGCGCTAGCCACTTTCCGCTAGTGCTGTGGATCCTTCTGTTCTGCTACTCTGTACCTGGATCGCGCTATCCACTTTCACTAGTGCTGTGGATCCTATCTCTTGCTTGTCCCTGTTTTCGTGTGTCTGTCTTGTCTGTTACGAACGCTTGCTGGAGGCTCGGTGAGGTAACCGTTAAGCAAGCGCTCGTGTCCTCTGTTACATGTTTGTCTTGTCTTGGTTAGTTAGGCGTGCTTGTCTCTATTGTGCTTATCACATGGAGACCGCGCACGAACGCATGCACTGTTGCGAATGAGTGCGGTGTTCGCGTTCAGTTAGCGTTTGTTATTTTCCTTGTTATTCTCATTGTATTATTTGCTGTGCCTTTGCTAACCTCGTATTCTGTTCTGATCTGCCTTGTGTCACGTCTGGCGATCGCACCTCTCGCAATCACGTTCCTATTTCATATCTGCTGTTGTGTGTGCACTGTCGCGGGGTGGCGACTAGGTTGGTGCACACACATACAACCTGTCCCTTTGCTCGTTCTCATTTGCAATCGCCTCTCTTGCGATTGCGTTCTGCGCTTCGTACAATTCCTGTCTGGCATTTGTGGAGGTACAGAGGATTGGTTCCTCTGCACTCCCCAGCGCCATCTGCCGACAGGAATTTCCCTCTACGGGTGCGTAGCACCTTTTGCTGGGTGCCTGCAAATATACGCTTGTGGAGGATTTCCGCCGTATCAGCGCACGCGTTGTGCGCTGATCACGGAGAAGGTTCCACAATCGTTACAGCTTTCCTAAGACAGTCTTGTGTTATTGGATCTTGTGGGTCTAAGTCCCACCTCTTTAATGGTTGTTGGAGTGGGTTTCTGTGGAGGATATTAAGAATTTATACAGTTAAAGAGAAATCGAGAGCCCAATATGGTGTAGTATGTCAAAATTGATTGGATAAATGAAACAGTGAGATGGTAATACTCACAAACACGGGTTACCACCTAGGTAACCACTCATTAGGCAGGTGAGGAGATTAGACCTGTCCTCACTCAGGATTAAGAAGTCGCTCTCTGTAGATAGGAAGAAAGGGGGTAGATCACTCCTCCACCTGGGGTGGACTCAAATATATTGGTAGGTGAACAGAGGCGCCAGAAGGATAAAAGTACATATAGCAAGCAGGTGCTATGCTTGCTATAACTGAATTGCTGTTGTTTATCCACTGCTTATTGCCTAAAGAAGTGGGCTGTGCCCGCGAAATGCGTTGCATCTTTGGGGTATTTTCAATAAATGTGTATATCTATATATTTACAGTCCTTGGTGTCTGCTTTAACAGAGGCGAGTCCACCACTTCCTCCCAGCAATTTTAAAAAAAAAAAAATTATGTACTTTTATCCTTCTGGCGCCTCTGTTCACCTACCAATATATTAAGAATTTATAGTAAATGGAAATGTGTCCCTTAGGCTTTATGGGCTGGTTGTGTGGAGAGATTAATTCCCATGTTTTCTTGGGAAGAGGCTTGAAATTAATTGGGGATGATTTATGCAGGTGTGCTATTTGTAGGTATGTATATACCTCTCTGTCGTCAAGCTTGTATTTCCACTTTAGAAAGGAGAAAGTGCTTAGTGAGGAATGAGAGAGCAGGTCATTAAGTAACAGAATGCCTGCTTTTGTCCATTGTTGTAGATTGATGTGGGGGATTGTGGATTTCAGTGCTGATAGTGGGACGTTAGTTGGAATCACTTCCACTTCTTGAGTTTGTATTTTGGTTAAGGCTTTCCAAGCTTGAGTTGTTGCTAGTATTGTGGGGTGGGAGATTCTGGGGAGCGGTTGGGATGACCAGATAAGGTTTAGGTGGTCGAAGAGTGGGATATTGGATTGTTCTCTTTCTAGGGTCACCCATGTTTTAGTGGGGGAGTCTGGATTCCAGAATTTAGACATGTCTAGTATGGCTGCTGTGTAATAATGAAAAGGGTCTGGAAGGCCAAATCCTCCTAGGTGGGGCGGAGATATTAAGGTTTGGTAGGAGATTCTATGTTTTTTTTGTTTTCCAGAGAAAATCCAGGACTATTTTTCGAAGATTTTGGAAGAATTTAAAATGGATGGTTATTGTGCAAATTTAAAAACCGAATGGTGATGTGCACTTTACCAACCATTTCTACTGTAATATAGATCATTAACATATGGCACTATCAACTCAATACTGATAAGAAGACAAACTGCCATTACACGATTGAATGTATGCTTGGATGTGCTAAACTTCAGATGAGATTGGATTTTAAAAGGGGGTGCCCCAGTGAAACTATTTTTGATGGATGCTCTGCGGATGATGGTTAAATGCAGAGAACTTTGCCTCAGAGGCGCCTTGATCTTGGCTCACAGCACCCTTTGGAACTGTATTCAGTCTGAGGAAGTGGGCACAGTGACAGTGATTGTAACGAGTAAGAATGTTGTGACCAACAGGGGTTGAGGAGGACAGAAGTCTCTGAACTATTCAGAAGCATTTATTAAAGTGCAAAATGTCATCTTGAGCCAGGCTACTGGGTGAATGGATAACCTAAAGAATGTGAGAGACAGGTGACTGATGAATTAAAAGAAAAAGATACAACAGCCTATATTTCTACACTTCCAAAGAGACATTGGTTCTGCATTGATGTAACAAGACAAGTGCAAAGAAAGGTGGAATAAAAGTAGAGCAGATACCCAGAACAACAAATTAGGATTCATCAGTTGAATGAAACAAGGATCCTAATTGGTTCCTTTGGAGACCTGATCTAGCTTGTTTGCTCCAGTTTCCTTTGCACTTGTCTGTGCAAATCTACCCCATGCATCTCACTTTAAAAAAAAATGCACTTGTGAATTTTGTTATGGAAATATTGTATGAGATATTGTCAACTGAAATAAAAGACAATAGTTAATAAGCTGGCTATTGTTATCTTCTCAATTATGTTGAAGATGTAGAGATATTTATAAGTTCTTCAGCAAATATCACATCAAATATACATTTAGCTTGCAGAGATGAAGACTAACTAGACTGCACTGCTTGCCTGTTTTACCTTGCTTTGTTCCTTTACAGTACACATACCCCTGACAAGGCAGAAGCAAGTCCAAAGAGAACCTTTTAAAGGGGAACTTCAGCCTAAACATACTGTCATCAAGTTACATTAGTTATGTTAATTAGAATAGATAGGTAATATAATCTCTTACCCACCCTGTTTTAAAAGAACAAGCAAATGTTTGTGATTCATGGGGGCTGCCATCTTTGTCATGGGGGCAGCCATCTTTTTGGTTGAAAGGAGGTGACAAGGAGCAGGAGACACAGTTCCAACTGTCCTGTGTCCTGATTACCCCTCCCAGCTGCACACGCTAGGCTTCAAATGTCAAATTCAAAATGTAAAAAAAAAAAAATTGCACCAAAACAGCAGAACGAGAACAACAAAATCAGAAATCCCATCATGCTTTGCACAGCATCAGGGGAAAAAAGCCCAGGCAGTTTTCGTCTGTGCAGCTAAAAATGAGGCTTGTATAAGAGAAACAAAGTTCTGATGCTGTGAAACTGTTAAAGAAACACAAAGCCTTTTCAGTGCTGCTGAGTCGATTTTTAGTCCGGAGGTTCACTTTAAGGTCTTTATACACTGAAATTCACATCACAAATGCACCTTCCAAGTTTTATCATACATTTATCGTGTGGCAACATGTGATTTTAATTTTGATTATGAAATTGTGTTTGTGTTTTTCATATAGTGAAAAAAAAAATGAAACAAATGGAAAGCACAGGAAAATGAATTGCAACACTTTCCTATGTAATTACTTTTTTTTCTGTACTTCTACTGACTTAAAGGAGTCATCAGGCAATCTCTGCTACCCCCCGCTCTACTTCCCTGGGACTTCTCCAGCCCCGTGCAGCTGACATGTCCCACACCGCAGCTCTGCTCTTTGCCACCGGCCCGGGGTCCCCAACGGTGTCTTGCCAGGCTGTCCTGTACTGCTCCTGCGCGAGCGCCGCTGTCAATCAAGTCCACGTTGTCCGGACTGCCCTGCGCAGGTTCAGAACTACTGCACCTGCGCAGTACAGTCCAAACAACGTGGACTTGATTGACAGCAGCGCTCGCACAGGTGCAGTAGAGGACGACCTCAAGGTCACCCTCTGCACTGGTGGGGACTCCCGGACAGCGGCTGACAGCAAAGCTGCGGCGTGGGACATGTCAGCTGCAAGGGGCTGGAGAAGCCCCAGGGAAGTAGAGCGGGGGGTAGCAGAGATTGCGTGATGACTCCTTTAAAGGGAACCAGAGTTGTGAGACCTATGGAAGCTGCTCTATTTATTTCCTTTTAAACAATACCAGTTGCCTGGCAGTTCTGCTGATCTTTCTGCTCAGTAGGGTCTAAATCAAACACCTGAAACAAGCATGCAGATAATCTTGACAGATTTGTCATAGACACCTGGTCTGCATGCTTGTTCAGGGTCTACGGCTTAAAATATTAGAGGCATAGGATCAGCAGGACAACCAGGCAATGTGCATTATTTATAAGGAAACACACATGTTAGCCTCCATATCCCTCTCACCTCAGGCTCCCTTTAATCCAAATGCAATAGCTCAAAATGCAGCACAGACAGTGTTAGAGAAAAGTCACATTGTATATTAGTAATGAAAATGGAAATGGTGCATTGCAATTTCTATAGGTTCTGCAGCGAGATCAGGAAGATGCATGTACTCTGAAGATTAGATTGGAACACCTGCCGTAGAAAAGGCCCTCACTGCCTGCAGAAGCTGCCACTTCTCCTTTGGGAACATGGCCTATGCAGGTAGGATAATTGCAATAAGTCCAGATAGTAAGACACCAGTCCCATGAGACAGTGAGAGCAGGACCGACAGCTCAGACTGGGTAAAATCATGATACTGTGAACTATAAACATTATGTTATTTGGGCATGGAATTGCTAGGCCTTGATTCAAGTTTACTTTAAAGAAATGTGGAGGTAAAACAAAACTTTGAATGTTTATTGTTGTCACATTGTAGCAATAATAATAATAATAATAAAAAACAGCTCACAAGTATAGGCATACTTAAAGCTGTAACAATTGCAGAATTATTTCCGTGGTCAGCGCACAAGATGCGTGCTGACACTGTGGAAAACCCCCACAAACGTATAAAATAACAGAACCCAGCTGTGGTGCTATGCACCTATAGAGGGGAATTCCCACCAGCAGATGGAGCTGTGGAGTGCAGAGGAACACAGCCTATGTACTGCCACAGATGCCAGATGGGAATTGTACAAGTTAAAGCAATGCAGGGCACGATAGCCCTTAGAGAGAGAGAGCACAGGGACAGAATGTATGTGTGTCCACCAATCTAGTCGCCACCCGGCGACGGTGATCACACAACAGCAGAAAACAAGTGGGAACGCAGTCGCAAGAGTGGCGATTGCCAATAGTGACACAAGACCGATACAGAGCACAAGTGTAGCAAGAAAGACACAGCAAATACCAATGATCAGAACGCCAAGGAAAATAACAAACGCACTCGGTAAGCGCGGTCACCGCACGAAAAGCGCAACAGTGACAAAACACGCTAATGGCGCGGTTTCCACACAAGAAGCGCAACAGAGACAAAACGTGCCAACCCTAACTTACCAATGTAACACGAAAATGAATAGAGAATGCGAACGCTTGCTAAACGGTTACCTCACCGAGCCTACAGCAAGCGTTCGTTCCAGACAAGACAGACTGAAGGAGCAACCAGTAGCAACCGCAGCTCTGGCCTACACTCCCAGACAGAGTAAAGAATAGGGAACGTGAACGCTTGCGAAACGGTTGCCACACCGAGCCTACAGCAAGCGTTCGTTCCAGACAAGACAGGCAGAAGGCGTAACCAGTAGCAACCGCAGCTCTGGCCTACACACCCAGATAGAGTACAGACAGAACCACCGCCACTACCGCTAGGGCGAATGCGATCCCAACAGACAAAACGATTTCCTGTCGACCGCCGCTGGCGACAAGACAATCGCAACAGAAAGACAGTACAAGGCAATACAGATAATACAACCTGACTACGCTAGAAGGAATGCTAGTGCAGTCCCAATGAATTACTCTAAGATAATCTTAGCAAACAATTAGCAAAGGCTGAGACTCCAGGTAAGTTAGCAGGAACAAACCATCATGACCAGCCAGGAATTCTGGGAATAAATGGTTTTTATACTGCAAGCCATCAGAGGAAGCAGCTAAGCAATTTGCATGACAAGTGTATGCAAATTCCTAGCCAGAACAGCAACTCTGTAGCTTGCAGAGTGGAGACAGGTCTCTTTTCCAGGGACCTGCAGCACTTAGACCTAACAAATGGTTAAACAGCTGTCTGCCTGTGCAGACAGCAGAGCAGATCATTACAAAAGCGGAATATAACCCAGAATTTCTTCTTTGCTCTAAAAGATTATTTACAGCATATAATATACTAACACAATGTTTTTTTTTTAGTAAAACAGCATTCAAAGGGTTACATCACAGGGCTGACTCTTTCTTCTGCAGGAAGAACCCGCATCCCAACTGCTAATCTTATCTTGTGTACACATTCTTTACTTGATACATTTATGTAAACATTCTCTGGCTGTACAGGACTTCAGCTGATGAGTCCTGGGGTGAAACACAGGTCAGAAATCACTGGTGGCTGCATTCACAACAGAATTACAACAGTTATGAATAAAATGCACCAGCAGCTTTAAAAATAAATTAACTGAACTTTGGTAAGTTATAATGTCTAAATGAATAATAATACTTGTGCACAAAAGCAAATATGATAATTGTATGGGTTATTAAAAAGTAAGAAATCACATTTTTGTTGAAAATTTTGCCAGAGTTTTAAACCGCTTTAAAACAATGCTTGACAGTAAGTCCCTGCATCTATAGCTAGCCTAAGCTAAAGAAAGACAACATGCTCACAAGAGCATTCTGGGAAGAATTCCATCTCAAGTGGTCATACAAAACTTCTTACAACTTTGGTTTGTATATTGGAAACATCTGTGATTGTGCAGATTCATATAATTCATCTGTGAAGCACTTTCATTTTCATCAACCTAGGCTAGATACAAGAACAAGCACTTCCTGTCTAAAACATTTTAAGATGTATTGATTTTTTTAAATGTCATCATTAAGGACAGTTGTGGATCTAACAGGAGTCTTTTTTGTCTGGCTTTTTCATGATTTACTTTAACTAAAATGGATTTTAGTCATCAGCAGAGATTTATGGAACCATTAATTGTTGCTACATATTTTAAAAATCTTGATGCTTTTAGCTTTGCACAAGTGTAAAAAATGCTGTAAACTAACAATGCTTTCAATGGTTATCAATGATTAAAGCAATCAACATAAGACAAATGTAATTCAAATCAATAGTTTGTGTGACCACCCTTTTACTTCAAAACAGCATCAGTTTTTCTACCTGGACTGGCATACTGTTTCAAATGTACTTAGCAGTAGAGATGGCCTGAACCTCCGATTTTCCATGAACTGCAATAGACTTCAATGGGGAGGCGAACTGTGAAAGCTAGAAACACTTATGTTGTTGGCCACAAAAGTGATAGAAAAGATGTTTCAAGGGGTCTAACATCTGGAGGGGGGCATGGCAGAGTGGGATAGATGCCAAAAGTCCCGGGGAAAATTCTGGATTTGACGCAAAGCAGTGTTTTAAGGGCAGAAATCACATTGAATGCTAAATTGCGGGCCTAAAGTGGTTTAAAACATCTTGCATGTGTATACATCAATCAGGGAGTGTAATTAGAGTACTGCTTCACACTGACACACCAAACTCACAGTGTAACACACCGCAAACAGTTGTTTGCTTAGTGACGGCCATGCTGCAGTGGTGCACAACATGGCGAGATTGCTCTTCCTCACTCAGAGATGTCAGGTAATGTCTGACTGCCTTATCAGTTTTCAATGGTTCTTTCTCTACCATTGTTAAAGCTTACACCTAATTTTTTTAAATACTTGTTCTGCTTGCTGTTCAGTACCTGCAACGAGAATCTTTTATGGAGGGCAAGTCTGCCATTTTGAGTGACCACTGGTAATGGCCAGGGAATCCTGGTTCGATTCCAGTCTGGAGTGGGAGCCTAAGAAATGGCCTCCACCACCACACATCCAAGGAAAGCAGCAGGCACGCTGTGGGCAAAGGAGCAAAACTGCTACCACACATCCAAGGAAGGCAGCACTGCAGCAGGCATGGCATGCACGTCCCGAGGTAGTGACCAAAAGGAGGACTTTTGAGGCCCTGCTGTAGATGACACTAATAGACTGTACTACCTGTAACGAGAATCTGTTATGGAGGGCAAGTCTGCCATCCATTCAAGTAAAAGGTATGCACTGTGAACAACAGGTAGGTAGGTATATGCAGTAATTGGTATTACAATGTGCACATGTCACACACAGACAGGTAGCGGACAGGCACAGTGACACTCCGTGCGCTCATGTAGGTGGGTGGGTGCACAGTAAACAACAGGTAGGTATATGCAGTGATGGGTAATGTACACCAGTCACTCACACAGGTAGTCACTGAATGTGCTGGGCCTGGCAGTGGCACACACATTATGAATTATCAAGGCTGTCTATGCAACTCAAGTGTCAGTGGGACACACAGAAAAAAAATAGATCACAAGAACAAGATTAGCTCTCAAAAGAGCTGTTGTGGGGTGCCATTTCAGCAATAAGGATCAGCAAAGAGCAAGCTAAGAAGCCTACAAGAGCCTAACTAATCTTTCCCTATGAGAGAGTCTGCAGCAGCTGTCCCTTCTCTATTTACTCCAGGCACACGAGTGAGTAAAATGGCCGGCGATGCCTGCCTTTTATAAGGGGGGAGTGGCTCAGGAGGGAGTTTAGCCTGATTGGCTACAATTTGCCTGCTGACTGTGATGTAGAGGGTCAAAGTTGACCCTAATGGTGCACTATGGGGTGTGAATTATACTTCCGGTAAAGTTTGCGGTTCTCCGCGATCACGAACCCCCGGAAGTTCGCCTGGAACCGTTCGCCGGCGAACCGTTCGGGCCATCTCTACTTAGCAGGTAGGTTGTTCCAAACATCTTAGAGAACTCACCACAGATCTTTTGTGCATGTAAGTAGCCTCATGTCTTCCTGTCTTTACATAAGGGATATGTGAATTTCCAGGGTGGTTTGTAAATGCAAACCTCCACTGTGGTATTGCATGATGTATAAGGTGCATGGTTCATGATCTATAAGAGATGATCTGCTTGCATTGCTCAACATTGTGGACATCATTAATCCTGATCAAATCACCAACACCTTTTGTTAAAATGTAGCCCCATACATGCCAGGAACCTCCACCATGTTTCACTGTTGGATTCATACACATTATTTTACTTCTTCCAGCCTTTTAGTTACAGCAAAATATTTTACATTTTTAGCCACCAGCTATTTTTCTGCACCCTAGTTCTTATGTTTTGGAATATCGTTAAGTTGCTTGAATTTATTTCCTTGTTGGAGGTATGACTTTTTGGCCACAATTTTTCCATGAAGACCTTCTTCAGTCAGACTATTACAGACAGTAGATGTTTGTACCCAAGTCCCACTTCCGAGCTGATGGCTTTGCTGGTCATCTTTCAGAAATGATGGAGAGTAAGATTGACATGTCTTTCATCACTAAGCTTCCTCAGCTGACCCCTTAAGCTTTGGTCCTCAATGTAGCCTGCTTCTCTGTGCTTCTTAAAAGCAGCTTAAACAGCACATTTTGAAGCATACATATGTAATCACCACCGGTCAGTTGGGCACAGGGTGGGACGAATGACAGCTCACTTTACTCATACTGAAATTCCAGGCCGCATTAAACACTATTTTCCCTCTAAAAGGTAGCAACTCAGAAGGGACACGTAAATCAGGGTCCAGCTACTGCCAGCACCTGGAATACATGTATGTGGGTGCGCACTACAGCATTGCAAATATAGCAGCACCAATATCAGACCTCACATGAAAACATGTGTGCACCAAACTGATCTGCCTCTGTTTGCCAGTGAGACCCTGACCTTTTTCCCATTTACATTTTCTAACACGTTTTTGCCCAGAAGATATTTTTTTTATCTAAAAATAATATTTCAGCACCTAGAACTTGAAAAAGTAAAAAAAAAATAAATAAAAAAAAAAGCAAAAAAATAAAATCAAACTTATTTTGAGTACATTTGACTGCTGGGAGCTTTAAGAATATTTTCTTGGTAAGGTTTAAAAATATACAGTAAATATCTCCTTGGTGGGAAAAGATCAAAGTGGGCCCCTGTTGGAGTAGTTTAACTACGTTGTGTCTTGTAACTGTGCTCAGTCTTGCCATAGTGTATGACCTGTGACATGAAACTGTCTTCTATCACATCACCTGGGTAGCAGAATCTCACCCAGTTTTAAAGAGGAGCTGTCAGCCATACTATCTCAGAACAAACAAACACATATATTAGTAGATACATATTTGCTCTACTCACATATCATATGCATTGCACTGTCTACATTTTGATTTTAGTGATTTTTCTATAGTAAAAAAGAGAAAATCCTTCTTAGGATTTTCCATCTTAACTGTGTCTATCTTGAAGCCAATCCTGACATTCCCTACCTTACTCTTTCTGTGTTTGCATTGGTTGCCCTCCTCCCAATTTTCAAACACTCCCACCCGGCTCTGCAATAGAATGTGCATTGTTATTGTGTGACTCTGCAGCTTTTCAGCATGAGAAATATTGGCCATTTAGAGAGGAACAGAAGTGTGGGAGTGGAAAAAAGGAGGGAAAGAGTCTTCAGCCATTCAGGTTGCATTAGTTAAGTCTGAGTGGAAAGTAAAGAAGAAAAAAAGAACACCCAGCATGCCCTGCAACTTCTTTTGTGTGGCAGATGTACCAAATAAGAGTCAAGGAAACTGGGGAATGAACTTTTTTGGAGAAGAAAATTAAACTAAACTGTAAACTGTATACAAAATAAGAGTTTCACTTACCTGGGGCTTCTGCAAGCCCCCTGCAGTTGTCCTGTGACCTCGCATTCATCCTGAGTTCTCCCAGTCCAGGACTGATCCCCTGTTCCCCCTCCACGGCTCAATTTTTTCCCTGTAATGGAGGTTGACTTTTAAGTCGACATCCATTGAGCCATGGTCACGCGTATCCTGGTACCTGTTCCTGTAGCCAGGAACGCCATGGACAAACAGTACGATAAATCTCTACTGTGCCTGCGCAGTACGTGTCCGGCTACAAGAACAAGGAGGCGCTGCCAGGGACGCACAGGCACAGTTCCCCCGCTACACAAAGTGAAAGTGAGCCACGGTGTGGGATCAGAGCACTGGTGTGTGTGTGTGGCTGCATGGGAACATGTCGGCTGCAGGGGGATGGCAGAAGCCCCAGGTAAGCAAAACTCTTTTTTTTTAATCCAGTTTACAGTTCCGCTTTAAGAGTGATTTTAAACTTTTGGATTGCCTAGTTAGCATACTTATTACTTGTTTACCAGATAAAAAAAAATTGATTTTTAATACTATGCCTAACAGTTACACACCCCTCACACCCAGGTCACTGTTTCTTCACCCCACTACCATTGGGCCGGAGACTTCGAGCCATCCCCACTAAGACCACCAGACACAAGAACTCCTTCTTCCCTGCAGCTGTCAGCCTCCTGAACTCCCTTAACATTCTCCCACCCTCTATCTGTGCCTTACCACCGACACAGTAGCGGACTGAAACTAAATACGCTTTTTGAAGCAACCGGCCATCACTCCTAACTGACTGGACTTTTTGTCCCTGCACCCTGGTCATGCACCCTGGCCAGACTCCAGCAGCGCACTGGAAAATGCATACGGCCGCTGACTGTATACTTCTGAATGTATATTGTGTACATACATACATACATTTCCTCTTTTGTTTTTTTGAGTGCAATATGTTCCTGAGTATGATGTTTTTTACTGCCATGTCCTTATTGTATTGTAATTAGAGTTGGGCCGAACCTCCGATTTTAGGTTCGCGAACCGGGTTCGCGAACTTCCGCGGAAGGTTCGGTTCGCGTTAAAGTTCGCGAACCGCAATAGACTTCAATGGGGATGCGAACTTTGAAAAAAAAAAATAATTATGCTGGCCACAAAAGTGATGGAAAAGATGTTTCAAGGGGTCTAACACCTGGAGGGGGGCATGGCGGAGTGGGATACACGCCAAAAGTCCCCGGGAAAAATCTGGATTTGACGAAAAGCAGCGTTTTAAGGGCAGAAATCACATTGAATGCTAAATGACAGGCCTAAAGTGCTTTAAAACATCTTGCATGTGTATACATCAATCAGGTAGTGTAATTAAGGTACTGCTTCACACTGACACACCAAACTCCACTGAACAGAACAGGTATGCAGTGGCGGGTTCACTAAACAGGTATACAGTGGCGGGTCCACTGAACAGAACAGGTATGCAGTGGCGGGTTCACTGAACAGGTATGCAGTGGTGGGTTCACAGAACAGGTATGCAGTGGTGGGTTCACAGAACAGGTATGCAGTGGCAGCAGGATCACTGAACAGGTATGCAGTGGTGGGTGGGTTCACAGAACAGGTATGCAGTGGTGGGTTCACAGAACAGGTATGCAGTGGCAGGATCACTGAACAGGTATGCAGTGGTGGTGGGTGGGTTCACAGAACAAGTATGCAGTGGCAGGATCACTTAACAGGTATGCAGTGGTGGGTGGGTTCACAGAACAGGTATGCAGTGGCAGCAGGATCACTGAACAGGTATGCAGTGGTGGGTGGGTTCACAGAACAGGTATGCAGTGGCAGGATCACTGAACAGGTATGCAGTGGTGGTGGGTGGGTTCACAGAACAGGTATGCAGTGGCAGGATCACTGAACAGGTATGCAGTGGCAGGATCACAGTACAGGTATGCAGTGGGCTGAGGGCTCACTGAACAGAACAGGTATGCAGCCAGGAAGAAGTTAAGCCTAACTAATCTTTCCCTATATGAGAGACTGCAGCAGCTCGCCCTACTCTCACTAATGCAGGCACACGAGTGGCCGTAATGGCCGCCGCTGCCTGCCTTATATAAGGGGGGTGGGGCTCCAGGGGCTAGTGTAGCCTAATTGGCTACACTGGGCCTGCTGACTGTGATGTAGAGGGTCAAAGTTGACCCTCAGGTGCATTATGGGGCGAACCGAACTTCTTCCGCAAAACGTTCGCGTGCGGTACCCGCACGCGAACCACCTAAGTTCGCGCGAACCACGTTCGCCGGCGAACCGTTCGGCCCAACTCTAATTGTAATGCTCCTTTCTGCTTTCTGCCTATGCACCTCTTGGAGCTATGTACTATGTATTGTGCCAAACCCAATTCCGAGCATGACCCAGTCATGCTTGGCGAAATAAAACTATTCTGATTCTGATTTAGATATATTTTTTACCAGTTAATTAATGTGTTTCAATTTCTGTACAAAAATGTTGATCATTAACCCCTGGTTGATATAAATGGTTAATCATACCCTTAACTATAATCCTACAAAAATCCCTGATGCGTACCTTCAAGAATTGGTGCTGTTTTAAAGGCAAAGGGTACACCAAGTATTACTTTTCTCCTGTTAGCTCTCTTTGCATTTTGTAGATTGAGAAGAATAAACAATTAGAATTCATCTTTGTGAAAGCATAGTTACTTTGTTATATTTGTTCTCACTTGCCTAAAGTTTTGCATAGTACTGTATACTTGGAAATTGGCAAGATATGGCTGGTAAGTAAGGCTAACAGTTACAGAAATGTACATATTGCATCCTGTCTCTGAGTAATTCCTGCTGGAAAATTAGTTTTCTACTTCCCCTCATATAAATATACATTTTGCCCTATTCTCTAAGATGGAGTAAGCATAATTACGCTGTATATTTCCATTTAATAATGTTAGTGGAAGCACCTTGGTTGCCTCAGCCTGACAGATAATCAAATTTCAGCTATGGATAATCATTCAAGGGATTCTAATTATGAGAAATGGGAAATATGTGTTATGATTTAACAAGTAGTAATCTTTAATTCACATTATTGTGAAAAGTTCTACTGTATCATTTATGAATAAAAGCTTATACTTTTTAAAGAGAACCTGAGGCGGTGCAGCAGGGGGCCAGTTGGGACACAGAGGCATGTTACTTGTCTCAAGACAGGCCTCTGTGTCCCCCATTCCGCTCTCTGCTCCCCCCCCCCCCCCCCCCCCCCACCGCGCTATAACCTCCCGAAATTAGCAACAATGATTGTTGCTATTACGGAGGGTAATAAGAGGAGACAAATTCCCTGCTCAAAATGCCCACTAGGAGCATTCCTGCAGGCTTTCTCAGCAGCTGTCTTTCCCTGGCCCCACCCTTTGCTGCTCCCCCGCCTTCCTGCTCACTGGGAGAGAATGTCTCTCTCCTTCCAACGTTGTGACCACACAGGCCACAATGAGAAACTAAAGGAAAGCAAGCCAATGGAGTGGCGGGGATGGTAGCTACCTGATCCACCCAGCCCTCTAAATCAGGTAGCATAGGTTTTTATTTTTTTATTTTTTTTTATTTCCCACCTCGGGCTCTCTTTAACCACTTGCCGACCAGGGGATTTTTCAATGATCGGTGCTGCGTGGGCTCTACAGCCCGCAACACCAATCAGGAGTGCAGCAGGGCGATCAGACTACCCCCCTTTTTTCTCCACTAGGGGGATGTCCTGCTGGGGGGGTCTGATCGCCGCCATCTGCATTTGCTTAGCGGGGGGGCTCTTCAAAGCCCCCCTCCGCAGCGTTCTCCGCCGTCTCGCCACTGCCTCCCTCTCCCTTCCCCTGTGAGCTGCGCAGGACGGATTTCCGTCCTGCACATTGAAGGATAGGCTTCAGCCTATCATATGCCGGCGATTCCCGGCCAATCAGAGGCCGGGGATCGCCGATCTGCCTTACGGCACTGCTGCGCAGCAGCGCCGTATGATGAAAACAGCGGGGATTTCTTCCCCACCTGTTTACATTTTGCCGGCGAGCCGCGAACGGTGGCTCTCCGGCTGTTCACGGAGACACCCTCCGTGTACTGACATGGAAAGGCTGCTCGATCGAGTGGCCGTTTCCATGGTAACCCGCAGACGACCAGTTTATGCCAAACGGCGTTGGCTGGTCGTCAAGAGGGTAAGTTGTACAATGAACTGCTGTTGAGCCTAGAGCTAGTAGTTACACAACAATGATTTGTCCTAAAACCAAATAGATTACAGTTTCTGTTTTCTTGAATTGGTTGAATTGTTCTCATTTGGCTGAAGCTGGCCATACATTTCCACCCAATGTTCCAAAATGATTGTTTCCTTTCTGAAAATATTCGATTCAAGAGGGATCGATTCCTACCATACTGCACATAAATTTCCAATAGATTTCAGTAGGGAATCTTTTGAAAAATAGATTGAACTGCAGAGTTGCACTGTCCCATGTAGTGCAGAGCTATAGGTCATTCATCTGCCAATACTCTTGCCCCGCCCCTGATTGGTTTGAATTTCCCATCCTCTGCCACCGATTCTTTCAATTGATTTCTGTTTAAAATGAATCAAAAATCAATCTGGCAAGTTGGGAATCGATTCCCAGCAGATAAATTGAATCTGCAAGGAATTGATTGAAAAAATTGATGAGTTTATGGCCATCTTTAGGCACTGAAACTGTGAGGGTTTTTATTACCTTCCACCTAACGTCCTATTGATCCGTGAAAGTGGCCATTCTTGAAGTTATTATCATTATTATTTTTTTTGTTTTTTAATATAGGGCTAACATCTTCTGTAGCACTATACATAGTACAACACAAATATTGGGTAACATATATACATGAGACGTTCAAGTCACTGTACAGTCATGACATCCAGCAAAGCAAATACATGCATAGTTAATGTGTGGTTTGAGATATCACTAAAAATGGTACAAATTCATATGGCAAATTACAGCAAAGTAGGAAACAATAGGAAGAGGTCCCTGCCCTTGCAAGCTTACACTCTAAAGGGTAGTGGGGTGGAAATGGAAGGAGAAACAGTGGTTAATGGAGGAAGCAGTGAATCTCCAATGCTACCTATAGCAACTTATAGGCTTGCCTGAAGAGGTGTGTTCTGAGAGTACGCTTGAAGATTTCCCGGCTTGGAGCATGATAGAGAGGATGTGGGAGAGGAGAGGGGCCGCTCATGAGAAGTCCTGAATGCAAGAGTGAGAGTAGGTGACCAAACTAGATGCAAAAGGGTCTCCTGGGAGGAGCAAAAGGTGGGGAGTTATCTGGAGATTAATGAGGAAGTATATGGAGGCGAGATGTATTATAGTGCCCTTATTGCGCACTCTCTAAAATTTCACCACACCCCTGTCCACCCCTCTCTATTCATGAATGCACTTTCAGCACCTAAATATATGCAGAGAGCTGGAAACAAGAGGTTCCTGACAGTCATTTGCAAACTGTTCCTGTGTGTGTCATGAACAAATTAAGTAATTTCCCATGGTATATGTATAGTAAATATGTTGATAGGTCTGACCTTGAATGTAGTGAAGGAACAGTAAACCTGCTCAGATGCAGTCATACTGTGTGATTAGTTTAGTTGAGGAGATTGATTGGTGACGGTGTCATTTCAATTTGCCTAAAATGTTACCATTTCCAGAGATTCTGTTTATAATAAATCAACAAATTAATGTGGACTGGGATGAGGTGCAGCAAAAAGTAAGCATCAGATTGGTAACAGGTGACACTTTATAGACCAAAAAAAGTAATACTGTATATTGTATTTGGAAAAGGTTGCCACCAACCCCAACCAGAAATGGTAATTTAAAACTAAACAAAGCCACCTTGTTTATTTCATTATTAGTGTTAATTAAGCAGAACCTTTTGGATAATCAGAGTGTGGTCTAGTGCCTTCACACTATCACAAAAGTGCTGCTTAATCAAATGCTGGGTTTACATCTAGTTGTCAATTTCTGAGTATAAAAGGCACCAACTGGTAAAACCGTGTACACAAGCACACACACACACACACTACATCTACTGACCTGTTCTTAGAAAGTTTTCTGAGGCTCATGTCTCTGTCCATCAAAAGTCAATACCAATGAAAAAGAAACTACACAAAAAGTGGATTAACTTCACAGAGTGTCCAGATAGGGTTAACATTTTAAATGAGACAAGACATTAGAATTTATTTTTTTTTGCACTTGCCTCAACAAATCAGCCTCAAAAAGTGCAAACTGAGTGCAAAAGTATGTATGTGTTCATGCTTACAGTTTCAATGCCTCCATTGAGAAGCAGGTCATCTTGACAAAGATATTGGCAGAATTATGGGGCAAAATGTCATCTTGAAGATGAATGCAGGAGAATTTTCTGTATAGGAAAATTAATGAAAAGCAAAATAAGGCTACGAGTCAAATAATGTTAGGGTGTGAAACACAGGGAAATTTGGGCACACATGCGCCCCCATATGCTGTAATGGGAATTACGGCTATAGCAGTGCTCAGACAGTAATTTGGGCGCCTTTAAAGAGGAACTCCAGTGAAAATAATGTAGTAAAAAAAGTGCTATATATTTTACCATAATTATGGATAAATGATTTAGTCAGTGTTTGCTCATTGTAAAATCTTTCCTCTCCCAGATTCACACTCTGACATGTATTACATGGTGACATTTTTACTGTGGGCAGGTTATGTAGCTGCTGCTAGCTGTTTTGGCTGTTAGAGACAGCTGTAAACAGCTAATTCCTGTCTGTGAACATTGTTACATTGTGGCAGTTTGCCCAGAGTACCGCGGTACTCAGAGCTTCTTGTGGGAGGGGTTTCAGCACAAAATCAGTCATACAGCACCCCCTGATGGTCTGTTTGTGAAAATCATTATATTTCTCATGTAAAAGGGGATATCAGCTACTGATTGGGATAAAGTTCAATTCTAGGTTGGAGTTTCTCTTTAAGGAAAATCTTTAACGAAAAACGTCCCCTGGGGGGGTACTCACCTTGGGTGGAGAAAACCTCCAGATCCTATTGATCTGGAGGTTTTCTCCTCGGTCCCATGGTGGCAGCAAAAATCCTCCTGGAGTGGCGGCGATGTAAATATTTTCCTCCGTGGCTCCAGCGCAGGCGCAGTATCCGCTCTTCCCACGGAGATAGGCGGAAATAGCCGATCTCCGTCTGGCCGTTCTACTGCGCAGGCGCAAGTCAGGCCGCTCTACTGCGCAGGCACAAGTCTCCTGCGTCTGCACAGTAGGGCGGACCCGACGAAGATCGGCTATTTCCGCCTATCTCCGTCAGAAGAGCCAAAACAGCGCCCCCGCTGGAGCCTGGAAAGGTAAATATTGAACAGGCTGTCGGATTTGTCGCGCTGGATTTGAAGGGCTGCAGCGAGACCCCCGTGGGACGGAGGAGGATGAGGGAAGCCTCGTTAGGATCCTAAGGCTTCCCCCACCCGAGGGGAGTACCCCTCAGGGGACGTTTTTCTCATTACAGTGTCTCTTTAAAAGACTGAGCCCAAATTACTTTAAAAACAGTGTAATTATGCCTCCAGCAATAGCTGGCAGCGGAATTACATCTTACCCCGAGTCCATGGAGGCCTGAAGGGGGAATAGTATTTAATGCTGCCAGGACTTTTGCAGGAGCAGGGTGAGCAGTTTTTCGGTTTCATTTTGTGCCCACATTTCCTGGTGCTGTTTTTGCATGTATGCCTGTAAAGGTGTAGGTATTAGATAGAGAATGGTTAGTGCTATAGACTTAAAGTTAGGTGCCAAAAAGGATGGTTAAAATTTGGAAACTATTATGGTTAGGTGCTGAAAAGGAGCTTTAAGGTTAGGTGGCAAAACAGTTTATGTACTAAAAAAGGGGTTAAGGCTATGAGATAACAGGGAGGATTCAATTTAGGTCATGATAGGGCCCATTCACACTAGGGCGATTAGCGGAACTTTACCGCTAATTGCCGAAGCGTTAGTGCTTTTTAAAGCATTAGTGCAATTGTAACTAACTGCCGTGATTGCAACCGATCACGGGTGTTTCGCGATTAGTGGCAATTGCAAAGGCGTTGCATGCAAAAAATTTTGGCGATTCGGTGCGATTACAATTAGAATGCTATTGAAGCACTAATCATGATCGCTCCAAGAACGTGTATTTGTCTAGTGATTTTTCCGTGTAAATTGCGAAAAAAATCACAGGCTCAAAGCGGTAGCGCTGAGCGAGAACCCATGCATCGCTGGTGTAGGTAACAAACAGACAAATGTTTGTATTTATAATTTTTATATAGTACCTTCAGACAGGAGACCCGATTGTAGAAGGTGTATTAAAGTGGACCTGAACTCAGAACGTCCTCTCTGCTTTAAAAGATTAGCAACAAAATAATAACCTTTAAAGAAAAACATTTCTTTGTTACAGCTGATACAAATCCTGAAATTAATCTGTAGTGTATCTACTTCCTGCTTTCATAGAAGCAGACATAGGATTAACATCCTTTGTTTAAAAATTAGCTGCTCTGCTGAGACAGCCAACTGACACAGCTGAGAGATCAAATTGCAGTTGTGCTAGATCAAGTGGAATTAGACAGACTAAACTCTCTAAATACATACAGAGTGCATTTCTCTCAGTTTTCCTTCTGTCCTGTGCAAGAGCTCAAAGCCATTTTAAGCATAAATATTTTTTACTGTATAACTAGAGCTCTATTACCCTGTCCCCCTTTGCACCACAGAGGCCCTTTGTTCTTCTTAACCCTCCTGGCGGTATATTAAAAACCGCCAGGGGGCAGCGCAGCTGTTTTCTTGATTTTTTTTTTAAATCATGTAGCGAGCCTAGGGCTCGCTACATGATAGCCGCTGCTCAGCGGCATCCCCCCAGCCCCGCCGATCGCCTCCGGCGATAGGCGATCAGGAAATTCCGTTCAAAGAACGTGATTTCCTGGAGGGCTTCCCCCGTCGCCATGGCGACGGGGCGGGATGACGTCACCGACGTCATGGACGTCGTGACGTCTAAGGGAGTCCCGATCCACCCCTTGCCGCTGCCTGGCGCTGATAGGCCAGGCAGCGCAGGGGTCTGGGCGGGGGCTGTGTTGCGACGTGGATAGCGGTGATCGAGCGCGGGGCGGCGGCGATCAAAGTGCTGACGCAGCTAGCAAAGTGCTAGCTGCGTTCAGCAAAAAAAAATTTATTCAAATCGGCCCAGCAGGGCCTGAGAAAACCTCCTGCGCGGCTTACCCCGAACTACGTTCGGGGTTACCGCCAGGAAGGTTAAAGAAAACCTATACTGAAAATTAAAAGTCAAAATAAACATACACAAGTCATACTTGCCTCCCGTGCAGTCTACCCCTCAATCTATTTTTCCTCTCCTGCGTCCTGTTTGTCCACTGTGATCAATAGAATTTTCCGTCCTCCATTTTAAAAATAGCTATTACCCCATAACAGCTTACTGGCCAGCACACTGTTAAACTGTAACATCGCCCACTTGAGCCATAGGGAAACATGGACACATCAGTTCTCCTCTCAGCTATAACTGACAGCAACTGATATATAACTGGCAGCAACTGATATATTTCAGTTCTGACAAAATGTTGTCAGAACTGGAAGGGATCACTGTATGAAGAAAATTGTGAGCTTCTGAGAGGAACTGATGGCAAGGTAACTATGTAATGTTCATTTGAAGTTACCTCATGTGTTTATTTTAAATAATTTTACTCAGTACAGGTTCTCTTTAAGATTGCTCCTGCTTGCAATATCACTGCATGTCCCCACTTCCCACAGGGCTGCTTGCAGACAGTCCCTAGACTCCAGGAGGGCTGCTGGCAGACAGTCCCTACACTCCAGAAGAGCTTCTTGCAGAACTTGTGTGAGAGATTGGTAGGAACAGGAGTCATATTACAGGCAAGTAGCCTCTGTATGATGGGACTACAATACATATAAGCTCTCTACTCCATCTCAGGCTATTCTCAGTCGCTCTCCCTCATTCACCTTTGTTTCCCCTCTTCCCCTAGTGCTGGCTGGCTGTGTCTTCTATACAGAAATGCTAAATAAGTACAATCAAGATCTTCTTTCCTCTCTTTCAGTTCTTTTCCCCTCTCTGCCTCTCCCCTTTTCTCTTTTCTCTTTTCTGTCACTCTCTACTTTGTCCCCCCCATCTTACCCTCGCAATTTAACCTAAAGCTGGCATCGATTTTTACTGACAGACTTTTTCACTATGATCAATCATATTGACTTTTCCACCTGTCAGTACCAAGAATGTATGTGGCCTATAGTGTGTCATACTATAGTGAAGTGGGTAGAAAGTGGTACCACTGACCACCAATAAAAATCAGGTAAGCAAGGCATGGATGTTGGAGGGAGAGAGGGGCATGGTTGACAACAGTGGTGGGAGGAGGGTGTTACTTCAGGAATAAGCAGAGCAGAGATCATGGCGCCAGGAGGGAGATTAGTAAAGATGTGTTGCATGACTGAGGTGGGGGGTATCAGATGGAAGAGGAACCTATTTGAGGGATTAGTAGAGATGGTGGTGAAGGGGAGGACATAAATGTGTGGGGGGATGATCCACCAACAGTTTCAATAGTTATTATCGAATCGGATGACAATCTGTGCCACCACAAGCATGCCTAATTAAAGATTTGACTCAGGCCGATGTGGTCGATCAAGTGCAATAATCACGAACGATGAACGCGACGGACACCCCGGCCGTTGCCCCTCAAAATGTATTATGTGCCCCACAGTACCACTGAATTTATACTTTACCTGTCATGCTGACCCCTTGAATGTCTTTGCTGTGTTTCCCATGTGACTACTGGCATATAGCACTTGGGGCGTGTGTGTGATGTCATTTGGGCTGGGGCTGCCGTGAAAATGGGCCTCTAATTTGTGTTTTCCCCCCAGGTCAAAATGTCCCAGTCCTCCCCTGCCGTGTGTGTGTGTGTGTGTGTGTGTGTGCGCGCGCGCGTGCGTGCATGACTTCCTATGCCATCTCCCTACTGGTTGATAATTAACCACTTGAGGACCACAGTCTTTCTACCCCTTAAGGACCAGAGCCTTTTTCTCCATTCAGACCACTGCAGCTTTCACAGTTTATTGCTCGCTCATACAACCTACCACCTAAATGAATTTTACCTCCTTTTCTTGTCACTAATACAGCTTTCTTTTGATGCCATTTGATTGCTGCTGCGAGTTTTAGTTTTTATTATATTCATCAAATAAGACATGAATTTTGACAAAAAAAATTACTTTTTTAACTTTCTGTGCTGACATTTTTCAAATAAAGTAAAATTTCCTATACATTTGAGCGCAAAAGTTATTCTGCTACATGTCTTTGATTAAAAAAAAAAACATTCAGTGTCTATTTATTGGATTGGGTAAAAGTTATAGCGTTTACAAACTATGGTGCCAAAAGTGAATTTTCCCATTTCACAAAGTGTCATTTTCCGCTAACTTGTGACAAAAAATAAAATCTTCTATGCACTCATGTTACTCCTAACGGAATACCTTTGGGTGTCTTCTTTCTAAAATGGGGTCATTTGTGGGGTTCCTATACTGCCCTGGCATTTTAGGGGCCCTAAACCGTGAGGAGTAGTCTTGAAACCAAATGTCGCAAAATGACCTGTGAAATCCTAAAGGTACTCATTGGACTTTGGGCCCCTTAGCGCACTTAGGGTGCAAAAAAGTGCCACACATGTGGTACTGCTGTACTCAGAAGAAGTAGTATAATGTGTTTTGTGGTGTATTTTTACACATACCCATGCTGGGTGGGAGAAATATCTCTGTAAATGACAATTTTTTGATTTTTTTTTTTACACACAATTGTCCATTTACAGAGAGATTTCTCCCACCCAGCATAGGTATGTATAAAAATAAACCCCAAAACACATTATACTACTTCTCCTGAGTACGGCGATACCACGTGTGACACTTTTTTGCAGCTTAGGTGCGCTATGGGGCCCAACGTCCTATTCACAGGTCATTTTGAGGCATTTGTTTTCTAGACTACTCCTCGCGGTTTAGGGCCCCTAAAATTCCAGGGCAATATAGGAACTCCACAAGTGACCCCATTTTAGAAAGAAGACACCCCAAGGTATTCCGTTAGGAGTATGGTGAGTTCATAGAAGATTTTATTTTTTGTCACAAGTTAGTGAAAAATGACACTTTGTGAAAAAACAATAAAAATCAATTTCCGCTAACTTTTGACAAACAATAAAATCTTCTATGAACTCGTCATACACCTAACAGAATACCTTGGGGTGTCTTTTTTCTAAAAAGGCGTCACTTGTGGGGTTCATATACTGCCCTGGCATTTTAGGGGCCCAAAACCGTGAGTAGTCTGGAAACCAAATGTCTCAAAATGACTATTCAGGGGTATAAGCATCTGCAAATTTTGATGACAGGTGGTCTATGAGGGGGCGAATTTTGTGGAACCGGTCATAAGCAGGGTGGTCTTTTAGATGACAGGTTGTATTGGGCCTGATCTGATGGATAGAAGTGCTAGGGGGTGACAGGAGGTGATTGATGGGTGTCTCAGGGGGTGGTTAGAGGGGAAAATAAATGCAATCAATGCACTGGGGAGGTGATCGGAAGGTGGTCTGAGGGGGATCTGAGGGTTTGGCCGAGTGATCAGGAGCCCACACGGGGCAAATTAGGGCCTGATCTGATGGGTAGGTGTGCTAGGGGGTGACAGGTGGTGACAGGAGATGATTGATGAGTGTCTCAAGGTGTGATTAGTGGGGGGAATAGATGCAAGCAATGCACTGACAAGGTGATCAGGGCTGGGTTCTGAGGGTGTGGGCGGGTGATTGGGTGCCCTAGGGGCAGATAGGGGTCTAATCGGATGGGTAGCAGTGACAGGTGGTGACAGGGGGTGATTGATGTGTAATTAGTGATTGTTTAGAGGAGAGAACAGATGTAAACAATACACTTGGGAGGTGATCTGACCGCGGGTTCGCGGGTGATCTAATGGTGTGGGTGGGTGATCAGATTGCCCACAAGGGGCAGGTTAGGGCAGGGGCTGATTGATGGGTGGCAGTGACAGGGGGTGACAGGGGGTGATTGATGGGTGATAGGTGATTGGCAGGTGATTGACAGGTGATCAGTGGGTTATTACAGGGAAGAACAGATGTAATTAATGCACTGGCAAATTGATAAGGGGGGGGTCTTAGGGCAATCTGAGCGTGTGGGCTTGTGATTGGATGCCCGCAAGGGGCAGATTAGGGTCTGATCTGATAGGCAACAGTGACAGGTGGTGATAGGGAGTGATTGATGGGTGATTGATGGGTAATTAGTGGGTGTTTAGAGAAGAGAACAGATGTAAACCATACACTTGGGAGGTGATGTTACGGCAGGTTTGCAGGCAATCTAATGGTGTGGGTGGGTGATCAGATTGCCCGCAAGGGGCAGGTTAGGGGCTGATTGTTGGGTGGCAGTGACAGGGGGTGATTGATGAGTGATTGATGGGTGATTGACAGGTGATTGACAGGTGATAAGGGGGGATAGATGCATACAGTACACAGGGGGGGATCTGGGGGGGGGGGGTCTGGGGAGAATCTGAGGGGTGGGGGGTGATCAGGAGTCCCCAGGGGGAAGTTTAGGGAATTTTAAAAAAAATAGCGTTGACAGATAGTGACAGGGAGTGATTGATGGGTTATTAGGGGGGTGATTGGGTGCAAACAGTGGTCTGGGGGGTGGGCAGGGGGGGGTCTGAGGGGTGCTGTGTGCGATCAGGGGGCGGGGGGCAGATCAGTGTGTTTGGGTGAAGACTAGGGTGGCTGCAGCCTGCCCTGGTGGTCTCACGGACACTGGGACCACCAGGGCAGGAGGCAGCCTGTATAATACACTTTGTATACATAAAGTGTATTATACACTTTGTAGCGGCGATCACGGGGTTAACAAACCACCGGCGCTTCCGAACGGCCGGCGGGTTGTCATCGCGGGTGGGCGGAGCCAGTTGCCGGGGGAAGCGCGCGTCATCAATGACGCGATGGCTCCCCGGCATGCCGAAAGGACGCAACGCCCTTGGGCGTAATGCGGTCCTTTCAGTGTCCACTTTGCCGCCGCCCATCGGCTGTGGGCGGTCGGCAAGTGGTTAAACAAAATAAATTCTCCCTCAGTGACTTCAAAGACTCGTGCATAATTAAATGTTTCTAATTACCTCTATGCACATTACTTTAAACGCATTTTCACTAACCCATTTTTCACTTCCCAGTTCATATGTATAAGAAAAGTCATAAAACAATAACAGCAATATACATAGGTGGAAAGCATGAGAAGCAATGAGAGAAGAAAAAGCTGATGAATTTTCTACTTTGACAAATCAGTCCCACTTTGAATAAATTGGAGAAAAAAAAAAGGAATAAATTGGACACTTCCAATCCTAAGCGCACTGCTTGCATTTGTGATCCATTTTGATGCATTTTTTGCCACATTTTTTCAACTTTAACAACTTAAACAATCATTTCAGTAGAAGGCTTTAAAGATGTTTCAGGAATTATTCAGGCTGGGATTTTTCTTGAAAAGTTAGCAAAGCTTACATCAAAAGACCCTTTGCCATTGAAAATCACAATAATAATCGCAAACACATTGCGTTGCAAATCAACTCATACCAGTGGAAAAAAAAGGCACTGTGACTTGTATGATAATTACATTGCCCTTGTCTTTGGCAAAGCACATGCAACACGAAAATAGGTCAACAGTCTTTCACTGGAAAAGGGGTATGATAATTATTGTGGGGGAGATGCAAGGTGTGTTTTTGACACTTGAAGCCTGTTGAGACCGAACTTCACTCCTAAAATATTTTCCAATGATTGTGCTTATAAAAGAAAGTAACTTGTAAAAGTGCATCTCCAGAATTTTTCACAATACACAGTTAAGTCACTGTGGACCAAAACCACTAGGATTTTGTGAGGGATCAAACGGAACTTGAATTCCTTTAATAAAGTTATTTTACATTTAAATTTGCCTTCTTAAAACAGAGGGAATTTGCAATTATTCAGCTTTATGTGAGCAAGAATTAAATCCCATGATATATTGCTTCTCCTTAGTAAGTGAACATGCAAATCATTCCATTATGTCCCTAAAATATCAAACACACACCCAGAGCCATTGGTTTACAGTTTGCCTATAACTAAAGCTGAATAATTGCTAATACCTTTTGTTTCAAGAAGGCAAATTAAGTCTTCAAAATTCTCCCCACCTAATCTTTAACACTGCCAAACTCATTGTTCATGCTTTGGCCATCCCCCATCTGAACTACCGCACTGATATCCTTTCTGGTCTTCTAGAGACCAGATTCTAAACCCTGCACTCTGTTATGAATGCAGCTGCCAGGCTCCTTCACTCCTCCCACTGCTTCTCTTTAGCTGCCCATCTTCACAAGTAACTTCCCTGGCTGACTGTCACCCACAGAATTAAAATTAAAATGCTCTACCTGGCATAAAAATCTATCCACAATACCCCACTTTTACACATTCCAGATTATCTCCGGAGATACTCCCCAACCCACTCTCTCTGCTCCTCCAGCACTTGATGGATTGCTGATGTCCACTCCTTGCATTACTTGCTAACTCTTGAGCCTCCACTACTTCTCCAGAGCAGCCCCTACTTCCTCCCTTCATCAGGCTCACCCCATCTTCATCTCTTTCAAGCATGTTTACAAATGCTTGCCTGCCATATTCAGACGTTCAACCCCTTTTCTCCTTTTCCAATAGAGGTCGTTAGAATATTCCCATGGGAACCTGCCTAAAAATGGTTATTTGCAGACACTTTACCAAAGACCAGAAATGCATGTCACTGGAAATCTATTACATTTTGAAACTTTTTGTGACCTAAAATTTGCACAATGCCTGTGACACCAATTTTTTTAAGGACACACTGACTACTGTCTGATATCACAGACAGTAACTCACAATAAGGTGAGGCTGTGTGGGGGTCAGTAGCAATCAATCACGGTTAATGCAGCTAGCTACATAATACATTGCATATGGGTCTTGTCGCTACTACACACAACACAATACAACAACAAAATATCAGTACAGCATGGACAATATAAGAGCACAAAAGTACTTTTGTGGTCAGGATGAGTCCTAAAAAGGACTATTGGGGAATCCTAGCTAGTGCACTAAAAGTAGCAGAGCACCTAGGATGCAACTGCAATCACAATATCACAATACAGCCTATCTAACACTGTATCTGTATATGCAGCAGCATCTCTTCTCCCTACCCTAACTACAGTCAGTGGATTGTGCCTTTGGGGGAGGAGGGGTAGCCCGAGTGATAATCATATCTGATTGTCCATCCTGACTCATGTGAGTTCACAGTGATGGGTCAAAAATAATGATCTATGGGAAAGAATAGGGAAGTCGCAAATGGACAATATTTTTCACTTTAGACAAGAACGTTCACCAGGAACTGTACACCAGCAGAACAGCTCTGCCAGCCCTAATCACAATTAGCAAATGCTTGTTGCTCTGTTTAAATGGTTCCGGACCGACGCAGTATGAATCTACATCCAGCAGGTGGTGCAGCGGCCCTGACTGGATGTACATTCATTGTCCTGCTGAATCATGCATCTCCAACGTTACCTCCGATCTTGTCGCTCTGAACCCACTGCAATTCGCTCGCTTAGCCGCAAAGAGATGGCAGAGAGAGGAGCCTGCGGCGATGGGGCAGTGTCGTGACCGGCGGGTATATGCAGCGATTCATCTGGAAGCAGCGTTTTACCGTGACAGCAGTCTCTGGACCTTAAGAGGGCAGACACTGCTGGTACAGAAGTGGTTAAGCTACACCAATTGTTCTATAGCACAACAGAGATGTTTACTTAGAAAACAAAAAAAGAGAAAAAGGGAGAGGGGAAAAAATGATCATGATAAACTTAGTCTTGGATGGATTGCAAACCTTTAAGATAGATAAATAGATGCCCAGCAGGACTCTCTGTTTAGCCGATAATTACCTCATTTCAGTAGATAAATAAACAGTATTAGCATTTTAACATCCAACCTCGAAAAGCAATGACATTTTCCTGAGCCTGTAGTGCCTTATGATGAGCATGACCCAGCCCCACCTAGACTTAAAGAGTCAACTGCAATTATTTTCAGATCAGATACTGGATTTCCTAATCTTTATGATGGTTTTAATTTAATCTATTAATTTATTTTATTTAATAGTTGTGTGGTTTATAGCTTCTGCACTCACTTTTTTTTATCTTTATGGCCAAGACTACCAACAAGCATACAAAAACACAGGGGCCAAACAAAAAAAAATGTAACATGATGGTGTATGATGATGAGATAAAATGTTTGAAAACATTATTTTTTCATCAGGCCTTATGTGTTTGATGAAATCCCTGCAATACAATAATTAAACCAGATAGTATAATGTTTTTTGACTTTTTACTTTTGGATTTTTTTTTAATTTTTTTTTTTTTTATACAAGACAAGTCTAAATGGTGTATGTTAGGTTTTGCTGCAATATTAGGGTTCTTTTTTTTTTACCAGGTTCCAGTTTATCCAATGCCATTCTTCAACTATAGTACCTTCAGCACACAAGTATACACAGACAAGTTAAGACCTCACTGGAAATGGTATTTTAATTGTGGCTATAAATTCTATGGTGTGATTCTTGTTTTTAAAGCGATGTAACTTTTATTGTTTGGCAGTAAAGTATCTTGATACCTATACCTATTTAAAGGTATTGCAGGATCGGGATAATATCTAGTAATAGTTTTTCTTAATGTCCTCACCTGCTCATCTTTGATTGATACATGTAGAAGTATTATCTGACAGAATCTGTGTGGATTGGTTAGCAATAAATCAGTGATGATGCTGGTCATAAGGTAGATATTGTGTACGAGTTAAAATACTGCATTTTAGAGCGAATGTAAATGATTGTGTATATATAAATTATATTCATATTTTTAGGTACAGGTTTAGGATTGCAAATGTCTGCTTAAAGTTTTTGGAGCTTTTCTTGCTGACTTTATTGGCTAGTTTTGTAGCAAGTGAAAAGGTTTGCTGTACTGTGCTATAGCTTCTAACATTGCAGATGTTAAGTGTTCTGTTGTTGTGGCTATTAATTAGAGTTGGCTTACAGTACAAGAATACACTTTATTTAAATAAAAAATGTAGTATGACTAAATTACTTATATATTTTTTTATTATTTTAGTATATATGCTATGTAAAGCATTGCAGACTGTGCCAGCATTACATACATATACAGCAATAATTCCTGTGGCTGAGTTTGGAGGGTAGAAGTGCTTAATTTATTTGTTATCTTTAGTGAATGTAGGAAACGTTCATTGTCTTGGATCAGATAAACAGCTGGGGTAAAGGTATATATACAGGCCTCTTCAAAAGTCAATTACATACTGTAATGATCGCTGCTGCAGCAGCTATTCCTGGAAGTAGTGCTGCAGCTCAGGCAGTTCTGATGTCTTTCCATGCAGGCTGCATGGCTTTGTCTGTCTTTCCCTGCTGTCGGCTTGTGACTGATTATCATTCACCTGTGTGGGAATCTGCATGTCTGCTCCCATTGGATGACCTCAGTATAAAGATCTGCTTCCTGCAGGGTTTCCTTGGGTTTTCATAGCTTCAGCTTAAGCCTGTCTTGCTGTCGCTTTAGCCCCCGATCGTGTTTCTTGTTAAAGATACTTTGCTGGTCTTTGCATCATATATTGGTTCATTGCCAATATATATGCATACCAGCACGTTTATTATTTTCCTTGTATTTGTGTTACGTTGATATATCAGTGTTGCTGATGTATACGTACACGAACTGTTTATATCCTGTGTTCAGTTAGTCAGTTTTCCAGCACGTTTTGGTAGTTTGCGCGTACCGTAAACACCCGTGCTGAGCTAGTTATCCTGTTCCTGGTCCTGTTTGTGGTTTGCGTTCATCTCTGCGAAGAGATAACGAATCCTTCTGAATCCTGTTCCCTGTATTACTCCAGTCCTAGTCAGCGTTCCTGCTTATGTCATATATCGGTTCATTGCCGATATATACATATGTTAGTCAGAAGTTACAAATAGTTTCATTGATAGCTGTAATTGTAATACGCTAGGAAAACATACTTATTGTATATTTATCTGTGTTACGTTCATCTATCTTAATCCTGCTATTTTCTGACTATCCTGTCCTGTCTTTGTGAGGCACGCCATCGCCGCATCGCATTGGCTGCCTCATTCCAGTCTGTCTGGTTTTGGACGCTTGCTGTCGCTAAGTAGCCGCTAGCTAGCAAGCGTTCATTCTGTCTACCTGTCCTGATCTCCTCAGTTCTGGTTTATGCGCTCAGCGCTACTTTGCGCTGAGACGTTATAACGAAAGCATTGTTTGTGGCTGTCAGATCTGCACCGGCTCTGTGCGCCACAATCTCCTATTGGAGTCAGTCCTCCCCTCCACTATACTAGGGATAGCCTGTTTCCTGGTGCTAGTGTGTGTACCTCCTCCACGCCAGCTCATGCGTTGCATGCTGACTGTGGAGAATACACCACCAAGCCTTACATTATGAAAACCCCATTACCAATCCCCATTGTGGGGGGGATTCCCAGAAAGTATGACACTGTTAATTATGGTTCCTGTTCCTTTAAGAAATTTGAAGAACTTAGCTCTGAAACAGAAAATGAGTTTTTCTCTGAATGTGCCAGGTTCCTGGCCAATCCCGATCTCCAAGCGACTCCTGTTTCAACCTGGGCACTCCAGCTAGTTTATATTTTGTTTAAAGGGCAATTGCTTCAGTGGGCATGTGATGTTCTCAATCATTCCGATTTGAATGAGAGACCACTGGAATTTCTAGCGTTTGTGATCCATAACTGGTTGCGCATAGATCCATTGCCTTTTCCTCTAAATGAACTCCTGGCAGCAGGCCAATCAGCTGCTCCTTCAATTGCTTGCAAGAATGAGCAGCAAGCAGAAAGTGTTACTGATAATTTTCCTGCAGCTTTGAATAAATCATCAAAAACCGCAAGGTCAAAGGCAAAACGCAAACGTTCTAAAAAACGTGTCCAATCTGCAGAGTCGTTATCCTTAGCGACTGAGACCTATAATGAGATTCTGCCATTAACAGATAATGAAATGCAATTGTCTTTCAGGGGAGTTAAATGGACTTATGAAACTACTAATGAACTTTCATCACTGGCTAGGGAAAATAAAGATTTTTGTTTAAAAGAATTATCTGAGTATGATTATGAGGAGATATTACAGAGTATTGAACAAATCAACTTATTTGTGAAGCAAGGAAAGTTTGCATACACTACAGTTAAACACTTGCTACAGGTATTAGAGATTCTTAAGAATAAGGAATCTGCCAATCACCTGCTAATTAACCCAATATATGTCCCTGCCACAATCATATCTGCAAACTGTGATCTGCCTGTTAAGTATGCTTGGAATCCTCCATTTGAGAAAGGAGAGATGGAAGCTCTGGTCAATGAATGGAAGAATGATTCAAGTTCATTTTGTCAATTTTACAGTGCAAAAGGTGAATTAGTATTGAATGCATGCATTAAGTCTGCCTATAACCTAATAAAAACTGGTGTGTGTGGGTATGACTTTGTGGCTCCATTGATCGATGTGTGGAAAATGATTTTGGATGATTTTTATGCGATTCAATCAGTTGATACCAGTGAAGACACACTGTCAATTGGAGACTGTCCCACTTCTCCAGTTACTGAGTCCCTGCCATGTCTTGTGAATGTTCCTGTAACTCCACCCTGTACCATGGATAACTCAGTGTTACTTCCCAGTAAAACAGAAGCCACTGATACTTTCTTAACTTTGCCCTGCACAAATTTCTCAGCAGAGAATCCAGAGGTCCTGCTGACTTCTGAGTCCAGCCTAGCCAGTACTCATGAGTCTTTGTTCAGTGAAACAGACACCAGAAAAATCTTGCCTGTCTCTGCAAACACTTGTGCAGAAATTACCCGTGTTAATAAAGTTCAACTCCTGTCTGATCCAGCAGATGCCAATAGATGCACTACATCAGTTTCCGAGTCCCAGCAATCCTGTCCAGAAATCTCAGAACCCCAGCATCTGAATTTTCCAATTTTACAATTGAATGGTGATTCAGATGCGCAAACATTGTGTCTTGATCTTCCTGTTTCTACACCTCGCTCTAGTTTCGTGAATAGCTCAGAGCATCTGCTCTGTGAACCTGAAATCGCAGAATTATTACCTTGTTCAGAAAATGTTCCAATAAATTTGCCCTGTACCATGAATTGTGCTGTAGATCTCTCCAATGAAACTCAGGTCACAGAATCATTATGCTGTCCAGCAGGTGCTTCCATGGTTTTGCCCTGCAATATGGACTGTTCAGTGATCCTGTCCAGTGAAGCTGTGGTCGCAGAGTCTTATGCTTCACCCAGTACTTTGGATATTTCAAACCCTCTAGCAGAAGGGTCTGAGGCACTGCTTACCTCAGTTGGTGTTGCAGTAATATTCACTTGTCTAGCAGCTGTTTTGGAATTACAGTCTGCTCTAATAAAACTTGATGAATTTCTGCCCAGCAAAGCAGAAGCCATTGAAATATTGTCCTCGTCAGCAATTGTGTTAGATACCTTGCCCTGTACACAGTCTGATTTAACCAATGTTGAGTCCCTCTCCAGTGTTGTAACAGCCGAGGAACTCCAGCCCTGTCCTCTGAATGTTTCAGAAGTCTTGCCCTGTAACATGGATAATTCTGATTCTCTGGTCAAAATAATAGAAATCTCAGAATTTCAGTCCGGTCTGATGTGTGTTCCTGAAACCCAGCCCTGTATCCTGAAAGATTCTGGTTCTCTGGCCGCTGTGGCAGAGGTTCCAGAGTCCCCTTCCTGTCCAGGGAATTCCTCAGTTTTGCTTAGTCCAGTGGGGGCTGCTGCAATGCTGACTTGTTCTGCAGCGCCTCATGAGCTCCAATCCAGTGTATTAGATGAGTCTCTGTCCAGTCCAGAGGTAGTTGTGGAGTCCCTATCTGGTTCAGTGCATACATCAGAAGATTTGTCCTGTCTTGTTAGTGCCCCTGAATCTGATTTGTTACTGACTTTGCTGGAATCAGCGACATCTAAGTCTGATCCTGCATTCTCGTGTAAAAATCCAGTAGTTGCGAAGTCTAGTCATGATGATTTTTTTTTGCCCAGTCCTGGTTTTGGTCCTGTCTTGGCTGACCCTGAGGCTCACAGTTCCTTGACATGCCCAGAGGTTTCTCTTGTGCCAGTGTGCCCAGATGTTCTTTGTGTGCCAGAATGCCCAAGTGTGTTTAAGGTGTTAGCGTGCTCTGATGCTTCCTTAGTGGGAACATGTTCTGATGTTGCCAGTCTGCCTGCATGCCCAGAGATGGTTCTGGTCCCTGAAAGCCCTGATATTGATGTTTGTCCTTGTGGCCCTGACTCGGGAATTGCCCTAGGTTCCATAGGGGTTCTTGATAGTTCTCCATGTGAGCCTAAGGGGCATTCTGACCTATGGGGATCTCTTTGGAGCTTCAAGGTGTTCTGGGAGGTCTCTGAGAAAACTTGTCCTGGTGCCTTGGACTGGTTCAACAGTGGGTTTTGTGTTGGTAAAGACAGTACCGGTGGGCATTGCAAAGGCTTTGGCGTTTCTGAACGGTTCCTGGAAGGCGGTGGGTATCGCTCAGGGAGTTTCGGAGGGCTTTCTTCTGGAAATCATGGTTCTGATGGGTGTCACACTGGGGCTTGTAGTACTGATGGGCATGGTTCTGTAGGTTCTGGTTCTGATGGGTCCAGTCTTGTGGGGACTGATTCTGGAATTCGGTCTTGCCGGGCTGTCCCGGTCATCATGAATTATCAGTCAGACTGTTTTGTTGGAAATTTCAGTTTTGAAAAGCGTCTGGAATCCGCTTTTAAAGGCGGGGGTACTGTAATGATCGCTGCTGCAGCAGCTATTCCTGGAAGTAGTGCTGCAGCTCAGGCAGTTCTGATGTCTTTCCATGCAGGCTGCATGGCTTTGTCTGTCTTTCCCTGCTGTCGGCTTGTGACTGATTATCATTCACCTGTGTGGGAATCTGCATGTCTGCTCCCATTGGATGACCTCAGTATAAAGATCTGCTTCCTGCAGGGTTTCCTTGGGTTTTCATAGCTTCAGCTTAAGCCTGTCTTGCTGTCGCTTTAGCCCCCGATCGTGTTTCTTGTTAAAGATACTTTGCTGGTCTTTGCATCATATATTGGTTCATTGCCAATATATATGCATACCAGCACGTTTATTATTTTCCTTGTATTTGTGTTACGTTGATATATCAGTGTTGCTGATGTATACGTACACGAACTGTTTATATCCTGTGTTCAGTTAGTCAGTTTTCCAGCACGTTTTGGTAGTTTGCGCGTACCGTAAACACCCGTGCTGAGCTAGTTATCCTGTTCCTGGTCCTGTTTGTGGTTTGCGTTCATCTCTGCGAAGAGATAACGAATCCTTCTGAATCCTGTTCCCTGTATTACTCCAGTCCTAGTCAGCGTTCCTGCTTATGTCATATATCGGTTCATTGCCGATATATACATATGTTAGTCAGAAGTTACAAATAGTTTCATTGATAGCTGTAATTGTAATACGCTAGGAAAACATACTTATTGTATATCTATCTGTGTTACGTTCATCTATCTTAATCCTGCTATTTTCTGACTATCCTGTCCTGTCTTTGTGAGGCACGCCATCGCCGCATCGCATTGGCTGCCTCGTTCCAGTCTGTCTGGTTTTGGACGCTTGCTGTCGCTAAGTAGCCGCTAGCTAGCAAGCGTTCATTCTGTCTACCTGTCCTGATCTCCTCAGTTCTGGTTTATGCGCTCAGCGCTACTTTGCGCTGAGACGTTATAACGAAAGCATTGTTTGTGGCTGTCAGATCTGCACCGGCTCTGTGCGCCACAATCTCCTATTGGAGTCAGTCCTCCCCTCCACTATACTAGGGATAGCCTGTTTCCTGGTGCTAGTGTGTGTACCTCCTCCACGCCAGCTCATGCGTTGCATGCTGACTGTGGAGAATACACCACCAAGCCTTACACATACATGCAATGTGGATTGGCCAATCACAGACCAATGTATCACCTCCATGTAGTAGAAGGGCCATCAGATTGTGAATACTTTGAACAAATTGTGTAGGCAATCTCCTATACTACATGGAGGTGGTAAAATTTGTCAGTGGTTGGCCATTCGAAATTGGATGTCTGTACAAGGCTTAGCCTCTTGAGGACCACAGTGTTAAACCCCGCTAAAGACCAGGCCTTTTTGTTAAAAAGGGCCACTGCAGCTTTAAGGCCTTGCTTTAAGCACACAAGTGATCCCCCCCCCCTTTTCTCCCCACCAACAGAGCTTTCTGTTGGAGGGGTTTGATCCCTCCCCCAGTGTTTGTTTGTTTTTTAACAAATATTTATTTTATTATTTTTATAATAAATTTCCTTATTTGTTTTTTCCCCCAAGATTGCAGCGCTGTACCAAGTGAAAAGACGACGGTTTCACCGTCTAACAGTCTCCTAGAGGCGATTGTCCCTGGGAGGCTGAAGGCGGAGAGGAGCTCCGTCTACCAAGCGGAGATGCGCGCGCCTCAGCACACTCAATCTCCTGCAAAACAGGCCACAAGGATCTTACGCCGATCGGCGTTAGGCGGTCCTGGGACTGCTGCCGTGGCCACGCCTTCCGGCGTGACGCCAGTTGGCAAGCAGTTAAGAATCATGTACAGATTTCCGCTGAACTCATTTAAAGATCTCAAATGCTAGATCTTTAAACAACAGAGACTCCAAAAAACTATGTTCTTCTACTTACCCCTCCTGCTTGAAGTCACCCTTCCTTGAGCCATGAGTTGTTTCTCTATTATTCTTTATAAAAATAGTATGTGTCGTTTTGCTATAGCAATGCAAGCTGCCTGTACAGGATTTATGCACCAAAATGTCACCCAGATTATTAAATCCTGATTCCTTTGAACGGTTGCCATTGTACCCATGTGCACAAGCTTTAGCCAAATATTTAGACAAATATTCTGTTTCACATAAGCAGGAAGTAATTCCCATAATGCATCACTTCACAACAGGGAGTGAAGTTACAAATTACTGTTTAAGTCTATAAAAAAATACTCCCCCCCCAAAAAAAAATAAAAACAAAGGCATACATACAGCCTCTAAATTTTACAGATGAACCCATTGGCTATCTCCATGGTGACAGCAGTGTCATGTGACATGCTGGTACGTACTGACAGCAGGTCCCATGGTGCCCCCATTGCCATGGAGATGGGTGCTGGAGAGGGGGGTTGGGTAAATTGCATATCTTGCACATGCACTGCACATATTTTTGAAAGGACAGCAGGAGGGAAAAGTCAATGAGCTGATAATTAAAAGCAATGGGGCTCGATGCGAACATCTTTTCATGAATTTGTGTGGTAAAATTTGTAAACGAGTTTGTGAACATTCATTCACGATGTATGGATAGACATCGCTAAGTATAACTTAAAAATGATTTTACTCCCCTCAAAAATCAGCTGTTTTATACTGTTTTATATTATTCATACTTTCTATAGATTTGCCGAAGCAGTTTTCATAACTGTCCCATATTCTCACTATTGTAGTCAATCCAAATAAACATTATTTTGTCACAGCCAGTTTCCTTTGTAGCATATTCCATTTTTGTGTTCTGCAGAATTCCAATTTATTTAAGCTGCTGTCATGAAAACATGATCAAAATCCTGTCAAATTTGATTAGATCAGTATCTCCTGTCCTCAGATGTTCAATAGTTTGTATATATTGTTTATCATATACGGCTCACTAGGAGGATTAAGAACAGCCTGCAGATTTGTAAGTTGCTTGATAAAATATTAATCCTGTGATTCCTAGTTCAATCCCTTTTAATATTTCAAACTACCTTTTTAATCTTAAGTTAAACTCATATCACAACCGTTTTTACAGGCTAGCAAAGAACAGCTTGCATTTAAAGAGTCATTAGATTTTGTTTATCTCCCAAATAAATATTTTGAAGCTTACTGGTTGATTTAACTAACCAATCGAGAAAATAATTACATTTATCTGTTGTTTTTTTTTTTATGTTACAGAGGAGCCAAACATGTTAAAGAAGACACATTAAATCAAAATAGGTGTAAGGTTTCAAAGATACTGCTGCACCTTTGTCATGGTTGTGAGTACTTATACAAAGACAAAAAGAAGAAATAGAGAGACCACAATAGTGTAGTATGTTAACCCCCAGAGACCCAGTGTTGTAATATTACAACATCACAGTTAAGGCTACAAAAATAAACCCTCCCCCATTTTTTTCTTTTTAAAACTTCATGTACATTACTAATAGAACCTATTGTTCAGTTCTGCAACACCATTGGATGGTTGAATGTGTAAATAGGTCTGTTTATCTGGCCATGAAGTCATACAACCCTGTTGCCTGCTTTGGAGTACATCATCTTGTTGTTTTGGACGGGATACATCAGGACTAAAGTAAGTAAAAAGCTTGAAATATTTTTTTATGTGATCATTAGTATGTGTAGATCATGCAGATTTTATGACATCATTGAATATACTGATTTTAAAAGATTTAGAGCTGGTTATTTCTATGTTGTAATTTTACAACAGTGGGTCAAAGTGATAGCAAGGTTTTGTCTGCACTTTAAACTTGAGAAGGTGATAAATCTCTAGGAGGTGAGCATTAAAGTGTTTGCATGTCTAATTGAACAATAGGTCTACTTGATAGAAGTTGTGGAATGGAAAGTGTGAAGTTTTAGGAACATGTGAATCTTTGCATTAGAATAATTAGTTAATTTGCTTTGTAGTTACTTAGCTTTTCTTTCAACTTTCAGAATGTCTGAAACCAAGAAAAAACAAATCATGTATAGTGTGCAGGATGTAATTGAGGCCATCCAGAATGGGGACAGTGACTTGGAAATGCCCTTTGACACAGATTCAAGTGACGAAGAGGAATATGGAGTTATCGGTGAAGCGGACAAGGAAAATAAATTACCCGATGACCACCTAACTTCTGATGTTCAAATCATCCCAACAGAGGCAGAACATCCTGATGCCAAGACTGGGCCCCGTGACAGATATCGATGGCTGAAAAAGAATTTCATCTCTCCCAGTACTGATTTTTCTGGTCAGGATGTCAGTAATGATGTCCATTCTCTCTGCACACCACTGGAGTACTTTCAGAAGTTTGTGACAGAAGATATGATCAACGCTCTGGCAGATAACACAAATCAGTACAGTTTTCAGAAGAAAGGATCATCTATAAACACAAACACAAAGGAAATAGAGCAGATGATTGGCATGTATCTGAAGATAGGTGTTGTCCAAATGCCTGGAGTCCGTATGTACTGGGAAGCAGACACAAGATACAGTCCTGTCACTGATGTAATGTCACGAAACAGATTCCAGTCTCTGTTGACATCATTACATTTTGTGAACAATCTAACCGTGTCTGAGATGGAACAAAAAAGTGACAAACTCTGGAAACTCAGACCATGGCTTGATGCTTTCAGAGAGAAATGCCTAAAAGTGGTCCCTGAAGAACATAACTCTGTTGATGAAATGATGATCCCTTTCAGGGGGAAATTCAGCAGCATCAAACAGTACATGCGTGGCAAGCCAAACCCATGGGGGTTCAAGCTGTGGGCAAGGACTGGAATCTCTGGTATACTTTGTGATTTTGATGTGTACCAAGGCAGTGTGAATGGAATACGGGCAAGATCTGAACTTGGACTATCAGGGGATGTTGTGATGAAACTTGCTTCCACACTTCCACATAGTCACAACTACAAGATCTACGCAGACAACTTTTTCACCAGCATCCCATTGATAGTTAGGCTGCTGGATTGTGGAATTCATTACAAAGGAACAGCCAGACAAGTGCGCCTTCCAAACTGTAATCTTGAGGATGAGAAAAGCTTGAAGAAAAAGGGAAGAGGAAGCTTTGATGTCAGAGTGGAGTCAAATCACAACATTTGTGCTGTGAAATGGTTTGACAACAGACAGGTTACACTTGTGTCTTCCTTTGCTGGCCCACAACCAGTGGAGAAGATTCAACGCTGGGACAAAACTGGCAAAAGATTTGTTGAAGTTGAGAGGCCTTATATCGTGGCTGCCTATAACAAATTCATGGGCGGAGTGGATTTGTTAGACTCATTTGCAGCAAAATACAAATTTCCACTGAAGTCCTGCCGCTGGTACCTTTACATCTTCTGGCACACCATTATCCTAGCTGTGATCAATGCTTGGCTCCTGTACAAAAGGGACTGCAAAGCTTTGGATATCCCAAATAAACAGATGCTAAACAGGAGAATGTTTCAGGCCCAGTTGGCATCTTCTCTTATCCTGATCGGAACGGCTGGGTCAGTGTCAAAGCGAGGGCGACCATCTGCAAGCCCAGTTTTATCAAGAGGGGGCACCTTGACTTCCCAAAAGAGGCAGTTTACAGATGATGGAGGTTCTTCAGCTGCCATGACAGCCAAAAAGTCAAATGCACACCCTCCAAAGGAAGTTTGCAAGGACATGATTGGACATTTTCCCATCAAAGCCGATAGAGGGTGCCGACACTGTGCAAAAGGCTATACCAACACACTTTGCAGGAAGTGCAATGTTCGCCTCTGCTTTTCAGAGCAAAATAACTGTTTTTTGAACTACCATAACTGAATAAATGAACAAATAAAACATGCACATATAGGGCTCGATTCACAAAACCGTGCTATGAAGATAGCACAAGTGCTATTTTTGCAGTAGTGCTATTTCATAGCGTGGCCGTTTTTGCCCGTATTTGCGCTAACATGAAATCTTTTGTGTAAAAACACAAATTTTCTTGATTACCGCTGATAGAAGTCAATGGGCGCTTCACAGGGAAAAATTTGCGTTTTAGCGCTAAGCGCAAAAAAATAACGTTTACACACAAACAAATTCACGTTAGTGCGAAAACGCAAAAAAAGGTGTGAAAAAGGCTGTGCTATGTGTTTTCATGGTTTAGTGAATCAAGCCCATAGTCTGGGTCCAATTTTTTTATATGATACTCATTTTTTGTATTAAATTGATAATAAAAATTACTTTTTTCTTTATTATACTATTGTTATTGTGTACATACATAAACTTAGGTGGGTCTTTATAAGCTGTAAAGTACAAATAAACTTTTAATTATTCCTTACATGTGTTCAGAGAGAGAGTGACACTATTGAAATTCTGCTACCTTACAGGCCCAGCGTTGCAATCTTACAACATCCTCCCCAAAAGTTACTAAAATGTCAAAATTAAAAAAAAACACTGATTTAGGGATCACAAGCCTCCTATAACAACATGTGAACGTTCGAAAAAATTTTTTTACGTTTTTTTCTATATTTGGGTCTCTGGGGGTTAAAGGGACCCTGAGCGGTAAATAAAAATGAAATTTGGACTTACCCGGAGCTTCCTCCATAACCCGTAGCCCGCAAAGTCCTTGGGCATCCTCTACTTTCCTCTTCTGGTCCCACTGGCAGCTCCGGTAGTTGCCGACTTCGCACCCCCACCACACGCCCGTTGTGTCATCACGCCAGTCACCATAAGCCTTCTTCTCTAAAGACTGAACCGGCTATGGGGAGCTGGGGGAAGCCCCAGGTAAGTCCAAATTTTGTTTTTATTCACCGCTCGGGGTCCCTTTTAAGTAATGTCGGTACAGGTTCTTGGTGTTAAATAATACTCACAAAGGTAGGTTACCACACACGCAACCATTGTATAAGCAAGTGGGGAATATGAACCTGATCCCGCTCAGCTTAAGAAATCACTCTATATAGATCCAAATAAAAGGGCAACATCCTTCCACCGAGGGTAGACACAGCATGCAAATAGTAGTATAACAGAGGCACCAAGATGATAATTCAGCATTTAAAGCAGTTTAAAAAGAATGGTAGTGGTGGACTTATCTACCCATAGATGACTCGATTTGGGCAATTTCACATAAAAATCACTATTATATATTCTAATGTACAATGTCTTTCGCAGGTATAACATGCTTCATAAGGCAAACAATCAAGGTGTAACTGAAATGATGTGGCAAGGAGACAGAACATTAGGAAAACCGGCACTGCTGAAAGCTGTGTTTTAATGGAGCATTTGGTTGTAGTACAAAAGACATGCAGTGTGACAAGTCGCAGTGCTGCAATAATACAGTTGTATAAACAATCTTGAGGGATACCTTGTGGTGCGGTGGGTGCCGGGTGGTTCTAAGCCTGACGGCCGTTTTGCGCACGTCTGCGCATCTACGGAGGCTACCAGTAGCCTCCGTAGATGCGCAGACGTGCGCGAAACGGCCGTCAGGCTTAGAACCACCCGGCACCCACCGCACCACAAGGTATCCCTCAAGATTGTTTATACAACTGTATTATTGCAGCACTGCGACTTGTCACACTGCATGTCTTTTGTACTACAACCAAATGCTCCATTAAAACACAGCTTTCAGCAGTGCCGGTTTTCCTAATGTTCTGTCTCCTTGCCACATCATACATCCTATCACCAGAGCACGCTCAGCTGGAAGAGGGATCAGTGAATGACCACTGCAGAATACCCGCTCTCACAGTAGTGCCAACCCGCTTCTTTCTTTGACACTTGTAACTGAAATGAGCTCTGTAACGAGCCAAGTGCCTCCAAGAATGAGTACTGTTTAACCTGTGAACAGTAGTAGAAGTGGGCTCTCCTGGTGCATGGAGTCTAAGTGCATGTAACACCCCACAAGAGATACTGGATCATCATCACCTCTAGTGGAAAATTAACTACTTTAATGCATAACAGCCACCAGACCATGGCCCCTGGGATTGGCCCCCCGAATAAAAAGAATACAGAAGGCTCCATAGGTCACAGAGTAGCAGACCAGTATCTGGAAGATGGATAAGAAGGTAGCAGTCTTAGGTCAAGACAAGCAGCAAACAATCATAGTCAGAAAACTAGCAGAAGCTCAGGCATGGGACACATAGGCTAAGTAGGGTGTAAAGGCCAAAGGGTGGAGAAGGGAGTATGAGCAAGATAGCATAACACGCTGCATCCCAGTGAGATAACTTTTACAATATTTTGCCACATGAAGACAGAGATAAAAACAAATTGTCTCCACAAAAAGTCCCAAGTTAGTAATCAGTAAAACCATAGACATCCTGATGTGTATGTCATGTAAGCACATAATGGACTTAATGTAAAATACACATCAGGATGTTTGTTTGGTTTTAACACAAATGTTTTTTTATCATTTCCCTTAGTGTGCCAGAATTGTGCATTAGTTCTCTCACTATGACTGAGCTTGTTATCTGACCAAGCTTGTACTCATCCTGCCCCAGCCTTTGGCCTGTATGCCTTAGTCTTAGTCTGTACACATTGGAGTTACTGTAGTGAATGCACTAAACCATGATAAGCAGAATAAAATGTGCAAAGTCGTATCAGATGATGCATAGAGCAGAATGTATGACATGCAGTACATCATGCTCTACTCGTCTTATTTGCTCAGGACTCGGGGTGGACTTATTCTGTTATTTACTGATATACTTGTGCTCTTCTGTATTACAGTAAGTGAGAGGCAAGGGCACACTCTGAGCTGCAAAGTTCATAGCAGTGTCTTGTAGTCCAGTATGGCCTTAACCACTTGCCGACCGCCCACTAACCATTGGCAGGGGCAAGGTGGCACCCCCAGGACCGTGTAACGCCGATCGGCGGCGGCACCTGGGGGACTGATCAAGTGACCTTGACAAAGGCGTGGATGCACCAAAATGCATTGTGAATTCACTGCACATGGACAACAGGGGAAAGGCTCCTATTGTCCACCACCAGCTGGGACACCCATCCACTGCAGGCCACAGAGGAGGAGCAGGTTGCCACCCACGGTTGTCTTATTGGGTTTTCAGCCCATGATATGCTTATTTATCATTGTCTGTTAGTGTATTTAATACTTTGCGTGTTTGAGGATTAAATAACTTTAATGCACTATGGAGCGCTCCTTTTTGTTTCTTTCTCACCTGTCAATCACCCATCAATCACCCCCTGTCACCGCTACCCATCAGATCAGACCCTAATCTGCCCCTTGCGGGCACCGAATCACCCGCCTACACCCTCAGATCTCCCTCAGACCCCCTCTGATCAACTTCCCAGTGCATTGCTTGCATAAATTCTCCCCTGTAATCACCTACTGATCACCTATCAATCACCCCGTCACCCCCTGGCACTGCTACCCATCAGATCAGACCCTAATCTGCCCCTTGCAGGCACCCAAACACCCGCCCACACCCTCAGAGACACCCCCCCCCCGATCTCCTTCCCAGTGCATTGAATGCATCTATCCTCCCCACTCATCACCCCCTGAGACACCCATCAATCACCTCCTGTCACCCCCTAGCACTCCTACCTATCATATCAGGCCCTAACCTGCCCCCTGCAGGCTTCTGATCACCCGCCCACACCCTTAGATCCCCCTCAGAACCCCCCCCCCCCCCCCCGATCACACCCCTGTCACTATCCTAGTGATCTAAAAACAGTGATCAGTGAAAACTGTCACTTTTTTAGTATAGTGACAAAAAATAAATATTCTATGAACTCACCATACACCTAACAGAATACCTTGGGGTGTCTTCTTTCTAAAATGGGGTCACTTGTGGGGTCCCTATACTGTCCTGGCATTTTAGGGGCCCAAAACCGTGAGGAGTAGTCTGGGAACCAAATGCCTCAAAATGACTGTTCAGGGGTATAAGCATCTGCAAATTTGATGACAGGTGGTCTATGAGGGGCCAAATTTTTTGGAACCGGTCACAAGCAGGGTGGCCTTTTAGATGACAGGTTGTATTGACACTGAAGTTCAGGGAGTGCAGGATGTTCTCAAATCGTGACCTGGACATGGCAGCAGAGAACATAGGCATGTGGTGTATTGGGTGCGTAGACCATTAAGACCGCAATACATTCTTTTTGACTAGACCCATGTTAAGGAGAAGGCCCCAAAAAATGTTACGTTTGGAAACTTGGAGTGGTTTCCACCGAAAAGGCTGGGCATGGTAGCTTCTTGGATTGGCGGTTGCATATTGTGTGGCATAATGGTTGGTCTCAGTCACAATTAAGTCATAGAGATGAACAGTGACCAGGAAAAAAAATTCTGTCCCTGCGGTGGGGCGGGTGAGGGTTTGGCCGGGTGATCAGAAGCCTGCAGGGGGAAGATTAGAGCCTGATCTGATGGATAGGAGTGCTAGGGGGTGACAGGTGGAGACAGGAGGTGATTGATGGGTGTCTCAGGGGGTGATTAGAGGGGAGAATAGATGCAATCAATGCACTGGGGAGGTGATCGAAAGGGGGTCTGAGGGGGATCTGAGGGTTTGGCCGAGTGATCAGGAGCCCACACGGGGCAAATTAGGGCCTGTTCTGATGGGTAGGTGTGCTAGGGGGTGACAGGTGGTGACAGGAGGTGATTGATGGGTGTCTAAGGGTGTGATTAGAGGGGGGAATAGATGCAAGCAATGCACTGGGGAGGTGATCAGGGAGGGTCTGAGGGTGATCTGACGGTGTGGGCGGGTAATTGGGTGCCCGCAAGGCGCAGATTAGGGTCTGATCTGATGGGTAGCAGTGACAGGTGGTGACAGGGGGTGATTAATGGGTGATCAGTGGGTGATTAGAGGGGAGAACAGATGTAAATAATGCATTGGGGAGGTGATCAGGGGGGGTCTGAGGGCAATCTGAGGGCGTGGGCGGGTGTCTGGGTGCCCGCAGGGGGCAGATTAGGGTCTGATCTGATGGGTAGCAGTGACAGGTGGTGATAGGGGGTGACGGGGTGATTGATAGGTGATCAGGGTGTGATTAGAGGGGAGGATAGATGCAAGCAATGCACTGGCGAGGTGATCAGAGGGGGGGGGGGGGGGGTCTGCGGGTGATCTGATGGTGTGGGTGGGTGATTAGATGCCTGTAAGAGGCAGGTTATGGTCTGATCTGATGGGTGGCAGTGACAGCAGTGACAGGTGGTGACAGGGGTGATTGATGGGTGATTGACAGGTGATCAGTGGGTGAGTACAGGGGAGGATAGATGTATACAGTACACGGGCGGGGGTCTGGGGAGGATCTGAGGGTGTGGGGGGTGATCAGGGGCCCCCAGGGGCCCCCAGGGGGCAGTTTAGGACCTGATCAGAAAAATAGCGTTGACAGATAGTGACAGGGAGTGATTTATGGGTGATTAGGGGGGTGATTGGGTGCATACAGTGGTCTGAGGGGGTGATCAGGGGGGCTGAGGGGTACTGTGGATGATCAGGGGGCGGGGGGGCAGGATCAGTGTGTGTTGTGCTTACTAGGGGGGCTGCCTCCTGCCCTGGTGGTCCCTCAATCACTGGGACCACCAGGGCAGGAGGCAGCCTGTATTATATGCTTTGTATACATTACAAAGCGTATTATACGCTTACTATGCGGCAGATCGGGGGTTAACAACCCGCCGGTGCTTCTAAACAGCTGGCGGGTTGACGTCACGGGTGGGCGGAGCCTAATGCCGGCGGATGCCCCCGACTACTTAGTGTACCAGGAGCCGATGCCTATGGGCTTTAGGCGGTCCTGGGCGTGCCACTTTGTCAACGCCCATAGGTAGTGGGCGGTCGGCAAGTGGTTAAGGGGTTTTAAGGCTGCAGTCCTTAAGTGGTTAAATAGATTGCTTGTGCTTTTTGCACAAGCACACCTACAGTTTAAGTGAAAAGTGAGATTACTCTTGAAATGTTGCACCAGGAAATGATGCATACGCATCAGCAGGAACACCAGCTTTAAGTGTGCATGTGTCAAGTTCAGACTCCCAATTGGATCATGTCCTGTGCTGTCTCTAGGTGTTAATGGAACCCAGCCATTGTGAGCCAGGTATTGTAGAACAGCCTTTGTTTGTATTTTCCTATAGAAGCTGTATAATAAATTACTATCGCTACAATTTTTGACTTGGGATGACAGTGCGAATCATTCTATTCCTGCAAGCTAATACCAAACCAAATTCAGCATTAGTATCATTGCCAAACCTATTTTTTTTTTATTATGTGGATTTTATTACACTGTGGAGTCAGCCTCCCACATCTAATTTTTCCAAAAAGCCGCAGGATTAGGCAAGGTCGGAAATGCTGATTTCCAATTCCACGGAAATTCAGATTTTAGATAATGCTGATTACCGATTCCAAGGATTTCCAATTTCCATTTTCAAATTCCAAGTATTTATTTTATTTTTATTTATTTATTTTTTTTTGGGGGGGGGGGTGTCTTCTTTTGCATTCTCTGATTGGCCAAATATTTCTAAGTTAACTCTGCATTCTCTGATTGGTCCAATGCTTCAGAGTTCGGTGCTTGAGCTAGAATTACCAAGTTGTGGTAATGTACTATTTTCACAGAAATTTAATTTCCTCTTTACAATTTCTGATTGAAAATTCAGAAATTTTATTTCCACAGAATCCGAACAAGCATGCCTACTATGGATAGTCCAGACAAGCTTCCCCTATCCTGCTCAACTCCACCAATCTAGTGCTGCGACCCTATGAACATAATCAACGAGAATGTGTTGAATATGTTCTCGTGGCCTTGCTTCCACCTGTATATGAGCACAGTCTGTGCCTGTGCTGTAGCATGGAGCCACTTGGGAACAGCTTATTACTCTGTGCATAAGCAGCTCTGTGTTACTGCGCAGGTGTGAACCACACTTGTACCTGTGCAGTAAAGTTGTGCTTGTACGCAGATGGGAACACGGCTTTGAAGAACAAGTGGGTTATTGTGGTGCAATAGGATTGGAGAAGCCACTGGATCATCCTGAGCTTTCCCTGTACCTGTACTGAGATACATATTTATTTTTTCCCCCCACAGGTTTGCTTTAAGTGGCCTTTGGGTATTTAGTTGGTCTGAGATGATATGCAACAGACTAAAGACCATCATGGGCTACGGATTAGACATGAGAAGATGTTAAGCTTAAAGGATACCCGAGGTGACACAAATAACTATGCTGTGTTCCTTTTTGTTTTCTTTCTCTGCCTGAAAGAGTTAAATATCAGGTATGTAAATGACTGACTCAGTCTTGACTCATCACTGATAAGAAATTCCAACTATAAAACACTTTCCTAGCATAATGTTTTTCATTTTTTAGGAGAAGGAAGATAGATACAATCATGTATTTCATTAGTTTATTTTCACCTTGGGTGTTCTTTAAAACATGGTAGCATGTTGATGAAAATAGGATTTAGGAAAATAGGATTTAGAGTGCCAAGAGATCAATATGAAACATTTCCAGAATGTTTCATATTGATCTCTTGAAGGACTGAATACATTTATGGATGGCAATTAATTGGGGTGTTGGTCAAATCTGCCTCAGTTTACCTGAATCAATCACAAAATACAGGTTCCTGTGTGACTTGATTTTGAACTCATCTGCATGCTATAGAACTTGCAGGTTTGTGAACACCACAGCTGTGCTACACAGAAAAGAGAAACCAGCCCTACGCACAGAACATTCTACCCTCAATCAAATTCCCTTTCCCCACTCTTACTGAAAGTGATAAAAGTGGTATCTTCTTTTGTTTTAGTATACTCCTAAACAATTTACCACAGCACACTTTCTACATTGACTGAATTCATACTCTAAAATGGCTACTGGTCAGGGAACAGCCTCTCTCTCTTTTATGTAGATAAGTGTGGTCAAATATTGGTCCATTAGGACACCAGCCACATCAAAGATGGAAAACAGACCATGCTTAGCCCTGGTTTCTGAAATAGAGATATTTAAGGAGATACTAACTAATTTTGTTGTCCGGGGGTCTCCCTGTCTAATTTTGATATTTAGGGAACATGCTGCCTAATGTGTTATGCAGGGACAACACTGCAGCATTCCCATGCTTATGCAGAGGTCCTCTTTAAAAAACAAAATTGAACCAGATACATTTACACAAAATGTACTTTTTCTGGTGGATGCGGTGCATAATACAATTAAATTACCCTTTTAATAACAGTTACTTCTAAGGATGTGTAACATGTTCATTATTCTGAGACCAAAACGCCAGTTGTTCCAAGGTCATCAACAACATATTTTGTGCTATTCTAAATTCCATCTGGCTACTCAATTTCTATATGGTGGTTAAAGTGATTATAACATATCAACATTATGAGGCAATACAGGGAAAAACATAAAAAATAGCAAACATGTAGGGTTTTTTTTTTTCAGTAAGCTGTCATTTGCCTTTGCAATTTTTGCTTCAATTCAAAACAATGAGTCCCTGCTGTCTACCTTTGATTTTTAACAAATATCTTTTCAAAAGTATGGCTTCCAGCCATTTAATCATGAATGGAGCCCAGAGTTGTAAGCTAACCTTTTTTAATACCCACAAGTTAGCCGCAGTCCTCGACAGCAACTGCAGGTAAAAGATACCAGCAATTACAAAAGTGAAAGATTTAACCCAATTTATAAAATTAACAATGGAAGGAGATAATTTATTATCCTGCATTAAATTCAGTGCAGCTGAGAGTCTCGCCTTCTGTGGAAAATATTTTCTATATTTCTGTTATGATACAAGAAAAGGAAAAAAAAAAAGTAAAGACGGTGCTTGATTTATTGTGAGCAAAGTGAGAACATTCTGATTGGATTCATGCAGAGACAGGAATGGATAGCAATCTTCGAAGAAAGACCATTTCAATCGTGGAAATAGAGGGCACATGTAAATCAGAGGAGAGGTTAAAATCCTCCGTATATGGATATGAAGCCCTGGTTTTACCTGACCAGAGAAGACTGTTATTTGTCTGTTTTTGTTTAAAGAATATCCCCCACAGAAAACAAAAAGTAGAAAAAATATTTTGAGAAGATGAAGAATTGCATTTACACTTAAAATGCGATAAAGATTATTAGGTAGGTAGACCACACTTAACATACCCTGTGCCCTTGAGTTCTTATAATGTGTTTTTGCAGAAAGAGATTAAAAATAGTGTGTCATGAGGTTCCTATTGTCTTGGCAAAGTAATTTCCTTGGACAGAGAAACAAAACTTGGCTATTTTAATGCACCTTAAAGGGAAGGTTCACGCAGGAGCTGTAAAAAATAGAAATCCAAATCCACTTACCTGGGGCTTCCTCCAGCCCGTGGCAGGCAGGAGGTGCCCTCGGCGCCGCTCCGCAGGCTCCCGGTGGTCTCCGGTGGCGATCCCGACCTGGCCAGGCCGGCTGCCAGGTCGGGCTGCTTCTGCGCTCCAAGTTGCGTGTCACTTGTGCGCGCTGACGTCATCGGACGTCCTCCGGGCTGTACTGCGCAGGCGCAGAAGTTCTGCGCCTGCGCAGTACAGCCCGGAGGACGTCCGATGATGTCAGTGCGCACAAGTGACACGCAACTTGGAGCGCAGAAGCAGCCCGACCTGGCAGCCGGCCTGGCCAGGTCGGGATCGCCACCGGAGACCACCGGGAGCCTGCGGAGCGGCGCCGAGGGCACCTCCTGCCTGCCATGGGCTGGAGGAAGCCCCAGGTAAGTGGATTTGGATTTCTATTTTTTACAGCTCCTGCGTGAACCTTCCCTTTAAGGCTACTTTCACACCAGGACGTTTTAGGGGATGTTTTGGTCGCATAACGTGCCCCTAACGCAACGCCTGGTGGTGTTGGATGTGAACATCAGACTGAGCCGCGTTGTGCAGCTCACTCTGGCGTCCGTGATGCCGTGATGCGTACTTTTGGACGCATGCAGCATCACATGGTCCCGCCAGCCAATCGCCGCACAGAGCGGACGCTCCAGGAAGTAAACACTGCACGACACACCGTGCAGTGAATATTAATTAGCCATGTGGCTGGCCATGGAGGAGGAGGGGAGACCTCCTCCTCCTCCAACACTACTGAGCATGTGCAAACAGTCTAACTTGATGTGCTGCGTTACAATGTAACACAACGTGGGCACTGTGAACAGCCCATTGATTCATTACTGTGAGTTGGGCTGCGTTACAGGCTGCTCTAACATGCGCCTGTAACGTCCCACTGTGAAAGCAGCCTAAAGGAAGCCTGAAGTAGGAGGGATTTGGACAATACCATTAACTAACTTCCTTTCAAAATATATCATATCAGGCTGTTGTGTTGATCATCTTGATCATTTTCCTCTTAAAGGCCCTTATTCAATTCAAGTTTATCCCTAGGTGATATTCTCACACCTTATCAATAAAAAGCCTTTTAAAGCAAACCTGAGACAAAGAAAGCATAATTATTTATACTTACCCGGTGCTTACTACACCCTCCACAGTCCAGTTGGGTTGCAGTCCACTGCACATGCATGGTCACAGCCATGCGTGTCACCTGTTCACTTTCTCTAAGCTATGGCTAGTGCTCTACGCAATAGCAGTTACAGTCTAAATGAATAACAAATGTGCAGCGATGAAGTGCTGTGCATGTCCAGGACCACACATACACAGTAACCTATGACTCAACCGAGTTGCAGACTTTACGGGTCTGACAGTGGCACAACCAAGGGGACCGGAGGGATGGCAAGGGAGTTAAAGGACTACAAGCCCCTTGTACATTTTGAACACAGAAAAATAGGTGATACCTTTAATGACTAACTCTACAAGATTTGTCTGCAAGCAGAAGCTTCCTCTTCCCCTCCTTCTCCAATGCTGCCCAAGTCCGTAGCCGCATGCCACAACGCCAACGTGCTCAAAGAGCAAGGTGGCCGCTGCACAGGTGGCTGGCAGCAGGGAGATCAGGCGCTCTTCTGATCTCCCTGCATTGCAGCATTTGCAAGCTTGCAAATGCTGCACCAGTGAGTCTGCTGCTTTGGTGCCCTTGTTCCTATGGTGCCCTAGGCCTTGGCCTAGTCCTAGTCCTAAATCCGGCCCTGAAGGTATCATCTAAACAACTTTGGTTGTTCTGTCTTCAGATTCTGTCCATGACTAACACCGGACCACATGCAACCAGGTACATTTAAATTATTTTGTTTTCTCAGGAACACTTTAAGTCCTCAGCATGTAAGTACTCAAAAGTATTCTGATAGTACTTTATCACTTACTTTTTCTGTTGCAGAGTGCTAAAAAAGCTATTTTAAAGAGATGAAAAATGTAGTCCTTGGAGGAAACTTAGCATATATATATATATATATATATATATATATATATATATATATATATATATATATATATATATATATATATATATATATATATATATATATATGCAAAATTGTATTGTGACATACATCAAATCACTATAATGTTGTTTCTCCTCCTCGTTTATTGTTCTAGTAGTCGCTGTCACTCAATAGCTCTTGCTAGTAGTTGTTTTGCCGATTTTTATTCTATTTAATAAAAGTTCAAGGGGCACTATGGTGAAAAATTTTAAAATTTAAAATACGTGCAAACAGACAAATAAGAAGTACGTTTTTTCCAGAGTAAAATGAGCCATAAATCCCTTTTCTCCTATGTTGCTGTCACTTACAGTAGGCAGTAGAAATCTCACAGAAGTGACAGGTTTTGGACTTGTCCATCTCTTCATAGGGGATTCTCAGCAAAACTTTTATTCTTTATAAAGATATTCCCTAAAAAGGATTTAAACAATGATGCCGGCCAGCTTCCCTGCTCGCTACACAGTTTTTGTGGCAGTTGGACTGAGCAACTGCCATTCACTAAGTGCTTTTGAAAATAAATATATCCCTGAGAATCCCCTATAAAGAGATGGACTAGTCCAACACCTGTCACTTCTGTCAGATTTCTACTACCTACTGTAAGTGACAGCAACATAGGAGAAAAGTAATTTATGGCTCATTTTACTCTGGAAAAAATGTACTTCTTATTTGCACGTTTGCACATATTTTAAATTGTACAGTTTTTTGCTGTAGTGCCCCTTTAAGTTTTATTATTATTAATCTCATCTGATAGGTATGCATTATGCAAACTGAAATGGAAATATATCTTTTTTAATTGTTAAATTAATAAATTACTTTTATAGCCCTGTTATGAGTCATAGCAATCTATTGTATGAGCTATAGGTTAACTGTACAGCCAGAAATGTAATTTATAATTGAAAATTGAAGTTATTTGCTCCCTTTAACAGTCTGTCATTCAGGTGTCAGATTATTGTTTAATGGACGTGTTCTGTATATTTACTGAATTAAACTCCTAAGTAAACCATTACTATATTATTGCTCTCATCTAGATCCTCCCGTTGTGTCAATAATCAGAGATTTGTATGTTCAATGAATTTGTATGTAAAACATACATTATCCTCTAGTGAACACAAGGGCTTTCAAGTTTGCCTTGGGTAAAATACTGAAATACGATATGCTAATCTTGGCGATTCATCCAACTAACTATGTGGTTTGTGGACAACAGCTTTTACACAACAACAAATCTGTCAGCAAATCTCGGTGTAACAAGGTGTGAATCACAGGAGATGTTACTGAAGTATTATTCTACACGCTGTCATTATTTGCTAAAAGCAAGTAAGCAGGTAATTAAATCATTTTAGTCTATTTTATTTTCTTGCAGGGGAATTCAGTTTTTATATAAAATATGCTGTAAACCTATCAGTCCTTAACAACACAATTTTCTGTTTAGATGTTATTAAAGGGGTTCTGTGACGGTACCTAAAATCAAAGATTGTAACTTACCTTTGGCTTCTAACGGCCCCCTGCAGATATCCTGCCTGCGTACATGCAAAAAGTGCGTCTGAAAAAAAAGGGTGCAGGATATAGACAAAATTTAAAGTTTTTATCTAAAACAATATTATTTGTTTCTACATTATAAATGAAAATCAAGTGCTAAATATGTTGAATTAACGGTAATGAAATGGCAAAATACCGTCTATAAAAAAAAAAAAACCCACAATATTTACCCTTGTATTAACCAGTTCGGCCTATCTGGACGAGCTTCCTCGTCCAGATAGGCACTGCTGCCGCCGCTGGCTGGTGCGCGCGATCGGGCGCGCCCCCGCGCGCCCTCCCACTGCCTGCCGCTAGCCCCCCGATCAGTGAATGGGAATATAATTCCCATTCACCTATCTAACTTCCCTGCAAATACTGATGCTTTCTCTCCAGAGAGCGCAGTATTTCTGCCCCCAGGAAACTTCTCCCCAGCGTTTTAGTTCCTGGATGTGAGATTGTTTGCATCCAGGACTTTTTTCACTGTGGCCATCTTGTGGCCAAATAGTAAACTGAACCCACATACATTTTTAATAAAAAAAAATTATTATTTTACATTTCAAATTAGCAGTTTCCCTCCCACACCAAAAATTACCCACATACACTTTTTTCTTTATAAAAAAAAATAAAATAAAAAATACAATTAAAAAAAAAAAACATAAATAGTTACCCAAGGGTCTGAACTTTTTAAATATGCACGTCAAGAAAATATGTTATTATGTTATTTAAAATTATAAGCTTATAAATAGTGATGGACGCAAATTGAAAAAATGCACCTTTATTTCTAAATTAAATATCGGCACCATAAATTGTGATAGGGACATCATTTAAACAGTGTAATAACCGGGACAGATGGGCAAATAAAATACATGAGTTTTAATTATGGTAGCATATATTAATTTCAAACTATAATGGCCAAAAACTGAGAAATAATGAATTTTTTTCATTTATTTTTTAATCTTCCTGTTAAAATAGATTTAGAAAAAAATAATTCTTAGCAAAATGTACTACCCAAAGAAAGCCTAATTAGTGGTGGAAAAAACAAGATATAGATCAATTCATTGTGATAAGTAGCAATAAAGTTATAGGCGAATGAACGGGAGGTGAACGTTGCTCGGATGCATGAGATTTTCGGACTGCGGTGATGAACCGGTTAAGCATAGTAATAAAATTGTAGATATTACAGGTATTTTACTGCAACTATACCTAACTGCACTCTCACACAGAACTCTCCCTATACCTATCCTTAACCTCTAGATCCCCCCCCCCCCCCCCTTGGTGGTAATGAGCATAGTTTAATAAATTGTATCTATTACAAATATTGTACTGGAACTATACCAATCCCTACTCTCACACAGAACCTTTCCTGTACCTATCCCCAACCCCTAGACCCCCCTGGTTGTGCCTAACCCTAACCCCCCGGTGGTGCCTAACCCTAAAACCCTCTTTGCTGGTGGCCTAACCATAGCCACCCCCCCCCCGGTGGTGCCTAACCTTAATCACCCCCCCTCCCCCCGGTGGTGCCTAACCCTAACCATCCCCACTGCACAAACACCCTTACACACATAGAAACAAAAATATATTTGATACCGTAAAATACTTCACTACAAATAACATGCATAAAATATTTTATGTCTTTTTAATTAATATAGTCTTACAATCATGTACACATTAAAATTATTATGAATAGTAAAAAGTTATATATTTGTAATAGAATAAATAGCCTTACAGTCACGTGCCCATTAAAAGTATTATAAATAGAAAAAGTTATGTATTTATAATAGAATAAATAGCCTTACAGTCGCATATGCATTAAAAATCTTAAAATAATGGTAATATTAAAAGTGATTTATTAGTAAGATAATAAATCTGAAAACTATAATTTACACATTATAATTCTGAAAACAAGGTTAATACCAAAAGCGATATATTTCTAATATAATACGCTTGAAAATGATATTTAAGCATTATATTTATGAAAACAAATTTTAATACGATAAAATAAGTGAAAACGTAAATTTAGTGATTATACTCCTGAAAGCTAAATTTAAAAATGATAAAATAAGTTAAAACCAAAAGTCAAAACAAATTTGTAAACAATATTTGTCATAAACCTTATTCTGTAAACGAAAAGTTTTGTTATCATGATCCCTGCAACTACTATTTGTCGGGCACCCTAATTTCTTCTCTGGCGCTCAATAGCCAATATTTTTCATTGTAGCCTATGGTGCGCTCTTTTTGTCCATTAGCCATATGCGTTCTTTTTTCCTGCTTCCATCCTGTCTCACACCATCACTGACGAACCCTCCGTTACCCACCATGGCAACGTGCGTCCTCACTTACGCTCAATTCTCTGGAGCTTACGGCGCAGTATGAGAAAACTTCGTACTGTGCCAGCGCAGTATGTTCCCGGAGACACGAGCAGGAGCGAGGATGCATGCGGCCAGGGCCGCGCAGCCGCAGTAACATTCATCATTTGAGATTAATAATTGGACGGTGACCCAAGGAGGGCAATGAAGGATTCTTCAGTGACAGCATGGGACAGGACATCTGCAGGGGGCCGTTAGAAGCCCCAGGTAAGTGAAACTTTTTGTTTTTAGATACTGCCACAGAACCCCTTTAATAACTGTAATGAATAACAGAGATGCCGCCGCGCGGGCAAGCGGCAGGGCGGCTGTCTCCGCATTCAAGCCAGCGGCCTTTTCTGTGCAGCAACATGTCTCTGGTTTGCCTAGTGCACACAGATAGAGAGCTATGCGCGCGTGCGCCAGGTGACAGGACCTTTATGTCAGCAAAAGGGGAATCAGCTGATCAGGCCGATCAGCTGATCCCAGCTGGACTCTGGATTGGCTGAGGGGCTGGGGCGGCGCTGTGGAGCTCTGCAAGTATATATAGGACTTGCTTGTCAGTTGCAGATTGTCTGCCGTTGCAAATACTCACGTGTGAGCACTCAGACCTCAGTCAGATCTTACAGTGTGTTAGAACCAGTTGGAACTGGGAATTAACACTTAGCCAGATTCCGCTTTAGATGCTATTGTGTTATTGTGCTGTTATACTTCAGACTAGTTCCCAGGTGTTGAGACCAAGGACCTCACACCTAAGACAAGGAGATTATTGTGTTACTACTGTTATATTTCAGACTAGTTCCCAGGTGTTGAGACCAAGGACCTCACACCTAAGACTAGGAGATTACTGTGTTACTACTGTTATACTTCAGACTAGTTCCCAGGTGTTAAGACCAAGGACCTCACACCTCAGACTAGGATTGTGCTATATTGATACCTGTTATGATCCCTGGCTTTGCTGACCACTCTCCTGCTTACTGATTCGGTACCTTGCCTATCTGTCTACCCGTTGCCAACCTTGCCTGTACCCGGATACCGTATCAGTCTTCTGTCTCTGTACTTTATCTGCTGGCTGTCACTCGTCTCTTGCGTGAGCAGCCTCACTGTACTCCTTGTGACACCAACTCTATAGGTGTCCATTAGCTGTAAAGGCTGCCTGCTCCACAGGAAGTCCTCCTTACAGTCCAGTCAGGGGACTTTACCTATAGGAGTCCACTGGCTGCAGTACAGTCTGATTCCCAGCTCATTAGGGAATCCTTGGCTGCAGTACAGTCTTATTCCCGATCCATCAGGGAACCCCTGGCTGCAGTACAATCTCCATCTCCTCCTCTTAAGGAGGTTAGTGTCTACACAGTCAGAGGCCACCTGCACCTCAGGTGTCCACTGGCTGCAGCGCAGTCCAATTCCCTGCCCTTCAGGGAATCCTTGGCTGCAGTAGTGTCTGTATCTCCCGCTCCTCGGGAGATAGCCTTTCTTACTGTTGCACCAAACACTCACACTACATTAGGTGTCCTGTGTCAAGCTATACTTGTATTATTTGTGATTCTGCAGATCACCATATAATCAGGTATAACATGTGTATTATTGGTGATACTGAAGATCATCAATAATCAGATACACTCTGTGTGCTACACCAATCGTTACAATAACATAAAATCAGAAAATCATTTTTGTGAAGGACTGATATGTTTACAGCATATTTTATATAAAAAGGAAATTCCCCTGCAAGAAAATAAAAAAGAACCCCTTTAAAATAATGCATTGCTGATTGAAGTACCCTCACCCCACCTTTGCCTTAGACTCTTGACCTAACACTAACCAGGGCCCCCACATGTACCTAACACTAACCCCATACCTACACTTAACACTAACCCCAATGATTCCAACACCTAACACTAACCCCCACCCTCCATGAATAACAGTAACATCCCCCCACTATTACATATACCTAACACTAACCTCCCCTATAACTACACCTAGACTACACTACCCCCTCTTACCTACACCTAACAATAACTCCTCCTTACACCTAACACTATCCTCCCCTATACCTACACCTAACACTATCCTCTTCCCTTACCTACACCTAACACTACCCTCCCTCATCTATGCTTAACAATATCACCCTTCCCACATACACCTAACACCGCACACACACATACACCTCCCGCCCGCATCTAAACCTAACCAAAGCAGTTTCTAGGCTACACCCATTCCATGCCATGGTGCGCTTGGTATGCCACACTTTTCTTTATGGGGTAATTTAATACCCAGCACCATGAGTCAAAGGCCCTAGGTATGCCACTGCCCAGGACCTACCTCTATTTTTGTTGCTCACAGTTCTGATACAGTTCTGTATAATGGTTGAAAAATAAACTTAAGGTTTTGAGAGCTTGCAACAAAAAACTATATATATCTACTCATTAAAGTTGTTCTCTGAATCAACATTTGTTGGTTTGATGTCGGAATCTCTGCGCTACAATGATTTTTGTCCAGAATACTGCTTAATGTCATAGTAATAGTAGTAGACACAAAAAGCTTCCCTATTCAGCCTTTTCATCCAGATTGCAATCACTTTACTTCCTGATTGTGGTAAAAGTTCCTATAGTGCCATGATCATCTATTAGACGTGTTTTATAAGTTCAAGTAATATATAGCTCAATAAGCAATAAAACATACAGTATTGGTAATGCAAAAGTCAGCAAAGAAAAAGCTTTTCCAGGGATACATTTCACCTGCTTGAACAATTGAACTACAGACACATTACTTTAAATTCTTGATTACCACATTTAGGAGATTCAACAGCACAAATAACTAGTGTTGGGCGAACATCTAGATGTTCGGGTTCGGGCCTCCTTACATGCTACATACCCCAAATTTACAGGGTATGTGCACCTTGGGAGTGGGTACAAGAGGAAAAAAATTTAGCAAAAAGAGCTTATAGTTTTTGAGAAAATCGATTTTAAAGTTTCAAAGGGAAAACTGTCTTTTAAATGCGGGAAATGTCTGTTTTCTTTGCACAGGTAACATGCTTTTTGTCGGCATGCAGTCATAAATGTAATACATATAAGAGGTTCCAGGAAAAGGGACCGGTAACGCTAACCCAGCAGCAGCACACGTGATGGAACAAGAGGAGGGTGGCGCAGGAGGAGAAGGCCACGCTTTGAGACACAACAACCCAGGCCTTGCATGAGGACAAGAAGCGTGCGGATAGCAATTTGCATTTTGTCGCCATGCAGTCATAAATGTAATACAGATGAGAGGTTCAATAAACAGGGACTGGAAACGCTAACCCATCACAGATGTTCATTGTTCATGTTACTTGGTTGGGGTCCGGGAGTGTTGCGTAGTCGTTTCCAATCCAGGATTGATTCATTTTAATTTGAGTCAGACGGTCTGCATTTTCTGTGGAGAGGCGGATACGCCGCCGATCTGTGACGATGCCTCCGGCAGCACTGAAACAGCGTTCCGACATAACGCTGGCTGCCGGGCAAGCCAGCACCTCTATTGCGTACATTGCCAGTTTGTGCCAGGTGTCTAGCTTCGATACCCAATAGTTGAAGGGTGCAGATGGATTGTTCAACACAGCTACGCCATCTGACATGTAGTCCTTGACCATCTTCTCCAGGCGATCGGTGTTGGAGGTGGATCTGCACGCTTGCTGTTCTGTGTGCTGCTGCATGGGTGTCAGAAAATTTTCCCACTCCAAGGACACTGCCGATACCATTCCCTTTTGGGCACTAGCTGCGGCTTGTGTTGTTTGCTGCCCTCCTGGTCGTCCTGGGTTTGCGGAAGTCAGTCTGTCGGCGTACAACTGGCTAGAGGAGGGGGAGGATGTCAATCTCCTCTCTAAAGTCTCCACAAGGGCCTGCTGGTATTCTTCCATTTTGACCTGTCTGGCTCTTTCTTCAAGCAGTTTTGGAACATTGTGTTTGTACCGTGGATCCAGAAGGGTATAAACCCAGTAATTGGTGTTGTCCAGAATGCGCACAATGCGTGGGTCGCGTTCAATGCAGTCCTAGGCCGAAGAGGTCATAGCCTAGGGTCACAAAACCTGTTTATTGGGCAATTTCAATGGTGGCGAGTCTGACGTACATAAATCGCAGCAATGGCCGTTAGCAACGTCTGAATCTCACGAAATGTCTCATGCAGGTAGAAGACATATTGTTAGACTTGGGCTCCAAAGATGGGTTCCCTACATCTCTGCAAACCAGAGTTACAGGGCTCCAAATTTGGTAAAATCCCCCATAGGCTTTCATTGGGCCTCCTATTTACAGTTCCAAAATCTCACATCTTTTCAAAGGGCAATTACTCAGCAGTGGCAAATTTTCTAGCATTGTAGGGACCCTTAGGGGGAACATGACTGGTGAGTTTCGGGCCCCTAGGCCAAAGAGGTCATAGCCTAGGGTCACAAAAACCTGTTTATTTGGGCTATTTCAATGGTAGTGATGGTGACGTACATAAATCGCAGCAATGGCCGTTAGCAAAGTCTGAATCTCACGAAATGTCTCATGCAGGTAGAAGACATATTGTTAGACTTGGATTCCAAAGATGGGGTCCCTACATCTCTGCAAACCAGAGTTACAGGGGTCCAAAATTGGTAAAATCCCCCATAGGATTTCATTGGCTCCCTATTTCACTTTCCAAAATCTCACATCTTTTCAAAGGGCAATGGCTCAGCAGTACCAAATTTTCTAGCATTGTAGGGACCCTTAGGGGGAACATGACTGGTGAGTTTCGGGCCCCTAGGCCGAAGAGGTCATAGCCTAGGGTCACAAAAACCTGTTTATTGGGGCTATTTCAATGGTAGTGATGGTGACGTACATAAATCGCAGCAATGGCCGTTAGCAAAGTCTGAATCTCACGAAATGTCTCATGCAGGTAGAAGACATATTGTTAGACTTGGATTCCAAAGATGGGGTCCCTACATCTCTGCAAACCAGAGTTACAGGGGTCCAAAATTGGTAAAATCCCCCATAGGATTTCATTGGCTCCCTATTTCACTTTCCAAAATCTCACATCTTTTCAAAGGGCAATGGCTCAGCAGTACCAAATTTTCTAGCATTGTAGGGACCCTTAGGGGGAACATGACTGGTGAGTTTTCGGGCCCCTAGGCTGAAGAGGTCATAGCCTAGGGTCACAAAAACCTGTTTATTGGGGCTATTTCAATGGTAGTGATGGTGACGTACATAAATCGCAGCAATGGCCGTTAGCAAAGTCTGAATCTCACGAAATGTCTCATGCAGGTAGAAGACATATTGTTAGACTTGGATTCCAAAGATGGGGTCCCTACATCTCTGCAAACCAGAGTTACAGGGGTCCAAAATTGGTAAAATCCCCCATAGGATTTCATTGGCTCCCTATTTCACTTTCCAAAATCTCACATCTTTTCAAAGGGCAATGGCTCAGCAGTACCAAATTTTCTAGCATTGTAGGGACCCTTAGGGGGAACATGACTGGTGAGTTTCGGGCCCCTAGGCCGAAGAGGTCATAGCCTAGGGTCACAAAAACCTGTTTATTGGGGCTATTTCAATGGTAGTGATGGTGACGTACATAAATCGCAACAATGGCCGTTAGCAAAGTTTGAATCTCACGAAATGTCTCATGCAGGTAGAAGACATATTGTTAGACTTGGATTCCAAAGATGGGGTCCCTACATCTCTGCAAACCAGAGTTACAGGGGTCCAAAATTGGTAAAATCCCCCATAGGATTTCATTGGCTCCCTATTTCACTTTCCAAAATCTCACATCTTTTCAAAGGGCAATGGCTCAGCAGTACCAAATTTTCTAGCATTGTAGGGACCCTTAGGGGGAACATGACTGGTGAGTTTCGGGCCCCTAGGCCGAAGAGGTCATAGCCTAGGGTCACAAAAACCTGTTTATTGGGGCTATTTCAATGGTAGTGATGGTGACGTACATAAATCGCAGCAATGGCCGTTAGCAAAGTCTGAATCTCACGAAATGTCTCATGCAGGTAGAAGACATATTGTTAGACTTGGATTCCAAAGATGGGGTCCCTACATCTCTGCAAACCAGAGTTACAGGGGTCCAAAATTGGTAAAATCCCCCATAGGATTTCATTGGCTCCCTATTTCACTTTCCAAAATCTCACATCTTTTCAAAGGGCAATGGCTCAGCAGTACCAAATTTTCTAGCATTGTAGGGACCCTTAGGGGGAACATGACTGGTGAGTTTCGGGCCCCTAGGCCGAAGAGGTCATAGCCTAGGGTCACAAAAACCTGTTTATTGGGGCTATTTCAATGGTAGTGATGGTGACGTACATAAATCGCAGCAATGGCCGTTAGCAAAGTCTGAATCTCACGAAATGTCTCATGCAGGTAGAAGACATATTGTTAGACTTGGATTCCAAAGATGGGGTCCCTACATCTCTGCAAACCAGAGTTACAGGGGTCCAAAATTGGTAAAATCCCCTATAGGATTTCATTGGCTCCCTATTTCACTTTCCAAAATCTCACATCTTTTCAAAGGGCAATGGCTCAGCAGTACCAAATTTTCTAGCATTGTAGGGACCCTTAGGGGGAACATGACTGGTGAGTTTTCGGGCCCCTAGGCTGAAGAGGTCATAGCCTAGGGTCACAAAAACCTGTTTATTGGGGCTATTTCAATGGTAGTGATGGTGACGTACATAAATCGCAGCAATGGCCGTTAGCAAAGTCTGAATCTCACGAAATGTCTCATGCAGGTAGAAGACATATTGTTAGACTTGGATTCCAAAGATGGGGTCCCTACATCTCTGCAAACCAGAGTTACAGGGGTCCAAAATTGGTAAAATCCCCCATAGGATTTCATTGGCTCCCTATTTCACTTTCCAAAATCTCACATCTTTTCAAAGGGCAATGGCTCAGCAGTACCAAATTTTCTAGCATTGTAGGGACCCTTAGGGGGAACATGACTGGTGAGTTTTCGGGCCCCTAGGCTGAAGAGGTCATAGCCTAGGGTCACAAAAACCTGTTTATTGGGGCTATTTCAATGGTAGTGATGGTGACGTACATAAATCGCAGCAATGGCCGTTAGCAAAGTCTGAATCTCACGAAATGTCTCATGCAGGTAGAAGACATATTGTTAGACTTGGATTCCAAAGATGGGGTCCCTACATCTCTGCAAACCAGAGTTACAGGGGTCCAAAATTGGTAAAATCCCCCATAGGATTTCATTGGCTCCCTATTTCACTTTCCAAAATCTCACATCTTTTCAAAGGGCAATGGCTCAGCAGTACCAAATGTTCTAGCATTGTAAGGGACCCTTGGAGGGAACATGACTGGTGAGTTTCGGGCCCCTAGGCCGAAGAGGTCATAGCCTAGGGTCACAAAAACCTGTTTATTGGGGCTATTTCAATGGTAGTGATGGTGACGTACATAAATCGCAGCAATGGCCGTTAGCAAAGTCTGAATCTCACGAAATGTCTCATGCAGGTAGAAGACATATTGTTAGACTTGGATTCCAAAGATGGGGTCCCTACATCTCTGCAAACCAGAGTTACAGGGGTCCAAAATTGGTAAAATCCCCCATAGGATTTCATTGGCTCCCTATTTCACTTTCCAAAATCTCACATCTTTTCAAAGGGCAATGGCTCAGCAGTACCAAATTTTCTAGCATTGTAGGGACCCTTAGGGGGAACATGACTGGTGAGTTTCGGGCCCCTAGGCCGAAGAGGTCATAGCCTAGGGTCACAAAAACCTGTTTATTGGGGCTATTTCAATGGTAGTGATGGTGACGTACATAAATCGCAGCAATGGCCGTTAGCAAAGTCTGAATCTCACGAAATGTCTCATGCAGGTAGAAGACATATTGTTAGACTTGGATTCCAAAGATGGGGTCCCTACATCTCTGCAAACCAGAGTTACAGGGGTCCAAAATTGGTAAAATCCCCCATAGGATTTCATTGGCTCCCTATTTCACTTTCCAAAATCTCACATCTTTTCAAAGGGCAATGGCTCAGCAGTACCAAATTTTCTAGCATTGTAGGTAGTGTTGGGCGAACAGTGTTCGCCACTGTTCGGGTTCTGCAGAACATCACCCTGTTCGGGTGATGTTCGAGTTCGGCCGAACACCTGACGGTGCTCGGCCAAACCGTTCGGCCATATGGCCGAACTAAGAGCGCATGGCCGAACGTTCCCCGAACGTTCGGCTAGCGCTGTGATTGGCCGAACGGGTCACGTGGTTCGGACCCGAACGCGCTCTGATTGGCCGAACTGTCACGTGGTTCGGGTAAATAAATACCCGAACCACGTCATATCTCCGCCATTTGTCTGTGGGTTTAGCTTTGGGTAGGCAGGCAGGGTAGTTCGCGCTCCAGCCACGCTAGCCAGGGTCCCCCCCAGTCATTGTGTGTCGCTGCTGGGAACAGTAGTACACCGCTCGTTCAGCCACACTATATAGCATTCTGTGTACTGTTCTGTGTCTGCTGGGAACAGTAGTACACCGCTCGTTCAGCCACACTATATAGCATTCTGTGTACTGTTCTTTGTCTGCTGGGAACAGTAGTACACCGCTCGTTCAGCCACACTATATAGCATTCTGTGTACTGTTCTGTGTCTGCTGGGAACAGTAGTACACCGCTCGTTCAGCCACACTATATAGCATTCTGTGTACTGTTCTGTGTCTGCTGGGAACAGTAGTACACCGCTCGTTCAGCCACACTATATAGCATTCTGTGTACTGTTCTGTGTCTGCTGGGAACAGTAGTACACCGCTCGTTCAGCCACACTATATAGCATTCTGTGTACTGTTCTGTGTCTGCTGGGAACAGTAGTACACCGCTCGTTCAGCCACACTATATAGCATTCTGTGTACTGTTCTGTGTCTGCTGGGAACAGTAGTACACCGCTCGTTCAGCCACACTATATAGCATTCTGTGTACTGTTCTGTGTCTGCTGGGAACAGTAGTACACCGCTCGTTCAGCCACACTATATAGCATTCTGTGTACTATTCTGTGTCTGCTGGGAACAGTAGTACACCGCTCGTTCAGCCACACTATATAGCATTCTGTGTACTGTTCTGTGTCTGCTGGGAACAGTAGTACACCGCTCGTTCAGCCACACTATATAGCATTCTGTGTACTGTTCTGTGTCTGCTGGGAACAGTAGTACACCGCTCGTTCAGCCACACTATATAGCATTCTGTGTACTGTTCTGTGTCTGCTGGGAACAGTAGTACACCGCTCGTTCAGCCACACTATATAGCATTCTGTGTACTGTTCTGTGTCTGCTGGGAATAGTGGTACACCGCTCGTTCAGCCACACTATATAGCATTCTGTGTACTGTTCTGTGTCTGCTGGGAACAGTAGTACACCGCTCGTTCAGCCACACTATATAGCATTCTGTGTACTGTTCTGTGTCTGCTGGGAACAGTGGTACACCGCTCGTTCAGCCACACTATATAGCATTCTGTGTACTGTTCTGTGTCTGCTGGGAATAGTGGTACACCGCTCACCCGTCACTGTATAGCATTGTGCTCTGTGTCGCTGCTGGGAATAGTGGTACTGTATAGCATTTCTGTACTGCCACTGTACTGCTGCCAGTCAGCGCGTGTACTGTAAGGATAAGTGAAATGAGGAAGAAATCCGGTGAAAGAGGGAGGGGCAAGGGAAGAGGTGTTTCCCCTGACGGTTCACGTACAGGCCACAGGGGAGCACCCAAGAAAACCCACTCAATACCGCCCATGTTGTCCAGGACAACAACCCTCACAAATCCAAAAGAACAGGACCAGATAATTACTTGGATGACCTCTCAAGCGTCCAGCAGTGGGTTAAGCAGCACCAGCACATCACGCACGAGGTCCGAGTCCTCAGCCAGTTACAAGGAGCCAGTGGGCACAAAGCTGACACAACCGGCAGCGACACCACGCACACAACTGCCAGATAACCAGTCCGATGAATTACCTCAGGACACAATGGGGTATTCGCAGGAGCTATTCCCAGCCCAACAAACTTCCACCTTTCAAAGGTCAATGGAGGAACAGCCAGAAATGTTGTGCCTGGATTCACAACCGTTAACTGTGGGAAATGCACCGCGCACTGAAATACGAGGCGAGTCCGAAGAGGACTCGGAAACCCAAATCCCAGAGCAATTTGGGCAGGAGGGGTTGCAATTGCAGGAGGTCGGCCGACAAGATCTGGAAGACGACGTTGGAGTGTGCTGCGCAGAGGTTGTTGTGGGGAGCTCTACTCCACGGCGGTGGCCCACAATGACATATGACGAGTTTGAGGAGATGGAAGAGGAGGGTATGGACAATGTGGACAGAGACCCAGATTTTGTTTGTGAACGAGAACATCGCCGTCGTAGCAGCAGCACAGATGAGTCTGTTGAAGAACACACTGCTGCACGAGTTCGCCTTGTGCCACAAGGTAGGCGGCGCGCAATTTCAGGCACCACAAGCGTGGAAGTTCAAGTGAGAGGCAAAAGAGGAGCAAACAGAAATCGCCAGCAAGGAGGCAGGTGCTCCAAAGTCTGGGCTTTCTTTGAAGACTGCACTGAGGATGTTACCATGGCGATTTGCAAGGTGTGCAAGACCCGCCTGAGCAGGGGGAAAAATATTAACAACCTCTCCACCACCAGCATGAGCCGTCACATGCTATCCAAACATCCCACTCTTTGGGCAAACGCGTCAGGACAGGGTACCAGAAACAACACTGCCTCCCTTGGGTTCACCAGACCCGCCTCAGCAGCAGCAGTAGCCCAGCCATTGCGTGGTTCACAACATTCACAAACATCAGACGACGCTGACACTGTCACTTTCCGGAGTAGTGCTCTTGAGGTCTCCCAGTGTTCATCAAACACAACAACCAACAGCCCTTCCGTGTGCAGCGCTACGGTTCAGTTGTCTGTGTCGGAGATGTTTGAGCGCAAGAGGAAATTGCCAGCAAATGACCCCCGGGCCGTGGCAGTAACAGCCAGCATAGCCAAGCTTCTGGCCTGCGAAATGCTGCCATATCGATTGGTGGAGACAAACAGCTTCAAGGGCATGATGTCAGTGGCCATCCCACGTTACGTGGTTCCCAGCCGCTACCACTTTGCACGCTCTGCAGTGCCTGAGTTGCATGAGCACGTGGTCAGCAAAATAACCCGAAGCTTGAAGAATGCCGTTGCCTGCAAGGTTCACCTCACCACTGACACCTGGACGAGTGCGTTCGGCCAGGGTCGATACATCTCCCTTACCGCGCACTGGGTGAACCTTGTGGAGCCTGGCAGCGATTCCTCACCTGCTACGGCACGGGTGTTGCCCACGCCACAAACAGCTGCACCGCCGTCCCTCCCACTGGATAACAGCAGCACCTACCTCTCTGACTCCTTCTCCTCCAACGCATCTCAAAGCTGTACCTCATCCGGAAACGCTAACCCAGCAGCAGTAGGATCGTGGAAGCAGTGCAGCACAGCTGTTGGCATGCGTCAGCAAGCGTTGCTGAAGCTAATCTGCCTTGGGGATAAGCAGCACACAGGGGAGGAAATTTGGAGGGGAATAAAGGAACAGACGGATTTGTGGCTGGCACCGCTGGACCTGAAACCGGGCATGGTTGTGTGTGATAATGGGAGTAATCTCATTCGCGCTTTAAGGTTGGCTAAGCTGACACACATCCCTTGCCTGGCGCACGTGATGAACCTAGTAGTTCAGCGGTTCCTGAGGACATACCCAGGCGTGCCCGATCTGCTGTTGAAGGTGCGTCGAGTGTCCAAACATTGTAGAAATTCCAGTACTGCTTCGGGGGCACTCGCCAAGATGCAGGAGCGCTTCAATCTCCCCCACCATCGCTTGCTGTGTGATGTCCCTACGCGCTGGAATTCTACGCTGCACATGCTAGCCCGCTTTTGCGAGCAGAAGAGTGCAGTGGTCCAGTACATGACGGCGCAGTACCGAGGCGCATCCGGCCAGCTGCCAAGCTTCTGTGGATCCGATTGGGCCAACATGTTGGACCTCTGCCAAGTCCTCCAAAATTTTGAGCAATCCACGTTGCTTGTGAGCAGTGACAACTCTTCAGTCAGCATTACCATACCACTGCTGTGTTTACTGAAGAGGTCGATGTTAAAAATCAAGGAAACAGCTGTCATGATGCAACTGGGGGAATCTGAAGGAGAAAACGATCAGCGTGATGGTACCAACATCAGGCCATCCGCCTCAGGGAACGCTGGCCCCAGCAGCTATGACGAAGAAGAGGAGGAGGAACAGCTGGAGTTGGAGCAGGAATTTCATGCCACCACTGACGAGGGCCAGAGCGGTGCACGTTGGACTTCCACAATTCAACGCGAATGGTCAGCAGAAGCAGACCAGGAGGAAGGTGACGACTATGATGCATCACAACAACTATCACAACGCTCACAAGAGGATGATGAGGATTCTGGTAGGACTCTGGCACACATGGCTCAATTCATGCTAGACTGCATTGAACGTGACCCACGCATTGTGCGCATTCTGGACAACACCAATTACTGGGTTTATACCCTTCTGGATCCACGGTACAAACACAATGTTCCAAAACTGCTTGAAGAAAGAGTCAGACAGGTCAAAATGGAAGAATACCAGCAGGCCCTTGTGGAGACTTTAGAGAGGAGATTGACATCCTCCCCCTCCTCTAGCCAGTTGTACGCAGACAGACTGACTTCCGCAAACCCAGGACGACCAGGAGGGCAGCAAACAACGCAAGCCGCAGCTAGTACCCAAAAGGGAATGGTATCGGCAGTGTCCTTGGAGTGGGAAAATTTTCTGACACCCATGCAGCCGCAGCCCACTGAACAGCAAGCGTGCAGATCCACCTCCAACACCGATCGCCTGGAGAAGATGGTCAAGGACTACATGTCAGATGGCGTAGCTGTGTCGAACCATCCATCTGCACCCTTCAACTATTGGGTATCGAAGCTAGACACCTGGCACGAACTGGCAATGTACGCAATAGAGGTGCTGGCTTGCCCGGCAGCCAGCGTTATGTCGGAACGCTGTTTCAGTGCTGCCGGAGGCATCGTCACAGATCGGCGTATCCGCCTCTCTACAGAAAATGCAGACCGTCTGACTCAAATTAAAATGAATCAATCCTGGATTGGAAATGACTACGCAACACTCCAGGACCCCAACCAAGTAACATGACCAATGAACATCTGGGATGGTGTTGCGTTTCCGGGCCCTGTTTATTGAACCTCTCATCTGTATTACATTTATGACTGCATGGCGACAAAATGCAAATTGCTATCCGCACGCTTCTTGTCCTCATGCAAGGCCTGGGTTGTTGTGTCTCACAAAGCGTGGCCTTCTCCTCCTGCGCCTGCTCCTGTTCCATCACGTCTGCTGCTGCTGGGTTAGCGTTGCCGCGTGGTCCCTGTTTATTGAACCACTTATCTTTATTACATTTATGACTGCATGGCGGTACAAAGCATGCTATCCGCACGCTTCTTGCCCTCATGCAAGGCCTGGGTTGTTGTGTCTCACAAAGCGTGGCCTTCTCCTCCTGCGCCTGCTCCTGTTCCATCACGTCTGCTGCTGCTGGGTTAGCGTTGCCGCGTGGTCCCTGTTTATTGAACCACTTATCTTTATTACATTTATGACTGCATGGCGGTACAAAGCCTGCTATCCGCACGCTTCTTGCCCTCATGCAAGGCCTGGGTTGTTGTGTCTCACAAAGCGTGGCCTTCTCCTCCTGCGCCTGCTCCTGTTCCATCACGTCTGCTGCTGCTGGGTTAGCGTTGCCGCGTGGTCCCTGTTTATTGAACCACTTATCTTTATTACATTTATGACTGCATGGCGGTACAAAGCATGCTATCCGCACGCTTCTTGCCCTCATGCAAGGCCTGGGTTGTTGTGTCTCACAAAGCGTGGCCTTCTCCTCCTGCGCCTCCTCCTGTTCCATCACGTCTGCTGCTGCTGGGTTAGCGTTGCCGCGTGGTCCCTGTTTATTGAACCACTTATCTTTATTACATTTATGACTGCATGGCGGTACAAAGCCTGCTATCCGCACGCTTCTTGCCCTCATGCAAGGCCGGGGTTGTTGTGTCTCACAAAGCGTGGCCTTCTTCTCCTCCTGCGCCACCCTCCTCCTGTTCCATCACGTGTGCTGCTGCTGGGTTAGCGTTACCGGTCCCTTTTCCTGGAACCTCTTATATGTATTACATTTATGACTGCATGCCGACAAAAAACATGTTACCTGTGCAAAGAAAACAGACATTTCCCGCATTTAAAAGACAGTTTTCCCTTTGAAACTTTAAAATCGATTTTCTCAAAAACTATAAGCTCTTTTTGCTAATTTTTTTTTCCTCTTGTACCCACTCCCAAGGTGCACATACCCTGCAAATTTGGGGTATGTAGCATGTAAGGAGGCTTTACAAACCACAAAAGTTCGGGTCCCCATTGACTTCCATTATGTTCGGAGTTCGGGTCGAACACCCGAACATCGCGGCCATGTTCGGCCTGTTCGGCCCGAACCCGAACATCTAGATGTTCGCCCAACACTAATTGTAGGGACCCTTAGGGGGAACATGACTGGTGAGTTTCGGGCCCCTAGGCCGAAGAGGTCATAGCCTAGGGTCACAAAAACCTGTTTATTGGGTCTATTTCAATGGTCGTGATGGTGACGTACATAAATCGCAGCAATGGCCGTTAGCAAAGTCTGAATCTCACGAAATGTCTCATGCAGGTAGAAGACATATTGTTAGACTTAGATTCCAAAGATGGGGTCCCTACATCTCTGCAAACCAGAGTTACAGGGGTCCAAAATTGGTAAAATCCCCCATAGGCTTTCATTGGGCCTCCTATTTACCGTTCCAAAATCTCACACCATTTCAAAGGGCAATGGCTCAGCAGTGGCAAAACTCACCAGTCATGATTGCCCTAAGGGTCCCTACAATGCTAGAAAATTTGGTACTGCTGAGCCATTGCCCTTTGAAAAGATGTGAGATTTTGGAAAGTGAAATAGGGAGCCAATGAAATCCTATGGGGGATTTTACCAATTTTGGACCCCTGTAACTCTGGTTTGCAGAGATGTAGGGACCCCATCTTTGGAATCCAAGTCTAACAATATGTCTTCTACCTGCATGAGACATTTCGTGAGATTCAGACTTTGCTAACGGCCATTGCTGCGATTTATGTACGTCACCATCACTACCATTGAAATAGCCCCAATAAACAGGTTTTTGTGACCCTAGGCTATGACCTCTTCGGCCTAGGGGCCCGAAACTCACCAGTCATGTTCCCCCTAAGGGTCCCTACAATGCTAGAAAATTTGGTACTGCTGTGCCATTGCCCTTTGAAAAGATGTGAGATTTTGGAAAGTGAAATAGGGAGCCAATGAAATCCTATGGGGGATTTTACCAATTTTGGACCCCTGTAACTCTGGTTTGCAGAGATGTAGGGACCCCATCTTTGGAATCCAAGTCTAACAATATGTCTTCTACCTGCATGAGACATTTCGTGAGATTCAGACTTTGCTAACGGCCATTGCTGCGATTTATGTACGTCACCATCACTACCATTGAAATAGCCCCAATAAACAGGTTTTTGTGACCCTAGGCTATGACCTCTTCGGCCTAGGGGCCCGAAACTCACCAGTCATGTTCCCCCTAAGGGTCCCTACAATGCTAGAAAATTTGGTACTGCTGAGCCATTGCCCTTTGAAAAGATGTGAGATTTTGGAAAGTGAAATAGGGAGCCAATGAAATCCTATGGGGGATTTTACCAATTTTGGACCCCTGTAACTCTGGTTTGCAGAGATGTAGGGACCCCATCTTTGGAATCCAAGTCTAACAATATGTCTTCTACCTGCATGAGACATTTCGTGAGATTCAGACTTTGCTAACGGCCATTGCTGCGATTTATGTACGTCACCATCACTACCATTGAAATAGCCCAAATAAACAGGTTTTTGTGACCCTAGGCTATGACCTCTTTGGCCTAGGGGCCCGAAACTCACCAGTCATGTTCCCCCTAAGGGTCCCTACAATGCTAGAAAATTTGCCACTGCTGAGTAATTGCCCTTTGAAAAGATGTGAGATTTTGGAACTGTAAATAGGAGGCCCAATGAAAGCCTATGGGGGATTTTACCAAATTTGGAGCCCTGTAACTCTGGTTTGCAGAGATGTAGGGAACCCATCTTTGGAGCCCAAGTCTAACAATATGTCTTCTACCTGCATGAGACATTTCGTGAGATTCAGACGTTGCTAACGGCCATTGCTGCGATTTATGTACGTCAGACTCGCCACCATTGAAATTGCCCAATAAACAGGTTTTGTGACCCTAGGCTATGACCTCTTCGGCCTAGGACTGCATTGAATGCGACCCACGCATTGTGCGCATTCTGGACAACACCAATTACTGGGTTTATACCCTTCTGGATCCACGGTACAAACACAATGTTCCAAAACTGCTTGAAGAAAGAGCCAGACAGGTCAAAATGGAAGAATACCAGCAGGCCCTTGTGGAGACTTTAGAGAGGAGATTGACATCCTCCCCCTCCTCTAGCCAGTTGTACGCCGACAGACTGACTTCCGCAAACCCAGGACGACCAGGAGGGCAGCAAACAACACAAGCCGCAGCTAGTGCCCAAAAGGGAATGGTATCGGCAGTGTCTTTGGAGTGGGAAAATTTTCTGACACCCATGCAGCAGCACACAGAACAGCAAGCGTGCAGATCCACCTCCAACACCGATCGCCTGGAGAAGATGGTCAAGGACTACATGTCAGATGGCGTAGCTGTGTTGAACAATCCATCTGCACCCTTCAACTATTGGGTATCGAAGCTAGACACCTGGCACAAACTGGCAATGTACGCAATAGAGGTGCTGGCTTGCCCGGCAGCCAGCGTTATGTCGGAACGCTGTTTCAGTGCTGCCGGAGGCATCGTCACAGATCGGCGGCGTATCCGCCTCTCCACAGAAAATGCAGACCGTCTGACTCAAATTAAAATGAATCAATCCTGGATTGGAAACGACTACGCAACACTCCCGGACCCCAACCAAGTAACATGAACAATGAACATCTGTGATGGGTTAGCGTTTCCAGTCCCTGTTTATTGAACCTCTCATCTGTATTACATTTATGACTGCATGGCGACAAAATGCAAATTGCTATCCGCACGCTTCTTGTCCTCATGCAAGGCCTGGGTTGTTGTGTCTCAAAGCGTGGCCTTCTCCTCCTGCGCCACCCTCCTCTTGTTCCATCACGTGTGCTGCTGCTGGGTTAGCGTTACCGGTCCCTTTTCCTGGAACCTCTTATATGTATTACATTTATGACTGCATGCCGACAAAAAGCATGTTACCTGTGCAAAGAAAACAGACATTTCCCGCATTTAAAAGACAGTTTTCCCTTTGAAACTTTAAAATCGATTTTCTCAAAAACTATAAGCTCTTTTTGCTAAATTTTTTTCCCTCTTGTACCCACTCCCAAGGTGCACATACCCTGTAAATTTGGGGTATGTAGCATGTAAGGAGGCTTTACAAAGCACGAAAGTTCGGGTCCCCATTGACTTCCATTATGTTCGGAGTTCGGCCATGTTCGGCCCGAACCCGAACATCTAGATGTTCGCCCAACACTACACGTGACCCGTTCGGCCAATCACAGCGCTAGCCGAACGTTCGGGTAACGTTCGGCCATGCGCTCTTAGTTCGGCCATATGGCCGAACAGTTTGGCCGAACACCATCAGGTGTTCGGCCGAACCCGAACATCACCCGAACAGGGTGATGTTCTGCAGAACCCGAACAGTGGCGAACACTGTTCGCCCAACACTACAAATAACTCTTAGTACCCTACAATTTGTTTTAGCATTATGTGGTGTGGCACTTTCTCCAATTATAGCGGTTATGCAGTTTACCTGACCTAGACAGCCTTGATTTTTTTTTAAGGGAAGGTTCAGGGAGGGTGGGTAAAAAATCAAAATCAATTTCCACTTACCTGGGGCTTCCTCCAGCCCGTGGCAGGCAGGAGGTGCCCTCGCCGCTGCTCCGCAGGCTCCCGGTGGTCTCCGGTGGCGCGCCCGACCTGGCCAGGCCGGCTGCCAGGTCGGGCTCTTCTGCGCTCCAAGGCCCGGAACTTCTGTGTCCCACGCCGGCGCTCTGACGTCATCGGACGTCCTCCGGGCTCTACTGCGCAGGCGCAGAACTACTGCGCATGCGCAGTAGAGCCCGGAGGACGTCCGATGACGTCAGAGCGCCGACGTGGGACGCAGAAGTTTCGGGCCTTGGAGCGCAGAAGAGCCCGACCTGGCAGCCGGCCTGGCCAGGTCGGGCGCGCCACCGGAGACCACCGGGAGCCTGCGGAGCGGCGGCGAGGGCACCTCCTGCCTGCCACGGGCTGGAGGAAGCCCCAGGTAAGTGGAAATTGATTTTGATTTTTTACCCACCCTCCCTGAACCTTTCCTTTAAGGACAGATGGAAGAAAGTAAACAACAAAATGCACAAACAAAGCACTTTCAAAAAAACCAAATGTTTTTCCATTTTTATATAAAACTACTATTTTAAAAAGATATTAACATTATAATTGAAAAATGAAGTTATTTGCTCCCTTTATTTATTAATAATAATAATAATAATAATAATAATAATAATAATAATAATAATAATAACTAGAAATATTCTGAATTAAGTGCTATGAGTCAACAAAAGAAAAGAAAGTACTATGCAAATGTATTATTTAAATTAATTAACATTTAAGCTAAGGTTATTTATGTTTATGTATCTTATCTAAAGTTTGGATAGTTTACACAGCAAATCTAGCTGCAAACAGCTTCAGGGCCCTTTTCCACTAGCAGTCGCTAGCGTTCGCGCTGAACGCTAGCGATTGCTGAATCGCAATTTCGCCGTTTTCCCGACGTTTGCGGCCGCGATTTTGCCATGCTATGCACTGCATAGCAAAATCGCGGCAAAAGTCGCTCCGCGCCGCGATCGCGATCAAGTAAAAAACGAATCGCGGTAGTGGAAATGACCTACCGCGATTCCTATGTTAAAAAGCAAACCGTAGCGATTGTAAAATCGCTAGCGGTTTGCGTTTTTGCGATTCAGCTAGCGCAAACGCGCTAGTGGAAAAGGGCCCTCAATAGAATAGGACTATTTCTTCCTGTGATACAATGAGAGTGGCCATGTTGTTTGTAAACATTACACACAGGCAAGCTTATCTGAATCTAAAGCACTCAGCCTGCGAAAAAAACGAATCCCCCCTCCTCCCTCCTCCCATTGGCCTCTGAAATCTCTGGCTAGTAATACCTCCCCCTCCTCCTGCCCAGACTGAGCTCCCATGAGCCCTTGCTACTGTCTGAAAATGCCAAGGCTCTCTGAAAAGCTGTGGGCGAGGCTTGTTTAGTTTATAGGGAATTAGAGTACTAAAACAAAAACAAAAAAGTATTTGGCTTGAGGAATGCCCTATAAACAATAGGAAAGGAACACAATTATGCAATGAGTGAAAGTTCATCTCGGATCCACTTTAACTACCCTTTAACACTTTCATTTGTCCAGACAGTGGACCAATGGGGAGCCCCAGGGGTAGCTTCAAAGATGCTTTGCCAGGGTTCGGGGAAACAGTAGTTACAGCAAGATATACTGTAATTACAGCGTCGACACTTGAGAAGTGTAGGATGTCTAGCAGTGGCAAGTAAATTACTCAGGGGTGACCGGCGAAGCTTCAAGGGGCTTGGGCAATGTGTGGCGGCCCGACGGGGAGCTCTGGGGGTCTCCTTATTAAAGGAAAGTGGCGCAACACATGTGTTAGCTGATTTAGACCTGCTCTTTGCAGGTCCAAGCTAACGCTCATATCTGATGGGAAGCATCGCTTCTAAGCAGCATGAAATCACTAATAGGATAGAGTGTAAAGAGCTCCCTTTGTGCTAATATCACCCAAGCAAGTTCTTTACCCCCCGGGGGGAGGGGGTTAAGTTTAATTGGATTAGACGATGCTCCCATTGACTAATTTAAGAACTCGCCAGCGCTTATCGCTGGTGAGTTGTGCAATTTGCATATGGCTCACTGGGCCGTATGTAATTCACTGTTTCACCTGAGTTTTTCCTAGGTGTTATTTTCACAAATTGTAAATAAAATACGTTTAAACCCATCTGCAAGAAAAAAAAATGCTCAAGTTAATTTTAATGGGACTTTTTCACATACTTTTTGGTACTTTTTTAATTGCAAAGGGAAAAATAATGTTCAACAACTGTTCAGTTCACTTTTCCTCCTATGTTTTTGTCCTAGGAGAAAATTTAGCAGCAAGTGAAATATAATGTCAAAATTATTTTAAAGAGACACTGAAGCAAAAAATAAATAAATTATGATAATGATTTGTATGTGTAGTACAGCTAATAAATAAAACATTAGGAGCAGAGACATAAGTCTAATATTGTTTGCAGTACAGGAAGAGTTAAGAAAGTCCAGTTATCTATGCAAAAAAAAGCCATTGAGCTCCACGACTTTCAAAGTCACAGAGAGCTCTGTCTTCTGAAGCTTATTATCTCAAGTGTCTGGCACTGTATTTTTTTTCCTGCAGAGAACAGTACAAAAGTTCACTAGCCTGCTCTGTAAAATCATTTAGAATGCTGAGTAGTGCCAATGCAAAGAGCCTGTTCACAGTATTGCGTTGTAATAGATCATGTTATTTTAACTTGCTGCATGCAGGCTTTGGATTAGGCAGGGGTCACACTTGTCGGCTTTCATGCACATTTTCTGCACAGAAAAACTGATTTAAACTGAGAACTCATGTTAATTAATAGGCTAGGTCACACTTGAATGCAAATGTGTGCGCAGAAAAAAAACTGACTTGGACAAATTGTCAGTTTTCTCTATAAATGACATTAGCTGCTGTAAGGAAGGGGTCACACTGAGTTTTCTGAAAAGTGTAGAAACTGAAAGGCAAGTGTGACCCCTGCCTTAAAGTCTATGTCCAGTCTCTATTGCAGTTCCCACTCATGAGGCATCATACCATGTGCGTTATACTGACCACTGTGAACCTAGCCTAGGGGCCAGTGAGTGAAGTAAGTTGCTAACTGTACTCTATTAAAGCGGAATATAACCCTGCATTTCAACTTTGCTCTAAAACATTATTTACAGCATATTATATGCAACCAGCATTTTTTTTTACTAGACCACCATTGGAAGGGTTAAAAACAGAGGTTTAAAGTTCCGTGGAGAGATATGCAGAAGTTCAGATAGATACATTTTACTAAATAGAATGTAACAAGTGATAAATGTTACACACTCTTTGGCTGTCCTCCAGCTCCTTCTCAGTCAGAGAGAGTGAGTCACATGCCACACTTAGATACATTTATGTAAACAAAATGTATCTATGTAAGCTTCGGATGCGTCTGCAGTTCTCTCCAGGAACTTTAAAGCTCTGTGTAACCCTTCCAATGTTGGTCTAGTAAAAAAAATGCTGGTTGTATATAATATACTGTAAATAATGTTTTAGAGCAAAGTTGAAATGCAGGGTTATATTCCGCTTTAAAGAGGAACTGTAATGACAAAACTTCCCCTGGGGGTACTCACCTCGGGTGGGGGAAGCCTCCGGATCCTAATGAGGCTTCCCACGCCGTCCTCCATCCCTCAGGGGTCTCGCTGCAGCCCTCCGTGCAGCGGTGACATCGATATTTACCTTCCCGGCTCCTGCGCAGGCGCTCTGACGGCTGTCGGCTCCGAAGTAGGTGGAAATACCCGATCGCCGTCGGGTCTGCTCTACTGCGCAGGCGCAAGTTTCCGGCACCTGCGCAGTAGAGCGGACCCGACGGAGATTGGGTATTTCCATCTATTTCCGTGCCGAAAGCAGCCACAGCGCCCCCGCTGGAGCCAGCAAAGGTAAATATTGAAGCTACAGTCGGGTCTGTCGCCGGCTGTTCGGAGGGCTGCAGCGAGATCCCCGTGGGACAGAGGACGGCGTGGGAAGCCTCATTAGGATCCGGAGGCTTCCCCCACCCGAGGTGAGTACCCCCCAGGGGAGGTTTTTGATGTTACAGAGTCTCTTTAAGCCCTTCTTATTTGTCATATTTCAGCAAAGAATAACATATAGAAGTGGCAAGAGAAAGGTTTATTAACCACTTGCCGACCGCCTACTTCATATTGGCGGCGGCAAAGTGGCAGCCCCAGGACCACGTAACGCAGATTGGCGTCAGGTCCTGGGGCACTCTCTGGCCGGGGATCGCGCGCTGGGATGCGCGCGCATCCGCCGGCAATAGGCTCCGCCCACCCGCGACGTCAACCCGCCGGCCAATCGGAAGCGCCGGCGGGTTGTTAAAGAGGAAGTGACCTGAACATTTGATACTATAAAAAATATCCGATGTGTTGCTTAATACTGCTTTAATAAATAAAAGTGTATGTTTGCTGTACTATACCTGTCAGATGTCCTTATTTATGTTACTGCATGCTAGTATACTGCGCAGCCACATGTTGGTTGGCAAGTTTACAGTGCCATCCAGCTGATTTCCTACTTCCTCCAGCAGCTCCTTTCTCCAGCAGCTCCTTCCGCCAATCACTGTGCAGCATGCAAATTAGCCCGTGGTAGTGTACAGTTACAGTGATGTCATCTGGCTGCGACTATGTATGCAGTGTCTGCCTGTGTTTTCCAGCCTGTCATTTTTCTGCTCTGTATTTTGTCTCTCCTTTGCTGACAGAACTATCCTCTGTCATCAGTTCTAGCCTCATTCCATTGCTGTCAGGGCTATCCTCTCAGCTTGCTCTGCTGTCCATGTGATTTACACACTGTAATCTGTTTTTGACAGTGCTATCTTTCATTGTAAATCAAGTGTTCCCCCCCCCCCCCCCTTCTTTCTTTACTGCTTACCTGACAGCTGCAGATCTTTATTCTAATTAGAATACAGTGCTGTTTTATGTTGGGCATACACGGCTCTACGCAGGCTTATCAATCGAGCCGCTGATGGGGATCGAGTGGGAATCAGTCCGGGTGCACACACGGACGAGCGGGGACGCGGCGGGAGTCGATCCGGCGGCCGATTAGCCGCTGGATCGACTCCCGCCGCGTCCCCGCTCACCCGGACCCGTGTATGCACAGCATTAGACAGTGTTTTTGAAAACAGTGATCAGGGCCCGTTCTCACCTGAGCGGGAATCGTGCGATTCCCGCTAGCGGTTTAGCAAAAACCGCTACACAATGTAGCGAGTGGCAGTGTTCTCACTGTCGCAGTTGCGGTTAGTGATAACCGCAACCGCGCTGCATGCAGCGGTTTGCCGGCGACGAGCGTTCCACGATTATCGATCGTGATTAGCGTGCAAAGCATGCTAATCGCGATCGCTCCAAAACCGCCGCAGTGTCCAGTGATTTTTCCGCGCTAAAATCGCGGGAAAATCACTCCCGCAAGTTCTGCGATTATAAGTGTAAACGGGCCCTAAATGTCTAGCTGTGTGAGTCATGGTTTATTCATCCCCCTCAACTCCCCTCCCTAAGGAATTACCTCCCAGCTGGCTTCCTCCCTCTAAATACTTTTTATCTGCAATACTCTCAACAAGAAATGTGAAATACCCAGGGGTCATACTTGGTGGCTAGCAGGCATTTTTACACAATGCAAAATCATAATTTGTATTTTGCTAATGTTTTTTTCTGTATGATCCTGGTGCAATTTTCTGACGTGTCAGTATTTAGGGCAGAACCAGATTTACAAGAGAGCTTGTAGGCACAGGCGATCTAGAACTCTTAACTCCACCCCTCAAATGAAGCCACACCCCTAACTAAAAATATTCTGAATTCTAATCCCTGCCTCATGTCACTTATGCTAAGTTCGCATGATGCAATTTTCAGACAGATTTTCTG